>NC_133753.1:143738215-144338215 GCF_036562045.2 Rhinolophus sinicus
ACTTGCCCCCAGACCTGACAATAATGAAAAATTTCTCTATATATTGTCAAATGTCTCCTGGATGGATGGAGGGCAATATCACCATAGTTGAAACCCACTAGTCTAACTATATATTAGTTCTGGTCTTTACAAAACTATAAATTTAATTCAATACCATTCATTGAAGTCCTGAAACATGCTGCCCTGAGTCTAGATGCTAGTGTTACAGAGATATTATTAGGTTGGTGCAAAAGTAATTGTGGTTTTTGCAATTATTTTTAATCTTTTAAACTGTAATTACTTTTGCACCAACCTGATAGCAAATAAGACATTGTACTTTCCTCATGGATCTATCTATCCAGACGTACAATCATGCACTGTATCTTTACAATAGTTGGATTCAGGATTCTGCCAAATATGTAGAAATCTGGGAAGAGTGTTACTCCCATCCTAACAACAAGAAAAGACTGGATAATGCACACAATTATGTATTTTTCTGAATCCAACAAAGAGCTAAAGTCACAGAGCAAACTAGCTTGAAATGTAAAGAAAGATGGGGCTCTGGAACTAGTTTACCTACGGCAGGGGCTATAGATAAGGTCTATATACAAGCAGGTAAGACGAACTCCAGTACAATTTTAACACATTGCTGAAATTTTAGTGGGGGCTCCCATGCAAATATAGAACACTGGGGGTAACACATCTATAATCTCAACATTATAACCTCCCTGGGTGTGCATGAGAAATATTGGGGGCAGGGTAGGAGAGCAGAGAAATCCTTCCTTGGTAGTTCAGGCTTAGAGAAAGGAAGCTGCCACAGCTGCAAAGAAAGTACAAGGATCCACCCAGTCCATTTTTCCATAAAGAACAAAAGCCTGACATCACTAGGGGAAGGAACCAGATTATTAGAAATTTCTTGTCATTGGAGAAAAGGTAGAATAACTGAGAAAGCCCCATACCTAAGGACCAGGGGCACAGACCCTACCTAAAAATGAGGCTGAACCAGGAAAAAACACCTTCTTATCTCCCATCACTGTGTCCTTGAAGGAAAGTACAAGACATAAGCATCTCTTGGGGGATGGGTAGAGATTATAGAGAAACGCTCTCTGAGATGCAGGAGCACAGTGAAGGCCTAAAGCTGAGGGCAGAGCTGGAACATCGAGGAAAACTCCCAACCAAAAGACTAAGGACAAGATAATACCAGAGGGATTTGAAGCTGGTGGTGCACTAAAAACATCTCTAGCAAAAACAATACCCAAATTGTGCACAATTCCTGACAGTATTGACTCATCTCCCTCACTAAAGGCCTAGTAGAAAAAAAGTAAGCCGATTTCCAGTTCACAAATACTCTTGCCCTCAGTCTCTGTCATTCTACACATTATATGCCTGATATGCAATTATACATTATGAGAGACTCAAAAAAGAAAATTAAAAAACAAACAAGAAACAAAGCAGTAAAGGGAAGACTCAGAGATGACTCAGATGGTGAAATTATGAGCTAAGGAATTAAAAAACAAACAAACAAAAAAACAAAAGCTCTGATTATTATGTTACTAGAAAAGGTAGACAACATGCTCCATGAAGAGACGGGATTTCAGCACAGAAAAGGAAATACAGTAAGAATGAATCAAATACTAGAGTTAAAGTAAAACCACAGTAAGAGAGATTAAGATGAAGTTGATGGACTCATTATTAGACTCAACACAGCCCAGATATTAATCAATGAAATTGTAAATAGATCAATAATTATTACATAATTGGAACAGTAAGAGAACTAAAAAACAAAACAAAAATAAAACAGAGAACATGATGAGATGTGGAACATGAAATGTGAACATACGCCTAACTGGAAACACAGAAGGATAGATAAACAAGAGGACAGAAATAATTATTTGAAAATATACTGGATAAGGATTTCCAAGAACATCAAAACATGTTTAAACCAAAGAATCAAGCTCACAGAACTTCAAACATAATGAAAACAGAAAAAAAAAAAAACCCAAATAGAAACAACAATCAGAAAAGCCCACATGTAGACACGTTATATTTAAACGGATAGAGTAGTGGTGAGATTTAATTAACTATTTAGTACAATGAAGAGATGAATGAAAAATCATGAAACTGTCAGATGAAAAACATACATATTAGATATAGAAAAACAAAGAAAATAATTACAGCATATCACTTGGCAAAAACTATGCAAGACAGAGGACAACTGTTTGGTGTTTTGTTTTGTTTATTTGCTTGTTTTTAATGAAGTTACACATACTCTTACCATACGGCCTGGGTAAAGGAGGTGAATTTTGGTCCTATGACCTTTGTCCCCTGGTGTTACACTACTGAACGTTATCTTATATTGCATATGGGACTTCACAGATGCAGTTAATGCTTATCAGTTCACTTTAAAGTAGGGAGATTAGTTTGGATTACCCATGTGGGCAAATGTAATTACATGAGTTCTTAAAAGCAGAGCTTTCTACTGGGTGAAGGCAGAAGGAAGTTAGAGATACTGAAAGCATGGGAAGGACTCACTGTACCTATGCTGGTTTGAAAATGGAGGGGGCCACGTGGAAAACATGAGAATAAAGTGAATTCTCCCAACATCCTGAATGTACTTGAAAGTGGATTCTTTCACAGAGTCTACAAACTATGTAGTCCCTGACACCTGGATTTCAGTCTTGTGAGACTCTAAGCTGAGAAATCAGTTGAGGGACTCTTTGCCTACAATTCTGACCTATAAAAACTATGAGAAAATAAACAGGTGTTGTCTAAAGCCACTAAATTTGTGGGAATTTGCTATAGCAGTAATAGAACACCGACATACCAGGTATTTGCCAAAGAGGAAAAAAATCATCTTCACACAAAAACTTGTACACAAATGTTTACTCCAGCTTTATTTGCAACTACTGACTGAAAACAACCGAAATGTCCTTCAGGTAATAAATGGATAAACAATCAATGTTTCCTTATATACCGGTAACACTTAAAATTTAATATCTATATTCAACATTAGAAATCCCTCTCAATCTAAAACTATTTGGTTCTGGCTTTTAGATGACAATCTTATAAGCTATAATAAAAAGTATTATTAAATTTTAAGATTATTTAATATTATGTCACGCTATCCTTTTTCTGTACAACTCTCACCCTTTCATAGAAAACAATGAATTTGTTGGGGTTTTTATTTCCACTTTCTAAATTCACATAAATTGCTATCTAGTACCTCATATTCTGCTAGATGATTGTACATTCGTTATTAGATTATTTATTACAGTATCTTCTCAGGGCTTGAGTTGATTAGTCTGTGATTACCAATGCTATTCCTTTCCTCTTCTTTTAAAGTTAGATGTACTATACTAAATGCTATCTGTATCATTTTCAGTGTTTTTTCAATATTTTCAAAAAATAATGACTTTTCAAAAATAACACTTGCTAAATTTTTTTTTTTTTTACAAAATCCAACATTCTTTCATGATAAAAATTCTAAGAAAATTAGGAATAGAAGGAAACTTCCTTAACATGATAAAGGGAACTTATAAAAAATTCACAGCTAACAACATACTCAATGGTGGAAGACTAAAATCTTGCCTCTAATATTAGGAACAAAACAAGTATGCTGATTTTCACCACTGCTATTCCACATTTTACTGAAAGTTCTAGACAGAGCAATTAGTCGAGACAAAATAAATAGATAAATAAATAACAGGCATCCAAATTAGATAGAAAGAAGTAAAATTATCTCTATTTGTATATGACATGATCCTACATGTAGAAAATCTAAAAAAATAGACACACATACAAACACACACACACATGCTAGAGCTAATAAAAATATTAGCAAACGTGTAGGTTATAAAATCAACATTCAAACATTGTGTTTGTATACACCAGGAGCGAGTAATCTAAAAAGAAAATTAAGAAAACCACTCCACTTACAATACCATACAAAAGAATAAACTACTTAGGAATAAATTTAACCATGAAGGTGAAAGAGTTATACACTGACATTTACAAACTATTGGCAAAAGACCTAAATAAATGAAAAGATATCCTGTGATTATAAATTGTAAGACAACGTTGTTAAGGTGTCAATACTACCCAAAGTGATCCTTATCATGATTACAACAACCTTTTCTGCAGAAATGGAAAATTCAATCTTCAAATTTATATGCATTTGCTTGGGGCCTAAAATAACAAAAACAACTTAAAAAAAAAAGTTGGAGTACTTAAAATTTTAGTTTTCAAAACTTACTACAAAACTACAGTAATCAAAGGAATGTAGTTCTGGCATAAGGATAGACATAGAACAAAGGAATTGAGAGTCCAGAAATAAACTCATACCTCTATGGTCAATGAATTTTCAGTAAGGACGCCAAGATTCAGCGGGGAAGACAATATCTTTCAACAAATGGTACCTGGAAAGATGGAATTCCATTTGCGAAAGAAGGAAGTTGAACTTCTACCTTATACCATATATAAAAATTAACCAAAAATGGATCAATAATGTGTGTGTGTGTGGGGGTGTGTGTGTGTGTAAGCTATAGCCATAGAGCTCTTAGAATAAAGCATAGGGGTAAATTTTTATGATTTTAGATTTGGCAATGGATTCTTAGATATGATACCAAAAGTACAAGCAACAACAGCAAGTAATAAATTGTACTTCAACCGAATTAAAAACTTTGGTGCACCACAGACATTGTCAAAAAAGTAGAATGAGTATCTATAAAATTTTTGCAAAACACATGTCTAATAAGAGCCTGGGATCCAGAATATATAAAGAACTAACAACTATGCAACAAAAAGACAAACCATCCAATTTAAAAATGTGCAAAGGACTTAAATAGACATTTTTCTAAAGAAACTATACAAATGGCTATTAAACACTTGAAAAAATGTTCAACATCATTAATCACTAGCGAAATGCAAATCAAAACTAAGTTACCACTTAATACCAACTAGGATGGCTATAATAAACACACACACACAGACACACGCACACACACACAGGTGTTGGCAAATATATGGAGAAATTGGAACCCTGTATATTGCTGATGGGAATGTAAAATGGTTCAAACACTATGGAAAACAGTTTGGTAATTCCTCAGAAAGTTAAACATGGAAATACCATGTGGTCTTGCAATTCCACTGTAGGTATAAACACCAAAAAATCAAAAACATGTACCTATATGTACATGTTCACAGAGTTCATAGCAGCACTATTCACAATAGCCAAAAGGTTAAAACAATACAAATGTCCATCAATTGATGAATAAATAACCAAACTGTAGTATAGACATACAATGGAATAATATTCAGCTATAAAAAGAAATAAAGTACTGATATATGAAACATGGGTGTACTTCCAAAACTATGGCAGGTAGTGTTTGGCAGGAAGCCAAATCCAAAAGTTCATACATATGGCACGATTCCCTTCACACAAAATATCCAAAAGAGATAACTCCATAGAGACACAATGCAGTCTGGTGATTTCGAGGGCCTCCAAGAGGGGAAAGAGGGCAAAACTGCTTACTAAATAAGTGGCTTACTTTGGAATGATTGAAATGTTTTCAAATTAGACAGAGGTGTCGGTTGCACAACATTGTGAATGTACGAAATTGTTCACTTTAAAATGGTTTGTGTTATGTGAATTTCACCTTAAATTATTAAAAAAAATAGCAGCTAACTACAGATGCTCATCTTCCCAAAATGCTTATTATTGGGCAAAACTGAGTGCAAACATGCAGCTTTTAAAACTATGCGGTACTCATGTGGATTAAGAAACTGAAGTAATGGCTGAATCCGGCCTGCTCATGTTACCCTGCGGACTGTCCCCAAGATTAGTTTCATTTTCTCCTTCTTTGGGTTTGGGGAGAGTGGTGAGAGCAGGCGAAGACTGTTAATAAGCTGAAACAAAGTCTTGCTAGGGAAAAGATCATGTCTGAGTTCTTGGCTGTGGTTTCTGCCAAATGGATACACATATAATCAATAGAGTTTATTAGAATTTCAAAACATTTTTCTCTTACACCATTCTTTTAACTGCAGTTTGCTTATTTAAATTGCTAGATTTTTGCTTGAATAACAAATCATATTTCTTTGGACTCTTTTTTAGTGGCTTAGCTACCTACTTCTATCCCCTAATATTTGTTTCTTTGTAGTGTTTTATCCTCAACCAACTTTGCTCATTGGTAAGATTATAATAAAGAAAATTGACCATTCCTAGTTTATTTCTATTTACTTAGACATTATAACAGTAGCAGAGCATATTGGGACAAAATTAAATATCATGCCATGCTAATCATTGGCTTTCTGCTCAACAAACATCTAGCCAATATCTGATGCCGACACAAAGCTGCTCTGATAAACTGACCAAACAAAACATTATCTACTTTCTCTACCATGTTTAGAAATGTCAATTACAATTACTACCGTATCATTTGCATTTGCCTGGGGCCTAAAATGCATATCATTTATTATTGATTCTTTCCTATTAACATTAACACTCTATTCGATTCCATTTGATTGTTCATCTTAGATATCTGTATTTTCACAACATACAATGGGGTAAAACAAGGCTCTCTTTTCCATGCTTATCTCTTCTAAATAATCTATGGTCGTTTAAGCCTTATTTTCTTGTCATAAGGGCCATTACATAAGGCTCTGTTTATGATTTAGTCACAATTCAAATCTAAAGTTAGTATTAAAGGTTTCCTTAGACATGCATACTGAATATCAATCATGAGTCCTTCTGCAGAGAGACATGGATAGGAAAGACATGCCAAGGAAAAGAGGAGAAATTAAGTTTTGAGAATACTTCCTGGTATTTGGATTTCTAGGGGAACAATTTCTGTTCCATGTCTGTGATTTTAAATGTCTTCTTTGAGCAGCTTGTGGATTTTACACGTATTTTGTCAGAGACTCACTGACACTTAAATGGCTTTCTCTCACCTCACTCCCACCTGCTTCTCTCCTGACCTATTGCTTTTGGAGTTTCATTTTCTTTTGGAGATTATTACGTATGATCTCATTGCTACTTCATGTTGAGTGTACTGACAGAGGTTGTAAGATTTCCTTGACTGTGTGGACCCGCCAAGTATTTATTCTATGGAAGTGTATTGTTTGATATACTAAGAAAATGACAACCTGATGTTTGCAAAGTCTGTTGATTCCCTCTGCATTCATTCACTATATTAAACCATTATTGACACGTTTAAAATGTCAGGTTATTTTTTTCTCTGAATATTCTTTTGTTCAAAAAATTCAGTGCAGTTAATATTGCAAGTGTTCTGAGTCTGCTATATAACATTATTTGTGCTGAACAGTTTTGCCTTACAAAATGTAGTGAATGATAGTCCAATGCATACCTAATTGGCTTTTTATTTTGGTCAAAATGTTCATAATTACTGTTAAAAATGTTAAATATTTTTAGATAATGTTGGCACTGTTTTCTTTATTTTGGGAAAAAAACACTAGGCAACAAGAAAGTTTTAGAAAGAATTTTAACTTATGGAACATGTAGAACTTGATATTATAAAACCGTATATATGTTATATACATACATTACGTATATGTGTATATATGTGTATGTATATGTACATATATTTACATATATTTTAAATGGGATACAATCTTTTTAAAACATATTAACATAATGCATATAAAGTATAATATGTAGCATATGGGTTTGTACAGTGATTGAGACTAACCAGATTAATCCAAGAAAACTCTTGATAATGAGAAATTTCATTATTTCAAAAAGTGTTTGAATGAGTAAGGTATCCAATTATACACAGCACTGCCTCATTTTCTATTATAAAGTTTTCATTTACTTATCAGTTTTCACCCAGAATTCTCCAACTACATGATGAATTTCTAAATTTTTCTTATAAGATACACCTTAATTTTATCAACAATAACAACAATATAAGTAGTTGACACTTTAAGTTCCTCTCCTCTCCCAACATATTTTTGGTCTTTTTTTTTTTTTTTCCAATTGGTTGATATACTGCTTCTTTAAGTGGACTAGCCAGTAAGAAAGTGGGAAATATAAGAGGTAAGTAAAAGTCACTTTCAAAAATAGTTTAAAAGAAGACTGTTTTTACTGGGTGAGAAATTTTACAATGTAGTATGGCTTTTAATTTCATATGTTGGATATTTAGTGAGTCAGTATAGTATCCAGAGTTAGAAAAATCTGGGTTTAGAGTCTTGCTCTTAGCTGGGTTACTATTACATTGGTGCAAACGTAATTGCGATTTAAAAGGTTAAGAATAATTGCAAAAACCACAATTACTTTTGCACCAACCTAATAACTGTGTAAATTTTCCTGTCATTTAGCCTGAGTAAGACTTAGAATTTTTATTAATTTGTATAAACTAAAAACAGGATATTGTTTATAAAGTGTTTAACACCTTGTCATTGTATGCACTCAGTACATATTGTTATTATTATGCAAATGGTATAATGTGCTAACACCTAGACTAGGAAGGTAGGAAATAAGCCTAACTGTTAATTAATTAAATGGAATTTGGAACTTTCTTATTGACACATAACATAAAATTTGCTACTTTATCATTTTTAAGTGAACACAGGTTAGTGGCATTAAGTACATTCATATTGTTGTGCAACCATCAACACTATCTATTTTTGGAGTTCTTTTCGTCTTCAAAACTGAAACTCTGTACACATTAAACAATAATGCCCCATGACTCCTTCTCTCCAACGCTGGCAACCATCATTCTGCCATCTTTCTTTCTTTTTAAAAATAAATTGCCTCCCTTTTCCCCCCCACAGCCCTGGGTAACCACAATTCTACTCTCTGTTACTATGAGTTTGGCTTTTTTCTTTTCTTCTGATTCCACATATAAGTGATATCATGCAATATTTGTCTGCCTGTGTCCGGCTTATTTCAATTAATATAATGCCCTCCAGATCCATCTGCATTTTCATAAATAGCTGGGTTTACTTCTTTTTAAAGGTGGGGTAATATTCCACTGTGTACATTTTCTTTTTTCATCCATCCATTGATTGACAGTTCTTTCTGCATCTTGGCTATTGCGAATTATGCTGCAGTGAATATGAGGGTGTGGATAGCTCTTCAACATAGTGATTTTATTTCCTTTAGATATATAGCCAGCAGTGGGATAGCTGGATCATATGGTACTTGTAGTTTTAATTTTTGGAGAAACTCTTATACATTCTTCCACAATGGCTATACCAATTTATATTCCCACCAACAGTGTACAAGCATAAGGATTCCCTTTTCAATATCCTCACCAATAATTGTTAACATCGTACTTTTTCTTTTAAATAACATCTATCCTAATAGCTGTGAGATGATATCTCACTGTGATTTTGATTTGCATTTTCATGATAATTAGTGATGTTGGCCATTTGTATGTCTTCTTTGGAAAATATCTGTTCAAGTCTCTGCACCTTTCTTAATCAGCTTACTTGCTTTTTTTATTTTTTGAGTTCTATGAATTCATTATATGTACTTGGGATTAATCTCTTATCATATATATGACTTACAAATATTTTCTCCCATTAGTAGGTTGCTTTTCATTTTGTTGATTGTTTCCTTTGTTGTGCAGAAACTTCTTTAGTTTAGTGTAGTCTCACTTGTTTATTTTTATTCTTGTTGCTTTTGCTTTTGGTGTCACATAGAAAAAGAAATCATTGCCAACACACCAAGTAACGTTTCCCTTATGTTTTCTTCCAGTAGTTTTATGATTTCAGATCTTATGTTCAAGTCTTTAATCCAATTTGAGTTGATTTTCATATATGGTTTAAGACAAGGTTCCAATTTCACTCTTTTGTATGCAGAAATCCAGTTTTCCCAGCATCATTTATTGAACAGACAATCCTTTCACCAATGTATTCTTGGGAACTTTTCCAAAAATTAGTTGACTATCTAGGTTTTGGTGTATTTCTGGGTTTTCTATTTGTTCTATTGGTTTGTCTGTTTTTATGCTAGTGCCATACTGCTTTGATTACTATAACTTTGTAATATAGTTTGAAATCCAGAACTGTAATGCCTCCAACTTTGCTCTTCTTGCGCAAGATTTCTTTAGCTTTTATGGGTCTTTTGTTTTTCCATACAAAACACAGGATTGTTTTTTCTGTTTCTGTGAAAATGCTACTGGAATTACGATAGGGACTGCACTGAATCTGTAGGTTGTTTTGGGTAATATGGCCATTTTACTATTAACTCTTCCAATCCTTGAACAGGGAATATATTTACATTTAGTTGTTTCTAATTCAGTTTCTTTTTTATCAGAAATTTATAGTTTTCAGTGTAGACATCTTTCCCTTCTTGATTAAATTTATTCCTATGTATGTTATTCTTTTTGATGCTATTGTAAATGGGGCTGTTTTCTAAATTTCTTTTTTGGATATTTCCCTGTTAGTGTATGGAAACACAATTGATTTTGATATGTTGATTTGAATTCTATAGAATTAATGAATTTGCTTTTCAGTTTTAATGGTTTTTGGTTTTTTTCCCCCGTGGAGTTTTTCAGGTGTTCTCTATGTAAGATTATGTCATCTGCAAACAGAGATAGCTTTACTTCTTCCTTTCTGATCTAGATAACTTTTATTTAATTTTCTTGCCCAATTGCTCTAGATAGGATTTCAATACTATGTTGATAGATGTGGTAAGAGAGTGCACCCTCTCTTGTTTCTGTTCTTAGAGAAAAGGCTCTCAGCTTTCACCGTTGAGTATTTTATCTATGCACTTACATATGGCATTTTTTATGATACTACAAGAAATGGAAATTACAGACTGATGTCCTTGATGAACACAGATGCAAAATCCTCAACAAAATATAACATGTTAAAAGGATCTAGCACCAGAATCAAGTAGCATTTATCTCTGGGATGCTAGGATAGTTCAACATAAACAAATCAGTAACTCTGCTATACCACATTAACAGAATGGAGAATAAAAAAATCATACGATCATCTCAATAGATGCAGAAAGAGCACTTGTCAAAATTCAACATTCTTTACTGATAAAAGCTCTCAACCAATTGGGCATAGAAGGAATGTACCTTAACATAATAATGAAACTTGCAAATATTCACAGACTAACTACAGAAAGCATTATAGAAAGGGAAAAAATTTAGGGAGTTTCCTATGAAGTATAAAAGGACATATACAATGGAGTCCATTACATAAGGAGCTTTTTTTAAAGAGCAGAAACTTTAACTCTTAGTACTTATCACGTTATATTGTAAAAAAAATAGATACTTATTAAATGTTTGCTAAATTAATTCACCTGAGGTGGCACAGGAGCCTACATATATTGTAAAGTATCTTTATATAATTTTGGGAATAAATGAACTCTTATTACCTCTAGTTACCTCTACCCAA
The DNA here is from genome assembly GCF_036562045.2 of Rhinolophus sinicus. NCBI lineage: Eukaryota > Metazoa > Chordata > Mammalia > Chiroptera > Rhinolophidae > Rhinolophus > Rhinolophus sinicus. Next base: position 143,749,562 of record NC_133753.1, read on the forward strand.
TTTGGGATACAGTAGAGCAAAGAAGCAGGGGCAGGTTAAGCAGAAAAAATTTTATCAGAAAGAAAAGGAGGAATGAGGAAAATTCTCTGGAAGGCATAGCAAAAGCCAGGCAAAGTTGGTATAGAATAACTAAGAGTTTCTCTCACAGCAAAAGCCCATTAGAGAAAGTTGAGCCAAAATATTGTGTCATTCAAAAGAAATATGCTCAGTTTACAGAAAAATATCAGAAATGACAATGTACTTAATAAATGAGGGAAAAAACTTGGACAGACTTAGTGTTAGCATGATTAAAAAGCTATAAATTAAAATGAAACATGATCATATAGATGTTTTAACCAGCTGATATACATCTACATTTGCACACCTGAAGTATAAAATAAATTCAGTTGAACAAAATGATTACCTACTATGGATCAGGATTTATGCTGCCATCTGTGGATATCTCTCTGTCTGTCTGTCTGTCTGTCTGTCTGTCTGTCTGTCTGTCTATCTATCTATCTGTCTACCTACCTATCTATAATATCAGGTTCTCTGTTATCAAGGAGTTAAAAAAATCTAGCAGAAAAAAGAGACATATAATTGAAATAAACTAAAAATGCTGTATCATGAATCCTGAATATTTGCAAAAATAAAATTTTGAAGGTCATTTTGTTTTCATATAATAGGAAAGTTAATTGGGTCAGCTCTGGAGTCTCCTGAAGTAGACACTCCTATTTTGTTTTCAGAAAGGAAGATAATTGAAAAACAATATCACCTGATGGAAGTTATATAATAGCTGAGATAATGTGCTAGCCTTCATCTGTGTAATGATCAGTCTGCTTTGCAAAGCGTCCATAACAGCATTGTATTTTTCACTGGGTAGGAACATGAAGAGTGCAGAAGAGGACAGCATCTTACTTGGCATCCAAGATACAAAGAATCATTTTGTGAAGGGCCAATACCCTTCTAATGGAGAATGAAATGAACCTTGTCTTTTTAAAAAATGGAGATGCAATAATTGTCCTAAAGCCCTTCTGAGAATAATCTCATTACAGCCAATATCTCTTTAGATTGAATGACATGGGGACAAAGTTGGGAAGACAACTTTATGCACAAAAAAATTATTCAGAATTCTTGACTTTAAGGGATGTGAATAAAATTTCCAATTTTATACTGGTTTTGTCATAAAAGCCATCATAAAAAAAAATTCTAATAAAGTCACAGCACACAAAAGCAAAAGGCTGCATTTTCTGGTAGTTCTTCATTTAATTTTCTCCAATAAATGTGATTAATTTAAAGCATTATCAAATGCAACTTTCCTTTTAGAACTGTAGAACAGTTTTCATATAATTATAGTCACAGCATGGGAACAATTATTAGATCCTGCTTTGGATTAGAATATAAAAATAAGTTCATTTCATAATGAACTGTCCTCAAAAATAATTGATAAAAGGAGTATGCAAATAAAATAAGAAAATATTATTTTAAAAAGAGAGAAAACTGATAAAAATAGAGTAAGAAAAGTGTTCTGTTGGAGGGATCTACTTCTACGACCTGTCAGGCATAGCTGATTCACACACCCTTCCTTTGTTAGATCAGTGGCATGTATTTTCACAGTTTGCAATCTAGTGCACATAGCCTAAGAAAGAATCTACATTCTGCTGCTTTGGTCAAGTTACTAAGACCCTCCAGAAGTGACTTCTTGAAGGCCTGTATCAACAAAGCGTTAGACTCTTGTATGGTTTGGGCCCATTCTCACGGAAGGACAGTGCATTTTCAGCTTGGATGGCAGACCTACCTACTTATGGTGTATTTCCGTTTCCTGCAGTAGGCAGTATCATCATTAAAACTTTTTTTTTCTGAATTTTAAAAGTCTGAGTGTTTGGCTTTTTGTGTTTTTCTTTCTATGACTTGCTCTTTCATCTGAAGAAGGATCAGAAACACTACCATTTGAAGGAATGTAATACATAAATGAGGTCCACAGTCACACAGTTTCTTCTACTTCCCTTTTTGCAACATATCAATGATTTTTCCTTTTATAATTTGAATGTTTCCAAACATGAAGACCTTTGCGATTATAGAGTAAGAACTTGGACTGATAATTTTTCTTTAGCACCTCTGTATTTTAGATCAATATTGATACTGACCACAGAGATTAACTTAAATCTGTCATTTGTGGGGCCAGAAAGTAGAAACAAGCCTGGAGTTCCCTGTAAAAGATTTTTCCCTTAAAGAAACCACATCTTGAAAACACAGAGAGGTATGTTATGTTTAGAATAATACCGATCATATTCTTTTATTAAATTATAAGACACATTTTTGTGATTGAAATGTGTGAGAGGAAGAAACTTTCCTTTACCCCTCTACGTTCTTCTGTATGGTCTAATAATTAAATTGACATAAGAGATTAACAAGAGTAAATAACCAAATTTAACTGCAAATACATGGGACCTCTATATACATAAGAGACTCAGAGATCCCCACATACATGACAGGTACAGATATAGAAAGTTAAAATGAGGAATATATGGCATTCTGAGCGAAGGATGAGGTAAGGCGCCTGCTTTGGTACGTCAGAGGGGAGCAAGGTCATTTGCAGGATGATAACAAGAGCAGATGTTCAGTAGTTAAAAGTTTGCCCTGCCATTTAGATAGGTCATACAATTTTATTTTTGGTAGTAATTCTTACTATGGGCAGGGCCTCAAATTTAAATTCTTTAAGGGGAGGTAAAAGTTTCTCATGAGTCCACAGCATTTCGATTGCCTTCAGCTAAAAATAATTTGCATGCCAAAGTGACAAATCTTGGGGAGGCCTATTCTGAACCCCTTCAAAAAGCAACACTTTCATTCCTCCAAAATAGTTGTTCATAGTGTAAGTGAACAGAGCTCCTTCAAAAAAAAACCAAACACACGCACACAAAAAAAACTTCGTGGTGAAGCGGGTGAAGTTTAAAACGAATAAATATATATTTATATGTACTATGACAAAAAGCCTTTCTGTTTTTCAAGGACTCTGAATTCTCACACAAAATATATTTCTTGTACTTTATGTACATGTAGATTTATGTATTTATTATTTCTTAATTTAAAAATCAAATAAAAAGCTTCTTTCATGACTGCCTCAAGTTAAATACATTATTGGAAAAAAGTTGAATATACCCATGCATAAATGTAAAATGTGAATAGAAAATCTATGAAGTGCAACTGAAAGTAATATTTTTGCCTTATGTCAGAAATTTTCAACTTAGCAGAAGAAACTACAACACCATAAATGATTTCTATTGCTCACATACCACTATTTGTTATTGGCCAATATCTTAGTAGTTGGTTTAAGCTATTAACATGAAAATCTTCAGGAGTTAATTACAATTATTGGGAAACTTAGGGGCTGCGAATTACACAGTGTCATAGAAAAACACACACACAAGTTTTAGACTTAGCTCTGTATCTTGTTGTTATCACAATCTAGCATAAATCATTTAATAATTTCTTACATGGCGGAGCACACCAATTTTGGGATCACACAGATATGTATTCAAATATGGCCCTGACACATAATACCTTGGTAAACTTGAACAATATAATTAACTTTGCTTAGCCTCATGCTCCTTTCCTGTAATTGGAGTTGAAAATAATTACTGTAGAGAGGCACTGAATAAAATTCTGATTATCACAATTGGCCCATAAATAAATGTAATAAAAATGTCTTTTTATCTTGCCCACAATACAACTTATTTATAAAATAACCAAATTTTACTTGATGATCAATAAGTCTTTTCTAGTTCTCAGTTTTATAATTTTACCACTTAGCAGTCAGTAATTATCTGGCAAATGCCTGCTAAGTTTCTTAGGTGAGAGAGTATGTCTGACTGAGTGCCAAACATTCATGAAAATGAAAATATAAAGAAAGATACCTAATAAAGGTACACATATATCTCTATCTTTGCACACATATTTACGTGACACATGGAATACGATTTTAATTTCATAGTTAATAATCTTATATAAGATATCAGTAATGTATGCACGAACAATATACCCTATTCCCGGTTGTCTAAATATATGAAATTTTCTGCCAAATATTTATAACCAAGGTTGTGTAATGAATATTCTCTGATGAGGACCTCACAGAGCCCAGAATGCTGAGAAGAATACAGCCTGTGCTTTCTAAGCCTCCAACGAGTCTTGAAAAAAAGAAGAAAAAAAAAGCAGAGAAGTGGCAGCTTTCAGGCTGGCTGTGTTTACATTTTATTTTTCACGAGTGCTTTGTTATTAATCATGTAAAAAGTATGTATATTTCCATCCTCTATTTTTTAGCTTATTATTTAATTCTAACTACAGTCTTGGGACTCAATGTCGCTGTTACTTCCAATTAACAAGTGAAGAAATTCAGTTCAAGGATATTTGGTAATATATTTGGGATCACAATGCAAATTAGGAGCAGAGTCCTGTGTGGAATTTTGTACCAAATTTACAAATTTAACTATCAATCATTGATTTTAGGGATTCTATTCATATATCTATCTGTACTCTTAGATAGCTTTGTGTCAACCAACAGGACAGCACCCTGATTTTGGTGACAGAAATAGGAGTGGATGGTCAAGGAGAATCAAGGTTAGGTAACACTGCTTTATCCTTTAGAAGTTTTACAAAAACACTCTTTATGGAACCCTTGGAACTCTTGATAGTCCTCAGTTAGGTTTGCATGGTATTTTGCACTTGATTACTGTTCATGGGAATGAGAGTTTTTCATTAGTTTTTTTCCTATGAAGATGTCAAATTTGTACGTATTTTACAATTAATATATTAAGGCTGTTAGAAGTTATTTTCGACTTGAAAGCTTTACAGAATGCTTATCTAACAGTGGTTATCCACTCTTCTAAAAGACTGGTATTCTACTTTTTTGTTTCTTCCAGATTTGACAAAACTTTTTAGGACCCAAGTTTCATACTAATTGTGAAAAATCTGGTTTGAGCTTGATCTATGGCCAGAGGCTGCAGATTAGGGCCATTACATAAATAAAGACAACGGAAATAGTGTTCCTGGGGTATAGTCCGAACTTTAGCCATGATCAACATGAATACGTCAATCTTAACATTTACCAAAAAAAAGGGCATATATGAAATGTTAAAATACCAAATGGAACTACTCACCGTTGTTGTCATTAAATGAAAATCTTTTACCACAATTTTCTTTTGTTAGTGAGGGAATGCTTTCAAGTTCAGTTAATAAACAAAATCATAATTTTACACAATATATAATATTGCAGATATTTAAATGCAGTCTGTAAATTATTTCTCCAAAAATTACAGTTGTAAGCTTCAGGTAAGTATTGTTTTTGTATAAATATTTTATTATTAACTTTATATTTATTTTTCCTCAAAGGCATACAGGAGACATACAATGTTCTATCTTCCTAAATAGACAAGTGGAAACACTTAAATAAATCTATCTTTTTAATTTAATATCTCCATAGTCATAAAGTTAAAGGAGTATTAAAGGTTTTAGGAATGAGAGCTAGATGTGCTAGGATGCAAAAGTTATAGAGATAGTCTTAACATGACCTGTAATATAAGGACACAGTTTTTACAGTGAGTAACACTCTGGATTAATAGTGAAACTGAGAGTCCTTATGACTTTGATGAAATTTAGTTTCAAATCCTAGCTCTAGAAGGCATTTCTCTCTATATATACCTGTCAGAGACCTAGTCTCTCCCCTGGATCATCAGTGACATCCAAGGCAGCAGGAGACATAGGCTGGACCTGTCTAATGGTCAGGAGGTCTGGACCTCTGGCGGGATAAAGTAACATCTTGACCTAAATTATGTTTCAGCTCCTGAGCCCTAAAGTGGAAAATTCCCCTGGCTACTTTCCAATGGGACCAGAAATGAGCTCTGGAGTGCACTTCAGAACTGTCTTCAATACCTGAAATGATTTATTACCCTTACCTCACCTCTGACCAATCAGCTCCAAGCACCACCCCGAATCCTCTAATCCATGGTGTCTTGTGATTTTGTCCTATATAATCTTTTACACTCTATGGAAGGGTTGGGTCTTAAGCATTAGCACCCCCTTCCAGATTGGCCAATTCAACATTAAACAATTTTTCTTTCTATATTGCACATTCCTGCTTTTGTATTTCTTTGGGCCAGTGAGCACAGGCAGACAGACTCAAAACATTGGGGTCCTGGTAACAAGAGCATGCTGAATGCTAGTTTGTAAAAACTTGTATGCAAACAATTTTAGCAACATATATAATACTTTCACTTAAAACAAATTTCAGCCAACCTTTTCATAAAGTAAATCGACTATTTCTATGTTCAGTTTGAATAATCTGAGGGAAGGGAAAATGTCTCCTCTTTTCCTGCATAGTTCTGGCTGGTCTAATCAAGTTGACAGGAGACAGATAAACAGGAGAAAATAACCAAATTTAATTACATATATCCTTATGGGGGTTCCTTAATAATATGAGACTTGAGGACAAATGGGGCAGATGAGGCTTACATGTCATTTCGAGGTAAAGAGAAAGGGGGTAGTGGTTTGTACTTCAAAGGGAAGATAGACATTTCACAGGTAGATGAGAAAGAGCAAAGATTTGGTAAACAAATTATTGCTGGGACACCCAGAAACACCAGGACACAGAGGGGAGTCTAACAAGCGGACTTTACTAGGTCCCTTTCATCTACCACATTAGTTATTATGCTAAAATGATCTTTCTTCCTGAAGCAGATTTTTCCACTAGAATTCCTTTAGGCAGGTAAGGGGAAGGTAAAAGGCTCTTTCTGAAGTCTTTTATTTCTTAAAAAATAACTAGCTTATAATAATCAATATCACCAAGAGGCATATTTTGTGGTGGCAAAACTCTGCTCCCCCTCAGTAACACCTTAATCTAGTCTAAAATTTTGAATTTATGCACTATCAAATTTATTTTAAATAAATTTACAATGTAGAGAATAGTTCTATTCCTATTTTCCTTATATAAATTTACATCTAATTGTGACTAACCCATTTCTAGTTTCAATATCTTCCTTAATTTGCTCTATCTCATTTATATTCAGTTTTATTATTGTATGTATGAGTGTTTATGTGCTTATGTGTATAAATATGTATCTCTCTGTAACAATTTATCATAAAAGTTTTGATAAAAATAATAGAAAACATTTCCTGTGCTCTTACCGTGGGCACAACTAATACCAGTACAACTTGTGAAACACGTATTGTTTATCCCGTTTTGTGATGGAAACCCAAATTTAGGGAGATGAAGCATTTTTCCCATTGTCACAGGTACTCTAAGGTGTAAATTCACTCTGATTCAGAGGTTTTGCTCTGAATCTCAACCGTGCAATAGTTTTGTGCCGGTCTCAGCCTATATCAATAACCGTGTTGTGGCTGGACCAGCCCTTGTTGTTATTATTGTGAACAACTTGCCAAGGTGGAGTCGTCATGTCAGGGTAACTAAAATGGAGCCAGGAGGCCATGAAGAAGTTTGTCTTACACATGTTCCACCCAGAATGTTTCTTGGTGAACTTTTGAACTTCTCAACCATGCCTGAACCTCATTTCTGCCTCACCATGACAACCAAATCATCAACAGTCTTTACCTTAAAAGGAGCCAACCCGTTTGCCAACCAGCATCCTTTTTTTGCACATTAAACTCAACCTGTCCCAATGAACCTAACCAAAATCTTTCATTTACATGAAGAAGGTCAGACTGAGAATGGCACATGTGACACAAACCTTTATGAGCTCTGCCTTGCTTTGTTCTCTTTGGAGCACATTTCAGACAGGTACCTGAATCTGTTTCCCTGTTGCACCTTCTGACTCTCAAATGCATTCTTTCTGTTTTTCTTTTAGCTTACCCTTCTGTTTTGCTTTACACTAAAATTGCAAAATGCCCTCACAAATAACCATTTGGAACATGGCACACCTGGAGCCACACAGTGAAGACATAGGTAGAGCAAGAGAATGTTCATGCCCAGGCCTGGGGTTCTGCTTTTACTGGGGTTGAGGTTGGGGGCCTAGGGTTAACTCTATGTTGGTAATTTAAAACATAACACTGTGAATTTAAAGTGGGAGAACAGAAAAACCAAGCACCCAAATTGTGAGTTATCGAATCAGCCGAGATCTCCAAAAACAAAGGAGCATGATGTAATATGTGTGTGGGGTCGCTGTGGCTAGCAATATGTTTATTTGAAATAGCCAATGTTAAAGCAGATGCCTTTTGAAGTGGATGCCAATCAAAGCTGAAGTCAGGCACTTGTATTACGATAAATAAAGAAAAAAACACTGTCAGGGCTTACACCACAACAATTCACAGCATTCTTGAGTATTTTTTTAAAGATAGACTTGATTTTTAAAACATGTTTAGATTTACAGGGGGGAAAAAAAGAGAAATTACCATGAAGAGTTCCAACATACTCTGTTCCCAGTTTCCCTTAACATCTTACATGAGCATGGTATAACTGTCACACCCAAGGAAACAATACTGACACATTATTATTAACCCAAATCCATATTTTATTCAAATTTCCTTAGTTTTTCCTTAATATCCTTCTTTTTTCCTGTTCCAGTATTTCTATTGTGGATGATTACAATACCACATTACATTTATGAGGGAACGGAAAATGTCCCCTTATGAGGGAAGGGAAAATGTCCCCTTTTCCTGCGTAGTTCTGGATGACCTAATTAAATTGACAGGAGACAGATAAACAGGAGAAAATAACCAAATTTAATTACATATATCCATATGGGCGTTATCATATTATGCCTCCTTTTAGGTTCCTCTTGACTCTAAATGCTTTGCAGACCTCCCTGGTTTTTTATGACCACTTGGTGTATGATGTATCATTTGATGAGTATTTTGTAGGATTACCCTTCTATCAGAACACATTTGATGTTTTTCTCATAATTAAAATGAAAGACGAGCTTTTAGGAGAAACTCCACAGAGGCAAAATGTCATTTTCACCACATAATATCAAGGTTACATAATCTCAATATGATTTATCACTGATATTAACCTTGATCATCCAGCTGAGATAGTGTTTGGCAAGTTTCTTAACTGGAAAATAATCTTGCCCCCACAGCCACCATCCATTCTATGTTCCTTGAAAGGAAGCCACTAGGAGTAGTGACCCCATTTAGGGAGTAGGGAGTTACTCTGCCTCTCTTTGAGGACAGAGTATCTACATAAGTTATTTGGAATTCTTCTGCAAGGGAGATTTGTCTCTTTTCCCCATTTATTCATTAATTCAATTGTTTGTATCAGTATGAACTCATGGAATTTATTTTATACTCTGGGATATAATTTATATATTTTATTACTATGGGTTTTATGTAAAATTTATGTGTTTTATTGATCCAAGTGTTGCAGTATTGGCCATCAGGAGCTATTTTGATCCTGAGTCCCTTTCACTTAATCCCTTCAGTGTGGATTTTTATTATTCAAGCATTTGCATATTTTCTATTACTACAAGAAGCTCTGTTCTCATCTTACACATTTCCTGTCCCAGTCCTAGAATCTGCCATTTCTCTAAGAAGTTCTGTTTCCTTTTATTGGAGAATAGTATTAGATCTGGATGCAAGGTGTACTCTTTGTCATAGAGACTCCTACTTCTAGGGCTTGTTCAGCTCAAAGAGCAAAGAAATATGAAATTATTTGTGCATACTATCTCATGTATACACATATCTGTAAATCTTATAGATAACCATCTGTATTTATAATATGTGAAACATGAGTTCATAGTGACATCTCCAACTCTAGTACATTACCACGTGGATTGTTTCAGACTTCTCCATGTTTATCTGTAACCTCCAGTCCAAAGGTGAGAAACTCATATCCCGTTATCCACCATCCACCGATTTAATTGTTCAATCCCAGTGTACATGTATAATAGTTTATAATTGTTTAGAATCATTAACCCATATACTCCCACATAAAGAGCTTCATCAAGTAGAGTGTAGTAGTTATGTGGTTTCTTTTGCCTTTTGCCTTGCAGGTTCCACTCATTTCCAAAATTTCCCCTTTCACCATCAATAAGATTATCTTACACACTGGTAGTACAGTTAGATTGCTTTGTCATACTCTATGTTCCATTTTGGGATACTCTTAGCTCATAAGATTTTTTTAAAATTTTGCATACATTAAGATTCACTCTTTTATTCAAACAAATTGTTGATGAGATCTTCCCAAACTTGTGGACAGAACTGGATCCTCGAATCCAAGAAGCAAATAGAACACCTAATTACCTCAATCCCAACAGGCCTTCTCCAAGGCACACTGTATTGAAGCTGTCTAAAATCAACGACAAAGAAAGAATCCTTAAGGCAGCCAGGGAAAAGAAGATGGTAACCTACAAGGGAAAGCCCATTAGATTATCACCAGATTTTTCAGCAGAAATTCTACAAGCCAGGAGGGAGTGGAACCAAATATTCAAACTATTGAAAGAGAAATTATGAGCCAAAAATAATATATCCAGCAAAGATAGCCTTTAGATATGAAGGAGGAATAAAGATCTTTCCAGACATACAGAAGCTGAGGGAATTTTCTAATACACAACCTGCACTACAAGAAACACTAAAGGAGGTTATTCGACCACCATCAACAGGAACAATTTGTAGCAACCAAAACATAAAAGGGGGAGAGTAAAGGCCAAAACTGGAATATGGGAATGGAGAAAGTAAGCATGCTGAAGAAAATGGAATACTCTAAATATCAAACTTTCTTTTACATAAACTTAAGGGTAACCACTCAACAAAAAATCCAGAACTGAAATATATACTGTCACAAAAGAAGAAACAGAGGAAAACATCATAGAATACCACCACACAGAAATAATAGACAACAAAAAGGCAAAGAAACAATGGAGACACAGCCTTACCAGAAAACTAAAGATAGCATGACAGTAAATCCTCACATATCAATAATCACCCTAAATGTAAATGGACTGAACTCACCAATAAAAAGGCACAGAGTAGCAGATTGGATCAAAAAACTAAACCCACCCATACGCTGTCTCCAAGAGACACATCTCAGCTACAAGGACAAGCATAGACTCAAAGTGAATGGTACCTAGAGAAAATCAGGTGTAGCCATACTGATATCAGATGAAACAGACATCAGGGTGAAAAAGATAACAAGAGACAAAGATGGACATTTCATAATGGTAAAGGGGACTATACAACAAGAAGACATAACAGTCATCAATATTTATGCCCCCAATCGAGGAGCACCGAAATATACCAAGCAACTACTAACAGAACTAAAGGGAGAAATTGACCAAAACACAATTATACTAGGGGACTTAAATACATCATTGACAGCTATGGATAGATCATCCAAACAGAAAATAAATAACGAAATAGCAGCCCTAAATGACACATTAGATGAAATGGACATAACTGACATTTATAGAACACGTCATCTTAAAACATCAGACTATATTTTTTTTTCTAGTGTACATGGGACATTCCCAAGGATAGACCATATATTGGTACATAAAACTAGCCTCAGCAAATTTAAGAAGATTGAAATTATATCAAGCATATTCTGTGATCACAAGGCTTTGAAATTTGATATCAACTGCAAAAAGAAAGCAAGAAAAACCAAAATACATGGAGATTAAACAACATACTTTTAAAGAATGACAGGGTCAAAGAAGAAATTAGAGGAGAGATCAAAACATACATAGAAACAAATGACAATGAAAATACATCCTACCAAAATTTTTGGGATGCAGCGAAAGCAGTTTTAAGAGGGAAATTTATATCATTACAGGCCTATCTCAAGAAACAAGAAAAATCCCAAATAAATAACCTCATGTTACACCTTAAAGAACTAGAAAAAGAAGAATAAGTGAAACCCAAGCTCAGCAGAAGAAAGGAAATAACAAAAATCAGAGCAGAACTAAATGAAATAGAGAACAAAAAGACAATAGAAAAAATTAATGTGACAAAGAGCTGGTTCTTTGAAAAGATTAACAAAATTGACAAACCCTTGGCTAGACTCACTAAGATAAAAAGAGAGAAGACACTAATTAACAAAATCAGAAATGAAAAAGGGGAAGTTATCACGGACACCACAGAAATACAAAGGATCATCCAAGAATACTATGAAGGACTATATGCCACCAAATTCAATAACCTAGAAGAAATGGACAAGTTCTTAGAAACATATAGCCTTCATAGGCTGAACCATGAAGAACTGGAAAATCTAAACAGACCGATCACCAGTAAGGAAATTGAATCAGTCATCCAAAACCTTCCCAAAAGCAAAAGTCCGGGACCAGATGGCTTCACTAGTGAATTCTACCAAACCTTCAAAGAGGATCTAATACCAATCCTGCTCAAACTCTTCCAAAAAATTGAAGAAGAGACAGTACTCCCTAACTCATTTTATGAGGCCAACATTACCCTGATACCAAAACCTGGTAAGGACAACACAACAAAAGAGAACTGCAGACCAATATCTCTGATGAATACAGATGCAAAAATCCTAAACAAAATTCTAGCAAATCGAATACAACAATGCATTAAAAAGATTATTCATCACGACCAAGTGGGGTTCATCCCCAGGGCACAAAGATGGTTCAACATACGCAAATCCATCAATGTGATACATCACATAAACAAAATAAAGGACAAAAATCATATGATTATATCAATTGATGCAGAAAAAGCATTTGACAAGATACAACATCCATTTATGATTAAAACACTTAATAAAATAGGTATAGAAGGAAAATACCTTAACATAATAAAGGCCATATATGACAAGCCCTCAGCTAATCTCATAATTAATGGTGAAAAACTGAAGCCCTTTGCTCTACGTTCAGGAACACGACAGGGCTGTCCCCTATCACCTCTGCTTTTCAACATAGTGTTGGAAGTCCTTGCCAGAGCAATCAGGCAAGAGAAAGAAATAAAAGGCATCCAAATTGGGAATGAAGAAGTTAAATTATCACTCTTTGCAGATGACATGATGCTACATATAGAAAACCCTAAAGACTCCACCAAAAAGCTATTAGAAACAATCAACAAATACAGTAAAGTTGCTGGCTACAAAATCAACGTACAAAAGTCTATTGCATTCCTATATACTAACAATGAAATGTCAGAAACAGAAATACAAAAACAATTCCTTTCGCAATTGCAGCAAAAAGAATAAAATACCTAGGAATAAACTTAACCAAGGATGTGAAAGACCTATATGCTGAAAACTATAAGACATTTTTAAAAGAAATTGAAGAAGACACAAAGAAATGGAAAGACATTCCGTGCTCATGGATTGGAAGAATCAACATAGTTAAAATGGCCATATTACCCAAAGCAATATACAGATTTAATGCAATCCCCATCAAAATCCCAATGGCACTTTTTAAAGAAATAGAACAAAAAATCATCAGATTTGTTTGGAACCACAAAAGACCCCGAATAGCCAAAGCAATCTTAAGAAAAAAGAACAATACTGGAGGTATCACACTCCCTGACTTTAGCTTGTACTACAGGGCTACAATAATCAAAACAGCATGGTATTGGCAGAAAAACAGACACATAGACCAATGGAATAGAATTGAGAACCCAGAAATAAAACCACATAAATATGGACAGATAATTTTTGACAAAGAAGCTAAAAACATACAATGGAGGAAAGACAGCCTCTTCAATAAATGGTGCTGGGAGAATTGGATAGCCACGTGCAAAAGAATGAAACTGGACTGCTATTTGTCACCATGTACCAAAATTAATTCAAAATGGATCAAAGACTTCAGCATAAGACCTGACACAATAAACTGCATAGAAGAAAACATAGGTATTAAACGTATGGACCTTGGGTTCAAAGAGCATTTTATGAATTTGACTCCAAAGGCAATGGAAGTAAAACTAAAAGAAACGAATGGGACTATATGAAACTTAAAAGCTTCTGCACAGCAAAAGAAGCCATCGACAAAATAAAGAGGCAACCAACTGAATGGGAGAAGATTTTTGCAAAGAGTGCCTCCAATAAAGGGCTAATATCCAAAGTATACAAGGAACTCATGCAACTCAACAACAAAAAAACAAACAACCCAATTGAAAAATGGGCAGAGGACCTGAAGAGACATTTCTCCAAAGAGGACATACAAATGGCAAATAGACATATGAAAAAATGCTCAACATCACTAATCATCAGAGAAATGCAAATCAAAACCACAATGAGATATCACCTCACCCAGTCAGAATGGCTATCATCAACAAGACAAATAGTAATAAGTGTTGGAGAGGCTGTGGAGACAAAGGAACCCTCATACACTGTTGGTGGGAATGCAGACTGGTGCAGCTGTTATGGAAGGCAGTGTGGAGGTTCCTCAAAAAATTACAAATAGAATTACCATATGACCCAGCAATCCCTCTCCTGGGTATCTACCCCAAAAATCTGAAAACATTTATACATACAGACACGTGTGCTCCAATGTTCATTGCAACTTTGTTTACAGTGGCCAAGACATGGAAACAACCAAAATGCTCTTCGATAGACGAATGGATAAAGAAGTTGTGGTATATATACACAATGGAATACTATTCGGCGGTAAGAAAAGATGATACAGGAACATTTGTGACAACATGGATGGATCTTGAGAGTATGATGCTAAGCGAAATAAGTCAGACAGAAAAAGCAGAGAACCATATGATTTCTCTGATATGTGGTATATAAACCAAAAACAACAAAAGAACAAGACAAACAAATGAGAAACAAAAACTCATAGACAGAGACAATAGTTTAGTGGTTACCAGAGGGTAAGGGGGTTGGGGGGTGGGAGATGAGGGTAAGGAGGATCAAATATATGGTAATGGAAGGAGAACTGATTCTGGGTGGTGAACACACAATGGGATTTATAGATGATGTAATACAAAATTGTACACCTGAAATCTATGTAATTTCACTAACAATTGTCACCCCAGTAAATTTAAAAAACAAAAACAGAAAACAGAAAAAAAAGAGAAAAAAAGATTCACTCTTTGTGTTATGAAGTTCTATATATTTTGACTAATAAATGTTGTATGTATTCAACATTCAGCATCATACAGAATGGATTCACTTCCCTTAAAAAAAATTTTTGTGCTTTACCCATTCTATCCTCCCTCCGTTTGAAATCCTAGAATCCGCTGATTTGTTTATCATTTCCATATTTGCTTTTGTCATAATGTATATTAATGGCATCACACAGTTTGTAGTATTTTCAGACTGGCTGTTTTCACTGATCGATATGCATTTATGATTTATCCATGTCTTACCCGATTTGGTAGTTAATTTCTTTTTATTGCTGAATAGTATTCTACTGTATGTATGTGTCACTGTTTATCCATTTACCTGTTAAAGGCCATCTTGATTGCTTCCGTTTTTAGTGATTAAATCTGCTGTGAACATTTGCTTGTTGTTTTTTGTTTGGACATAATATTAACATCATTTGGGTAAAACCTAGGAGCATGATTGCTGGATTTTTATCTTAAGACTGTATTTAGCTTTGCAAGAAACGGCCACTGTCCTCCAAAATGGCTGTAACATTTGGCATTTTCACCACAATAAATGGGGTGTTCATGTGGTTTTGTAACTTCACCAGCAATTGTTATTATTTGGTTTGGGGTGTTAACTTTGTATTTGTTTTTTATCCAATCTTAAAAATACAGATTTCCTAATGGAGAACATAGTTCATTTACATCTTGGTGATTACTGTTTTTTTCTTTCTGCAATCTTTTTGTGTGCTTTTTACTTATGCAGGTTTTTGTTTCTTTTTCTCTCATTTTGAAATGGTTTGCAGTGATTGACATTTTTCTTCTTTTTGCTTTCTCTACTATATCTATTATTTTAATTGTTATCCTTTAAATTTTAAGATTCATACCTAATAAAATCTAGTACTAATAAATACATCTTTATCCACCTCTCTGTTTCCTGCTTTTGTTTTCTACTTGCTATCTAGTTTTATTTTTAAATTCTCCATATAGAAATTACTTTTATTATTTCGTACAATGCTTGTTTACCTTTGGATATATATTATTTTCTTTACTCTGTTGTTTTTTTCCATTTCATGCTTTCCTTCTATGATTATTTTTCTTCATTTCAAGAACTATGATATTTGGAAATTCCTTTGGTGAGGTATATTGATTTTTTTTCTTAGATTTTGCTATATATGAAATGACCTTTATTTCAGCTTCATTCTTGAAATAAACGTTGCTGACTATACAATATCTTCTTGGCAGCTAATTTGTCACAGCACATTGAAGATATTATTCCAATCCATTCCAGCTGCTTTTAATTTCAATGCACTTTTGTTTTTGGAAAGTCATAGTCTAAATTTATAAGTTGATAATATTTCTTTTTGATGATTGCATTTAAGTTCTCTGTACCTTTGATTTCCTGCAGTTAGCCTACAATGTATCTTGATACGCAATTTTTAATTTTTGTGATTGTGAATCATTAGCCTTCCTGATCTAAAGATTTTTCATACTTTCTGAATCATTGTCAATTAATATTTTTTAATGACATACTCCACTTCTGATGATCTCTTTTTGGAACTTCATTTATCATATGACTAATCCTCTCAATTTATTCCCTATTTTTCCTAACCTTTGTTTCATATGTTCTTTTTCCTTGTCTTTATGTTATAATTTTTAAAAATTGGTTCAGTTCTACCTTCAAATTGCTGAATTCTCTCTTTACCTATGTCTACTCTGCACTATAAAAGTTTTTTAAAAACTAATGCAACTAATTATATTTTTAATTTTTTTAGTTATGGTGTTTGAGTCTTTTTCACACAACATTTGCCATTTTCATAGTCTTTTTTTTTTTTTACTCATTTTTGTTTCCCCTTTAAAAAGTATTTTAAACATATTGGGATAAGAAGGTATTAAATTCATGGAAATACAATTTCATTTTGGTACTGAATATTCCTACCATTTTAATTTAATTTTTTTGGCACATCTGGATAATTTCAAACCTTCTAACTTAACTACATTCTATACGCACTCATTAATCTATTTATAAGTTATAAAAACCTAAATCAGACTTAAGCAAATACATTTGGAATTATGAAAGCTAATTTAAAAGAACAGCAGTGGATGCAAGGATGGAACTACATACCGGGGATGAAAGGATTCTGGGATATTCACACAGTAGTTACTAAAGCCAAAGGTTGATCAGCTAATCTTGGATCATATGTTCTTGTTTTATAAATGGACCCTACTATCAGAAAAAGAAAGCTAGGATGGCACAGAATCAGCTACTGAATATTTGTCAGCAGCCATAATTGTGTGTAATTTATCATCTCTTAGCACTCTATCTCTGTTATTTTTGAAGCCATACTTTCTGAAATAGTTGTTCCAGAAATGTAGAGCCATCTTTACATCATACCTATTCTCTCTGTTCTATTTCTAACCACTTACCAAGTCCTGTCGATTTTATGTGCAGGAACTCCCTTTCATTACATTATCTATCTCTAGACACATTTACTTCCAATATACCTTCTGTGTTTATTAGAAAAAAGTTCTCTACACATTTCCCTGCCTTTAATCCATCCTTCACAGTGCAAACAGAATGAAATTTCTCAACCAAATATCTTCATAAATCTGATTGTGTTGTTCTTAGATAAAAGGCTTGTATTGGCTTTCAAAACTAAACTCTGCCCTCGATCAATGGTCCTTAATGATTTAGCTCCCAACTTCTCAAATCTCATCTCAAATTATCTACCCTCATCACCATCACCACATGACCTCCACTGTGCAAGTTTATTGCAAATTTTACTATCCTATCCTATCCTATCCTATCCTATCCTATCCTATCCTACCCTCCAGAACCCATCAGCTCCAAGTCAAGTCATTGTCCTTCAATCTAGTTATGGAGGGCGCAGCTCAGCTCAATCCAGTCGCCATTTTCAATCTAGTTGCAGGGGGCACAGCCCACTCTCCCATGCAGGAATTGAACCCGCAACCTTGTTGTTAGAGCACGTGCTCTAACCAACTGAGCTAACCGACTGTCCCGCAATTTTGTTTTTGTATATGCCATGTTGTCTTTAATATTTTAGTTTCCCCTTGTTTTTTAACCCCTTAACCCTTTGCCTTCCTTGCCCTCCCATCCCTTTCTCACTGCATCACCATTATGGTCCTATTTGTCCATGAGTCAATATCCTAATTTTGGGGATGAAGAGATAAAAATATTCAGTCTTAAAATATGTATCTGTTAACAGAAGGGCATATTTACATTATTGTGATTACTGGTTTTTTTTTTTTTTAAGTTGTCTACATTTGCCACATCCTCATATTTACTTCTGTTTTGCCTTCATCTCATCCCATGCACATGAATGCTGATTCACACTGGATTCCTTGTTTTTTAATGACACATCTGATATGGGCATTGCAAAACAATTCTCAGTCTCTGTCAAATTGAAACTTAGCGGTATGAAATCTCAAAGAATCGTATTTCAGCAGCAATTGCCATTGCATAAATTTATGAAAACTGATGTAAATGCTAGATATATGGCTTATAACAAGTTATGTTAAATCTTGCTACTACCACAAGAGCATATGTGTTCTCTCTGCTGCTACAATGCAGGGACCATAAGATATCTCTTTGGCATTTGGCAGAGAGAAAGTAATTTCCTATTGAGAGTTATCTAAGTCTCCTTTTATTATTTTGAAGTCATTCATTTCTCATGTTATCAAAATTTCTTCAGAAGGAGCAGCTGTGGTTTTAAAAAACTGTATCTTGCTGTGTTATTGTGCTTTTCTTATTACTTATATTATTTCCCTTAAATGTGAATTATGAAATAAGAATTTCACAATTCTTAGTCTTCCAGTAAATGCCTCTATTGCAACTTACATTTATAATACTCTGGCAATTACAATTAGTTAAATTTGTAAGATGTCCAACTTCCCTGTTAGATTTTAAGTTTCAGAAAAACAAGGGACTATGGTTTTGTTTTCACCCCTTCAGTCCCAGAAACTAGGATAATGTATGGCACATCATTCATGCTCTCTCTCTATTTCTTGAATGAATTAATTGATGAATAAAAAAGTGAGGCATGAAGAAGAAAAAAAAGTGCCAATATCAAAAGAAAAGGAAATTATAACAATTTGTTTTGTTCCAAATAGCCAATACAATCCTACTGACATTGAGTTTAGCAAACAGCTAAATATAATAAATATATATGCATAATAGCATTTTATATATCAGCAATGACTAACCTGAAGAGATAATGATTTATACCAAAAGGAAAATTTCATACATGTTTTGAGTGATCTCTGGAGTCTATATATATTAAAAGTTTAAAATATTTTTGTTAATTTAACGTAAGACTACTTCTGTATCTATTAGGGGAACTCATCACTATTGTGGCTTACCTAACTTTTTATTCTGGGTTAAAATACTAAAATGCAATGAAATATAAATATTTTATACTTAAAAAATACAAAATGTCTTCTTGTCTCTATAAAAAATGTAATTTTGTGTGTTTTTTTAAAAGATAATATGTCAAAGGATAGGAAAAAAAATATTTTTACTGTTAAACATAAGCATTTCCAATAAGAAACCATATCAAGGTAATGAGATATAGCACTTATATAAGGTGCAGCTCTTGATTTGTTGTTTGAATCAAATTGTCCTTCATGAATAATTTAAAACTATATTCCTGGAATAGTGATTCAAATCATTATATTGTTAATGTATTAACTAGCAAGGCTAAAAGTTTAAATGCTATTTAGCTTTCAATGAATTTGATATTAAGTTGTTTTAAATGATGGGACTGCTTTGAAAATATCAAATAAACAAGCTATTTTTCAATCCGGCTATTTTTATTTCAAAATGTTTCCTAGTAATATAGACTAGAAACAACTAATATTGTGAGTTTAATTAATGGGATATCACTACCAAAGTAAAAAAATAAATAAAATAAAATTCAAGGTACCATGATTTTAAAATTTACAGTATTGTAAAACAGAATAAAATCATTTCTTCAAAAGTTGTTACATGGAAAACTAAAGCAGTTCAGAGTTGCTTTACCACATTTACCTTGAATAAATGACAATCTTCTCATCTAAAACATATAAATGTTGAAACAACTCTTAGAATGATTGATATATGAAGTAAGTTATGTGTTTTTCATGAAGTAAGTATGTTCTAATGAATATATGAAACAATAAGTCAGTATTTGCTTCTACTTTGGGGATGGTGTGTATGAGAAGAAGCAAATACAAAGAAAACACTTGCTGATCTACTCTTGAAATATTTCTCATTGCATTAAGAAAAAATTAAATAGTAGCCTCTAAGTGTAGATTTCTTGTGTATATTCCACTATAACAGCAACTAATAAGGGTGTGTATTCTTTGCGACAGGATTAATAGACTTTTACAAGAAAATTACCACTCCTACACTTTTGTACAGAGCTTCCATATTCTATTTTTCTTATGGATGATAGAGTTCAAAATAATAACTTTAGTATTAACACAGAAAATATTGAATGTAACTTCATAATTATAAATTCTTTAATATTATTACTGCGTAAGTAAAATTACTTCAAATTTTGCATATAATTTCATATCAGTAACATAATGGTGTCACATCACTATCTTAAGCAATATTCAGTATATATTAACCTTATCAATGAAAAATAAAAGTAGGGTAAGATGGAGCTGTGGGTCAGAAAACAAGACATATCTACTGTTCATTTGGAACCAGGTGTTTGCACCAAGTTGCTCAGTTTTGAAAACATATATTCCACCCAGGAGGAAGTTAACAGTGGTTACTGTTCACAGAACCATCAGATTATATTGTAAAATAAATAACAGATAATAAAAAGTGGGTCAAATAGTAAGTGTCTCTGTGAAAATACTATCTCTAGACATCAGTCTTCTTTTATCCATCATCCATGACCAACATCACAATCTTTAAATGAACTCTTGGAGATTTTCTACTTAGTTGAGCAAAAGAAGTCTTTTGGATGTATAACCTGTAGTTCATGTGCGTGCATGAACACACACACACACAGAATTTTCTATAACTAATTCCATGGTTTGATGTAAAGTTTCATTCATTCATTTTTCTTTCAACAGGTTCTATGCTAGATACTGAGCTTATGGGATGAAGTGCAAATAACTTTATCGACAATAACTTTGCCGCTATTAAGCTTATAGTTTCACAAAAAATTCAGATATAAAACAGTTACCTAAACAATG
This sequence comes from Rhinolophus sinicus, assembly GCF_036562045.2. Classification (NCBI taxonomy): domain Eukaryota; kingdom Metazoa; phylum Chordata; class Mammalia; order Chiroptera; family Rhinolophidae; genus Rhinolophus; species Rhinolophus sinicus. Next base: position 143,770,739 of record NC_133753.1, read on the forward strand.
ATTTCATTATGTTAGTCTTTGGAGGAAAGAACAGGGTTCACTTTTAGTAACTACATAAATGATGAATTAGTTATGCAACAAAAGGGACAGAAACTATCATGTAGTGGGATAATAAGCTAAGGAAATAAAAAAATGAATGGACAAGGAGGGGTTCAAGTGATGAATTAGGTAAACACTATGCCTATGGCATCCCAGAATCACACCAAAATTACAAATAAATTATAGAACAATCAACCTCAAGCTATTCCAAAACTCCAAGAGGAGAGAGGGCTCCCAAGATCATTTTGTGAGGCCACCATTACCCTGATTCCAAAACCAGACACAGACATTACAAGAAAAAGAAAACTTGGGGTTGACATACCTAATGAACATAGATGCAAAAATCCTCAATAAAATATTAGCAAATAGAATACAGCAGTACATTAAAAAGACCATACAGCATGTTCAAGTGGAATTTATTCCTGGGATGCAAGGCTGGTTCAATATACACAAACCAATTAACACGGTATACCACATAAACAAAATGAAAAACAAAAATCATATGGTCATATCAATAGATGAAGAAAAAGCATTTGACAAATCCTATATCCATTTATCACAAAAACTCTTATCAAAGTGGGAATAGAAGGAACATATCGCAACATAATAAAGGCCATATATAACAAATCCACAGCTAATATACTCAATGGGGAAAAGCTAAAAGCATTCCCCTTAAGATCAGGAAAAGATGAGAATGCCCACTTTCACCACTTTTATTCACATAGTACAGGAAATCCTAACCACAGCAGTCAAGAAAAAGAAAGAAAAGGCATCCAAATGGGAAAGAAAGAAGTAAAATTGTCATTATCTGCAGATGACGTGATACTATATAGAGAGAACCCCAAAGATTCCACTGAAAAAACTTAGAACTGATAAATGAATTTAGGCAAGTAGCAGGATACAAAATAACTATTGAGCAATTGGTTATATTTTTATACACCAATAACTATCAGAAAGAAAAATTAAGAAAACAATCCCATTTTCAATTGCTAAAAAAAAAAATACACAGGAAGAAATTTAACCATGGAATTAAAAGACCTGTACTCAGAAAACTATAAGACACTGACGAGAAAAATTAAAGAAGATACCAATAAATGGAAACATGCACCATGCTCATGGATAAGAAGAATATAGTTAAAATGTCCATACTATCCAAAACAATCTTTGGATAGGGATTCAATTCAATCCCTGTCAAATTACCAATGGCATTTTTTAACAAAACTACAACAAATACTACTGAAATTTGTATGGAACCATAAAAGACCCTGAATAGCCGTAACAATCCTGAGTAGAAACAACGCTGGAGCTATCTTGCTACCTGATATCAACTTACGCTACAAGGCTATAGTAATCAAAACAGCACAGCACTGGCATCAAAACAGACATAGATTAACGGAGAAGAATAGAGAGCCCTGAAATAAATGCATGCCTTTATGGTCATTTAATCTGTGACAAAGAAACCAAGATAAAGACAGTGTATTTAGTAAATGGTGCTGGGAAAATTGGACAGATAAATGGAAAAAAATAAAACTGGACCACTTTCCTATGCCATATACAAGAATAAACTCAAAATGAATTAAAGACTTAAATATAAGACCCGAAAACATAAACTCTTAGAAGAATATATAGGAAGCAAAGTCTCAGACATTACCCTTAGTAATATTTTACTTACATTTCTCTTTGGGCAAGGGAAACAAAAGAAAAAAATAAATGGGACTACATACATCAAACTAAAAAGTTTTTGCACAACAGAGGAAACAACCAACAAAATGAAAAGACATTTTACTGCATGGGAGAAGATATTTTTCAATGATAATCTCATAAGCGGTTAATATCCAAAATGTATTTAAAAACCTTATACAACAACACACACACACACAGACACACACACACACACACACAATCCAATTATAAAACGGGCAGAGGACATGGAGAGATATTTCTCTAAAGAGGACATACTGATGGCTAATAGACATGAAAAGATGCTCAATGTCACTAAACATCAGAGAAATGCAAATAAAAACCACAATGAGATACCACCTCCTGTCAGATGAGTATCATCAATAAATCAACGAACAAGTGTTTGTGAGGATGTGGAGAAAAGGGAACGCTTGTGCACTATTGATTGGATTGCAAATTTGTGCAGCCACTATGGAAAATAGTATGGAGATTCCTCAAAAAATTAAAAGTACAACTACCTTATGACCCAGCAATTCCACTCCTCGGTATTTATCCAAAGAAATCCAAAACACTAATTTGTCACCTCATAGATTATATAAGTGCCTAACAACTGCACTGTACACCCAAAATTAATATAAAATAATATTGAATATCAACTACATATATATTATAGTTGACATTCAATATTATTTTATATTAGTTTTATTTTTATTTACTTTACATACATATATAATCACGGGATTAAAGTACAGCATAGGGAATGCAGTCAATGGTATTGTAATAGTATGTACAGTGTCCGATGGTAGTAGACTTGGCAGGGGTTATTACTTTGTAAGGGATGTAAATATCTAATCATTATGTTTTTTGTACACCTGAAACTAATAATTAAAGTGAATTCAAAAATAAAATAAATAAAAATTGCATGGACAAATATTTTTAAATCATTAAAAAGCTCTGTGTCTAGCAAGTTATTTCAGAAATGGGATCTAGTTTTTTATGCTTTTCATTGGTATTATGAATTTTTAACAGTTTTCTAAAGAGATGCATAGTTAACATATAATAAAAATTAATGCAACAATAATGTAAACAGTATATTTTTAAAGAAATTACATTGGGCATATCTTAAGCTTAAAGATGACTGTAGATGTGCGTTCTATATTTATACGTTGCATGAAAATAAACTGTTTAAGAAATACAGGATAGGGATCTTTAGATAAAGTCTTTCAAAAGAACAGATGAAAACTCTTGATAAGTATTGGAAAAATAGAGTCTGGTTCTACACTTTATTTTAACTGTAAAACTTGGACATTTGTCTAGAACGAATTTTGACTTTTGCACATTCGTCATGTGATCAGGGCTATTGGATTCTGGATGTATAATAATCACTGAATCACTTTAGACAAACTAATTTTTGATATGTACAACCAAAGAAAACTCTTGTCTCTCTAGATAGTAAATTGACTGGGGATGGAATTTTCAAAATGAACTTTGCAGTTTGTTTTTTATTCAAACTTCAATTTCCATTAAGAACAATCTGATCTTCTATACTTTAATGTACTGAAGACTGGTACAAAACCTGACCTGCTCAGTCAGAAGGAAATTAATTTGATTCCCACGTCCACTAAATAGTCAAGGTTCAAAAGTACCAGAATAATGAGTTTGGAAATATCAAGATGTTGGTGAGAGGACATATTTGCATTGCTCTTAAGCAGAAGTACACTTAAGTGGAAATACAACTAAGGCAGGCCAAGAATACTGCAACTTCCTATGACTTCTGAGATTTGAACGCATAAGGAATACATGGAGGCATCATTAAATCATTCAAAGGATTCCTAGAAAATAAGCTCTTATATGTTAGAAAAAAAAAAGGTAAAGGAGTCACAGGATGTACATGCATTCGTTAAACTTGTATTTTAATAAATGACTTATTTTGATCCATGTATGATTCTAAATAATATAGTACCAAAATTTCCATTACTAATGTATGTACTACCGTATGCTGTACTGTACTGTAATGTATGTATGTATGTAATTTCCATTACTATGCTGTCATTTTTGGAATTCTGAGGGACCAACTTTATTAATTTAATAATAACAATACTAATTATATGTTATAACTGTGCTTACTATTCATATACTTTAATAACATATTGAATAGTGAAATGGATGTTTTTATATGCGCTAGTTGGTTGTATATAAAAGCAAATAAATAGATGAAGTAATATATAAAATAGGGAATTAAAAGAGAAATAATTATTTCTTCGCATAAAAAAAATATCCATAAATAGGTCTGGCTTTGGATCTCCACAAAATTATCAATACCAAATCTCGTTTTATCTTTGTGTTCTGACTTAAGTTTGTGGTTTTCACCCCGGTTGCTACCTCATTGTTCACATGACTGTTGAGCTCCATGCTGATACATACTCATGGCAGCAAAGGGAGAGAAAAGGAGGGGCAGAATCCCAGCTTCTAAGCTGAGTCTTATCTCTGTAGGATACTTTCCAGGAGTTTCATACAATCATTTCTCTTATAACTTTTTGAGCGGAAATATAAGCAGAAATTGGTCCCATAGCCATAAATAGCTGCAAGGCATGCTGGGAAATAAAATACAGTTTTTTTGTTGTTGTTTTTCCCAAATGGGTACCTTGTCTATGATAGTGTTATGAAGAAAGAAAGGAAGTTTTAAACTGGATAGGAAAACAGCAGTACTTGTTATAGTATTGTAATTTATAATATAATCGTCTCTTACTCCTTTCCTCCTTCTCCCCCACACTTCTTTCTTAATGAGTGAGAAGATAGAGACAAAAAAAGTCCAAGCAACTGGCTCGATATTATATAATTAACTATTCTCACTCCAAGTTCTTTATCTTTTTAACTATGTCATTTCATTTAAAATAAAACATAAAGATATTTGAAATTAAAAACAAACACTTCAGTTCATTAGGCCATTTGAGTTGATTTTTGTATGAAATATAAGATGTGTCCAATTTCATTATTTTTATGTGTATGTCAGTTTTCTCAACACCATTTATTAAAGAGACAATCCTTTCCCCATTGTACCGGTATATTGCTGCATTTTTGAAGACTATTTCACTGTATATGAATAGGTTTATTTATTTGCTCTCTACTCTGTTCCATTGTTCTTTGTGTCTGTTTCATACCAATATCATACTGTTTTGATTACTGTAGCTGTATAATATAGTTTGAAATCAGAAAGTGAGATGACTCTAGCTTTGTTCTTCTGACTCAAGATTGCTTTAGCTATTATGGATCTTTTGGTTTTCATACCCTATTTAATTTATTTTCCTATTTTTGCAAAAAATACCATTGAAATTTTGATAGGGATTGCTATGACTCTGTAGGTAAAAGTGGGTAGTGTAGAGTTTTAACAATATTAATTCTATCAATACATGCACATGGGAAAGGTTTCAATTTGTTTGTCTTCTACTATTGCTTTCATCAATGTCTTACAGTTTTCAGTACAGAGATCTTAAACCTCCTTAGCTGAATTTATTTCTAAGTATGTTATTCTTTTTGATGCTACTTTAAATCAAATTGTGTTCTTTGTTTTCTGGATAGTTCATTGTTAGTGTATAAAAACACAAGTGATTTTTGTATGTTGATTTTTTTATCCTGCAACTTCATTGAATTTCTTAGTTTTAACAGTTTTTTTGATGGAGCCTTTAGGGTTCTTTATAAGATCTTTAAGATCTTGTCATCCCACAAACAGAAAATTTAACTTCTTCCTTTATGATTTAGATGCCTTTTATTTCTTTTTCTTGCCTGATTTCTCTAAGTAGGACTTTCAGTAGTATGCTGAATAGAAGTGGTGAGAGGGGGCACCCATGTCTTGTTCCTGCTCTTACCGGAAAAGCTTTCAGCTTTTCATCATTGAATATGATGATAACAATGGACTTGCAACATATGACCTTTTTATGTTGAGGTACATTCCTTCCATACCTAATTTGTTTAGAGTTTCTGCCAGGAAAGGATATTGGATTTTTGTCAAATACTCTTTCTGCAACTATTGAGATGATCATGTGATTTTTATCCTTCATTATGTTAATGTGGTGTTTCACATTTATTGATTTGCATATGTTGAACCAGCATTGCATCTTAGGGATAAATTCCACTTCATCATGGTGTATGATCCTTTTAATGTGCTATTGAATTCAATTTTCTAGTATTTATGTTGAGGATTTTTACATGCATGTTCATCAGGGATACTGGCCTGTAATTTTCTTTTCTTGGGGTGTCCTTGTCTGGTCTTGATATCAGGGTAATGTTGGCCTCATAAAATGAGTTGGGAAGTATTTCCTCCTCTTCTATTCTTTGAAAGAGTTTTAGAAAGATTGGTATTAATTCTTCTTTGAATGTTTGGTTGAACTCACCAGTAACGTCATCTGGTCCTAGACTTTTGCTCATTAGAAGGTTTGATTACTGATTCAAACTCCTTACTAGTAATCAATCTGTTCAGATTGTCTACTTCTTCCTGATTCAATCATGGTAGTTTGTATGCTTGTAAGAATTTATCCATTTCTTCTCGGTTAGCCAATTTGTTGGCATATGATTGTTCATAGCAGTCTCTTCTGATCCTTCATATCTTTATGTTTGTGTGCTATCAATTGTGATGTCTTCTTCCATTTCTGATTTTTTTTTAGTCTTCTTTATTCCTCAATCTAGTTAATTTGTCAATTTCATTTACCTTTTCAAAAGAAATCAGCTCTTTGTTTTGTTTACCTTTTCTAATGATTTTCTAGACTCTACTTCTATTATTTCTGTTCTGATCTTTGCTTTTTCCTTCCTTTGCTAACTTTGGAGTAGGTTTGTTCTTTTTGAAGTTCCTTTAGATGTCAAGTTAGGTTGTTTATTTGAGATCTTTCTTTGTTTCTTAATGTAGGCATTTATTGCTATAAAATTATCCATTGGAAATGCTTTTGTTGCAACCCATAAGTTGTAGTATGTTAAAATTCCGTCTTGGAATTGCTTTTGCTACAATCCGTAAATTGTAGTATGTTGTGTATCCATTTTTGTGCATATATATATATATATATATATATATATATATATATATATATATGATTGGAAATCATATATATATGATTTCCCTTTTTGATTTCTTTGACACATTGGTTGTTCAGAAGTGTGTATCTGTGAGTTTTTAAGTTTTCTCCTTGTTACTGATTTCTAGTTTCATACCATTGTGTTCAGAAAAAAATCCTTGGTATTTCTATCTTCTTAATTTTCTTAAGATTTGTTTTGTGGCCTAACATATGATCTATCCTAAAGAACGTTCCCTGTGCCCTTGATAAGAATGGGTATTAGTTATCCACATATCCATTTCTTTATGTAAGTAGTCTGAAACATTATCACTAGAAAATTAGCTAACATTCATTCCTCAGTAGTAATATACATATTTGGAATAATTTACCATACCATATAATTCCAATTGTATTAATTTTTTTTGGGGGAACCCCGCAGGTGTAAATAATTAAAAATTGATAAACTATATTTTTTGTGGGTTAAAAAATACATAGTTACTTCATTGGGCAATAGGTATATACCCTTAATCTCATCAGACTGTAAAGCTAGTGAGCAGTCCACAGGATCAGTTTCACTTCTGATACCAAAAACAGAATACAGAGGTCTCCAAGACCAACCACTCTTACTTCTGACATCAATTGTAAGTTTGGGGTTCCCAAGATCATCTTCAGTTATGATAATTCACAGAAGAACTCACATAACTTCCTGAAAGTTATTATACTCATGGTCACAGTTTATTACCTGGAAAGGATACAGATTAAAATCAGCCATGGCAATCAGGAGAGGAGTCCATGAGAGAGCCTCCAAATTTCTTCTTCTACTGGAGTCACAGATAGTGCTAAGTTTCCTGACAATGAAGTATGACAATATCCATGATGTATTTGCTACCAGGTAAGCTTATCCTATCCTGTGCGTCCAGCGTTTTACTGGGGCTTGATCATATAGATACAGTTGACTGTCCATGAGACTGTTGGTCTTCAGCGCCTCTAAAGATGGATTGAACACCACACCAACGGAAGGCACAGCGTGAGACACATGTTCAGACTATCCAATGTGGCCCAAGGTTCCCAGGAAAAGAAAGATACTTGCATCATGTAGGACATGTAGGGTCTAAAGCTGAGGGCAAATCGAGACCTCTCTTTGGGAAAGGTTAAATTCTTTAGTACACACACACTCTATTTAGAAAGGAGATAAAAAGAATCCTTGCTCCTTTCTCATAGATGCAAATACTTATCATTTTTTGAGACACCAGAGCAGACTCACATTTCTTCAATTGATGTTTTATTTTGAAAATAAAAAATACTGAAACAATGAGATGGATAATTATCTGCTTTTTCTTTTTGTGTGGAAAAAAGAAGGAATAGAATTTATAGTAATGTCAATCTTGTACTTAGAAAGAAAATTAAATATTCTCTAAACACCCTAAAATAAGGCTTAGGATGATGCACAGTTCAACTTCTGAGACTGGAATTTTAGCTTTATAGTGTGTGGAATGAAACAGACTGCAAAAAGCATGTACAATATAAACAAATGTTATGACAAATGTTATGAAGCTCAGACTCATAGTGAGTAACGACAGTTCTGTTGGTTACAAATGTCACAGGAAAAGAGAATATACTGCCAGCCAGATTTCAGTTCTTCAACTCCATAGTTCTACATCTTGTAAACTGAAAAATACATTTTGCCATTTTTGATTTAATCATAGTTGATGGAACTAAAGAATAGCTCCCTTCTCCCACAGTGAAAGTAATGACTTGTTTAATGTATTTTTCCTCTGGTTGACCGAGTGGATTTGAGGAATGAATGGTAATTTGTATAATGCGTTCTTTAAAAAATACAGTTCCTGACAGTAAGAATGCATTCTTTAAAAATTTTAGTTCCTGACACAAAAAAGGAACAGAAGAAGAAATATTTGCAAGTGTTTCAGAAATGCATAAAGCAGCCATACAATGATTTGCAATATTTTCTTTTTGATTAATAAATAGGACACATATAGTTCTTAAAACACATTCAAACTCAGTTTTAATTTTTCAGCAGCCGGTATTACTTAGAAATTGTTCATTTGTTGAGGAATTACGATGTTTAAATAGAAGAAAAGGGTATATTGATTGCAAGAGAGTATACAAAAACCTCACAAACTTTACAAAACAAAATAGCCAACTAAAAAAAAGTATTTATCAAATGATTGCTTATACATAACATCAAATATGAGGTGTGAGGATTATTATTTCTATTAAATATCTTCATGGAAAAAATTAAGAATAAAGGCTTGACATAATATTCAAAATGGTATAATAAAGTAAGGTAGCTATACTGACACATTTATTTTTAAGCATCACATTTGTGAAAAAAAAATATATAAGGAAAAACATCAGCATCTATGGGTATTTAGTTCTACCAACTTCATCTTTATATGTTTACATTTGTGTATGTGTGCATATGCACAATGCAATATAATTTTGTTTGGAAAAATACATCACTATCATGCAATATGGCAACTTTCTATATTATTAGAAATTTTGTATGAAATTTTAATGTCAACATATTAGCCCACTTACTTAATCAGCCTCCAATTTAAAAATGTGCTGTAAAGTTAGTTGGTATCATAAACAATGCTTCAATAATTGTATATATATATATATATATATATATATATAGACACACACACACACACACATATATATATATATATAAATTTTAAAATTGTATCAACTCTATATATTAAGAATTTTGGTACTATTTCATGCTGATTGCAAATGTGTTTTTTCTCAATTTCTCTGTTTTTAATCTTGTTTATGATGGTTTTTACTACATTAACATTTTGTATTTGCAATTAAATTTACCAATACCTTGTTTATGGTGTTGCTTTTGTTATTATGATTTAAAAAACCCTCAATTTCATGGGTCCACTTAACATTTTTGATTTACCTAATTTTTCTTTACACCTCACAGTGAGAGGAACCTCAAGAGTTACACCTTCACTAGGAAAGATGGCCTGGACATTTTTTCCACTCTTGACACAGGTTTTCTGTTCCTGGGTTACCTTCTTCTGCCTCAGTTCCCATTTACCTTATTCCTTATTCCTCTAAACAATTCTCTTTGTCATGTCTGTTATTTCAAAAATTCCAACCATATTTTGGATAACTGTTATAATAGTTCTCAGAGGAGAAATATCACCCCTTTATTTCAACCTTAAGTACACCCCCAACTTCCCTGGAATGGGTGTTGATACTAAATCGGTTCAATTTCAGTTTGTATAAGTGGAAGAGAATAAATACACTCTGATTCTAAATGAGTCTTCCCGTCATAACCAGTGAGGACCATCTAGAGTTTTTCTGAGATTATCTCTTCATACAGCATATTTTTCAAAATAAAAATTAAGAAAAATAATGCATCTATTAGATATGACCACATTCTAAAAAAAAGGATGTGGATGAGAATGTCTTTGTCTCTGTCTTCTTTGCTCATTTTGGAGCCATGTCACAAAGTAATAAGCCCTTTAGATGTTATTTTTAAAAATTTATTACACAATTTTATACACAAATGGGTAACATATTAATATAGCATAATATATAATATAGTATATAGTAAAATGCAAAATCTCTGACTTAATCTCCCCACAGAACTCTGCAATCAGTAGCATCCGTATGAAATCATGTGTTTTGAAATCTGTTTATTACTTTCCTAATATTACGTAAAAAGGCCCTGATTCTCTCCTTCTGCTTTACGCATGCATTTGTAACTTTCCACTTGTCAATTGGAGATGTTAGGTTATCTTCACCTCCCCCCACCAGTATCTTCTGATATTTCTAAACTTTATGTTATTATTTTATGTTCTGCTATTAAGTACCTTTGCAATTTCAAACTTATATTACTTGTTGCCTTAAAGTCACTGTTCTCTTACTTTGTAAACTGATGGTATTACCAATACTTTACTTCTATTTTCTTTCCACTTCTCTAAATTATGCATTGGTTTTACAGTTTCAAAATAGATACATTTTATATTTGGAACTTTGTCTCCAGGTTGATTCTGTTAAAAATGCCTTATTGATATACAAAATACAATATCCAATAGTGCATGAAGGTTTCTTTTTTCCTTCACTATCAGGCCATTATCACAAAGTTTATGTCACTTAACACACATTTGTTAAGAATAAAAGTTACATAAATTATTTTTCCTTCAACTGGATATATTGTTCAAGATCATGCTACATTTTACTTTGCATCTTCATTTATTTGCATCTTTATTTTTATCTTTATAAATATAGATATTACATTTTTTCTTTTAACATTTTTTTCTTAGATACATTAAATTACATTCTTTATGTGAATAGGAGGTATCTTTAAAATTAATTTTTTAAATAGGTTTTATTATAAAATAAGACAGCATTTTATGTACTGTTTGTAGCCCATCACAATAATAACTAATTAAATGCTCTTATTTTTTATAACAATTTCCCTTCTCCAACCCCCACTAGTAGACTCTCATAGATTTTCCAGGAAGAGAATGATATAAAAAAATGGTAATTTTTGTCTTCTTTTCCTTTTAGTTTTATATCTTAATGCATTTTCTTGTCTGTTAATACTATCTCAAATATAACTCAAGCTCCCTGAGTATGGAGAATGTATATGCTCGTTCATCTTGATATCCTCAACAAGTAGGTAATTATTCTGTAGATATTATTAAATGAATTAACATGTTTTTAAATAAAAGTGATGTGTGTTTGAATTCCTTATATTCCTCCTGATACTATTAGAACCTTTTTCTATGTTTTATCCAGTTGGGCTTCAGAATTACCACAAGTCAGTTGCTTCTTACCTTCCATTACCTCCCTTTTTTGAACTAGAATGTCCATATTGGGACTGTTCTCACTTCTTTAAATGTATTAAGTCATATAATTTTCTAAATAGTCCTATGAAGAGGGTTTTATTATTATCTCTGCTCCTTTTTTTGTGAGTAAACAGATCATAAGTAACTTTATCAAAGATCACATATCTCATAAGAGTTAAATATAATATCTGAACACTGACAAGCAAGTTACAGAATTTATGTACTTAATCCTTACACCACAATGGCTCACATTTACCTTTCTAATTAAAATATAATTGAAATTTTAACTTTGTCTTTGATCTTAGATTCACTCAGAAAAGTGTTTTGTTTGATTATACTAATTGGTGTTCTATTATTTCAGTGGGATATTAAAGGAAAGCAGCTTTAATGAGGTACACTTTAGTTGCTATAAAATCCACTCATTTTATGTGTACATTTTGTTAAGTTTTAGTAAATTAATACACTTGTTCAATTCACTGCAATCCAGTTTTAGAAAATTTCTCTTGCCTAAACAATGCCCTTCGTGCTCATTTCCAGTTCATCTGGCCCCTGGCAACTACCGATCTGCCTTCTGTGTGTAGAGTCCTTCCGATTCAATCAATTTCATGTACAGATAATCATATAATTTAGTCTTTTGAGTTTGGCTTCCTTCACTTACATGATGTTTTTGAGATTTATCCATGTTATTGGCATTTAAAAATGCTTGCAGATACTGACTTCAGTAAGACAGCATGAGGAGCTCCACATCACAATGAAACGGGTGAAAAATTAAATATACGATGTATATATATACCATGCCAGACAATTAAGTTTGTGAACTCATCCTAGAAAAAGTGCTACATACCTCATTGCTGAATATCACTATGGTCACCTTCGAAGTACTCCCCTTGGGAAGCTGTGCACCGATGCCAGCTAGTTGACCCTTCAAAGCAGTTTTGGAACTGTTTTTCTGGAATGGTCATCAGACCTGTTGTCGTATTACCCTTGATGTCCTGAATGCCATCAAAATATCTTCCTCTCAATATTGCCTTTATCTTCGGGTAAAGAAAGAAGTCATTAGGAGCCAGATCAGATGAGTAGGGAGGGTGTCCCAATACTGTTATTTGTTTACTGGCTGAAAACTCCCTCACAGACAGTGTGGTATGAGCTGGTGCATTGTCGTGATGCAAGAGCCATGAATTGGTGGTGAAAACTTCCGGTCGTTTTCGTCTAACTTTTTTAGGCAGCCTTTTCAGCACTTCCAAATAATAAACTTGATTAACTGTCCATCCAGTTGGTACAAATTCATAAAGAATAATCCCTCTGATATCAAAAACGGTTAGCAACATCGTTGCAACAAATTCACAAACTTAATTGTTATACCGCACGTGCACACGCACATATAAGAGAGTTGAGAGTTGGCTAGGATGCTGGTTACCTATATCTATAAATTTGTTTAAAATCGTACACTTTAAATGGATGACTAGTCTGATATGTAAATTAAATCTCAATGAAGCCATTTTAAAAAGGCAAAAGTAACACTTTGTTTCTTTTTATTATGGGCATTATACAAATATCCCACTTTTTGTTTATCCATTCACCAGTTGAGGGAGAATTGCTTAATTCCACTTCCAGAACTTTATGAATAATGATTGTATGACCATTAGCTTAACTTTTTGAGCAGATATAAATTTTTGTTTCTCTTGGGTAAATACCTAAAGGTCAGATTTCTGGGACATGTAATAGGTGTATGTTTAACATTTTAAGTGATTGTCAACCTATTTTCTGAAGTAGGCATATTCACCGACAATGTACTAGGCTTATAGTTTCTCCATATCCTTGCCAAAATTTGGTATAATCAGTCTTATTTTTAATTTTAACCATTATAATGGATGTGTAGTAGTGTCCTATTGTTTTAAATTGCATTTCCCTAACATTAATGATATTAAGCAAATTTTCATATGCATATAGGCATTTGTATATCATCTTTGCTTATTCAAACATTTCTCCATTTCAAAAATTAGGTTAATCTTTTCCTCGAGTTTTAAGAATGCCTTCTATGTTTTGGATACAATATCTTTATCACATACATTTTGGCATCTTTTCCCAATCTGTGGCTTACCTTCATTTGTATAATGGTATCATTGTACAGCAAACATTTTTAATTGTGATGATTAAGAGGGACTTTGGACATATGAAAGTGAATACATAGCATGAAAATTAATATTAAAATGAAAATCTATAATATCAGAATTAATTTGAATATATTAAGTAAGCCAATACTTTGATTTACTGTACTTATAATGGTAACAGACTTGCAAAAATAATCCCTGAAATTGCTAATCATTATTATTTATGAAAGCATGGCCATTGAAATATCCCCCTATTGATAAACGCATAACAATTCTTCAACTGCTTAGGGGATGTACAAAGCACAGAGGGGATTTGAAAAAGTTCTCAAAATTAAGAATTTTTGTCACCTTTGATTCTCTGGAAACATGTCTATCAAGTTGGATGACTGAAATGGAAAAAAAAATTCAGAAAAAATGTCTATCTTAAAATATGGAAATGTCAGCCCCCCAGCTATTAAGCATCAGTGTTAACTGATCATCTTCCTTAAGTATTCCAAATTTGAAAAGAAGTATAAGTATATGTGGGTCATTTAAGAAATACACAAACTCTAAAGTACTTAATACAGCTATTGAATCACTTGAATAAGATAGGCATAAATTAGGTATATAATTGTTTTATTTTTTCACATTTTCTAAATATACTATTCAGTGAATTTTCCTCTTTAAATGACAACTTTTTGTAATTTTGTATATGATTAGTTCTGGTGTGACTCTGTTGCAACTGCTTTTCTCGAGTTACAAAGAGCTATCAGAGGATTGCAAAAGCAAATGGGCAATGGTCCTTCAAGGAAGGTGAAAAAGGGACAAATTGATGTAATTATCCTTAGCAAGTAAGATTTCACCTGCAAAATCATATTATGGAAATGATGTTATAGTCTCTATGTGGGCAAAGAGCCATGACTTTGAAGTCATATACATAAAAGTTTTTCATATATTGGTTTTCCACAAGCCAACGCTGTGAAGTACAGAGGTGATTAATAACATAATATGTTTAGTTATCTGAATAAGACTATACCACCGATACTGAGATTTTGTATAGTTACATCAACACTGATTCTTTAAATGCGATTTCTTGAAAGAGAAGTTACCACGGATACCACAGAAAACAAAGATTCAAATAAGAATACTATGAAGGAGTATACACTACCAAGTTCAATAAGGTAGAACAAATGGATAAGTTCTTAGAAACATGTAGCCTTCCTAATTGAATCATGAAGAACCGGAAAATCTAAATAGATCGATCAACAGTAAGGAAATTGAATCAGTCATACAAAACCTTCCCCAAAGCAAAAGTCTGGGACCAGATGGCTTCCCTAGTGAATTCTACCAAGCATTCAAAGAGGATCTAATACCTGTCCTCCTCAAACTCTTCCAAAAGATTAAAGAAGAAGCAATATTTCCTAACTCATTTTATGAGGTCAATATTACCCTGATACTAAAACCTAATAAAGATAACACACACACACACACACACACACACACATGCACACCCACACAAAATTACAGACCAATAGCTCTGATAATAGGATGCAAAGATCCTAAACAAAATACTAGCAAATCAAATATAACAATGCATTAAAAAGATTATACATCACAATGAAGTGGGGTTCATCCCAGGGACACAAGCATGGTTCAATATACACAAATTAATCAATGTGATGCACCAAATAAACAAAATAAAAGATAAAAAGCACATGATTACATCAATAGATGCAGAAGAGGCATTTGACAAGACATAATATCCATCTATGATTGAAACACTTAATAAAAGCAGTATAGAAGGAAAATACTTTAACATAATGAAGGCCATATAGGAGGTCAGACAATTAAGTTTGCAAACTCATCCTAGAAAAAGTGCTACATACCTCATTGCTGAAAATCACTATGGTCACCTTTAAAGTACTCCCCTTGGGAAGCTATGCACTGATGCCAGTGCATAGTCCACCCTTCAAAGCAATTTTGGAACTCTTTCTGGAATGGCCATCAGAGCTGTCGTCATATTACCCTTGATGTCCTGAATGTCATCAAAATGTCTTCCTTTCAACATTTCCTTTATCTTCGGGTAAAGAAAGAAGTCATAGGGGGCCAGATCAGGTGAGTGAGGAAGGTGTTCCAATACAGTTATTTGTTAGCTGGCTAAAAACTCCCTCTCAGACAGTGGCATGTGAGCTGGGGAATTGTCGTGATGCAAGATCAATGAATTGTTGTTGAAAAGTTCAGGTTGTCAACTTTTTCACGCAGCCTTACTAGCACTTCCAAATAGTAAATTTGGTTAGCTATTTGTCCAGTTGGTACAAATTCATAATGAATAATCCTTCTGATATCAAAAAATGGTTAGGAACATTGTTGCAACAAGTTCTCAAACTTAATTGTCAGACCTTTGTATGACAAACCCTCAGCTAACATCATAATAATTGGTGAAAAACTGAAGCCTTTTCTTCTATGTTCAGGAACAAGACAGGTTTGTCTCCTATTGCTACTATTATTCGACTTAGTATTATAAGTCCTAGCCACAGCAATCAGGTAAGAGAAAGAAATAAAAGGCATCTGAATAGGGAATGAAGAAGTTAAATTGTCACTTTTTGCAGATGACATGATTCTTTATACAGAAAACCCTAACGACTCCACCAAAAAGCTTTGGAAACAATAAACACATACAGTAAAGTTGCTGGCTACAAAATCAATGTACAAAAGTCCACTGCATGCCTATATACTATTATATAATACATTATATATTATATAATACAATTTCAGAAAAAGAAATGAAAAAAAAAAAAAACAACACACAACAATTCCTTTAGCAATTACAACAAAAATAATACCTAGGAATAAACAAAGGATGTGAAGGGTCTATGCATTGCAAACTGTAAGATATTTTTAATAAATTGAAGAAGACACAAAGAAATGGAAAGACATTCTCTGTTTACAGATTGAAAGACTCAACATAGTTAAAATGGCCATATTACCCAAAGTGATATATAGATTTAATGCAATCCCCATCAAAATCCCAATGGTATTTTTTAAAGTAATAGAAGAAAAAATCAACAGATTTGTATGGAATCACAAATGACCTCAAATAGCCAAAGTAATGGTAAGAAAAAATAACAAGGTGGAAGTATCACACTCCCTGACTTCAGGGCAACAATAATCAAAACAACATGGTATTGCCAAAAAACAAAAACAAAAAAACACAGATACACAGACCAATGGAATTGAACTGAAAACCCAGAAATAAACCCACATAAATATGGACAGATAATTTTCGACAAAAGAGCCAAAAATATACAACGGAGGAAAAAAAACAAAAACACCTCTTCAATAAATTGCGCTGGGAAAACTGGAAAACCACGTGCAAAAGAATAAAACCAGACTGCTACTGTCACTATGTACCAAAATTAATTCAAAATTGATCAAAGACCTAAACATAAGTCCTGAAACAATATACTGCATAGAAGAAAACATAGGTACTAAACTTACAGACCTTGGGTTCAAGGAGGATTTCATGAACTTGACCTCAAAGGAAAGGTAAGTAAAAGCTAAAATAAATGAATGGGACTACATCAAACTAAAAAGCTTCTGCATAGCAAAAGAAACCATCAACAAAACAAAGAGGCAACCAACCTGGATGGGAGAGAATATTTGCAAACAATGCTTCTGATAAGGGCCTAATATCCAAAGTATATAAAAAACTCATACAACTCAACAACAAAAAGATAAACAGTCCAATTAAAAAATGGGCAGAGGACATGAACAGGTATTTCTTCCAAGAAGACAAACAAATGGCCAACAGATATATGAAAAAAATGCTCAACTTCACTAGCTATTATGGAAATGCAAATCAAAATCACAATGAGATGTCACCTGACACCTGTTAGAATGGCTATCGTCAACAAGACAAATAATAACAAGTGTTGGAGAGGCTATGGAGAAAACATCCACTGTTTGTGGGTATGTAACTTGGTACAGCTGCTACAGAAAACAGTACGGAGTTACCTCAAAATATTAAGAATAGAGTTACCATATGACGCACCAATCCCTCTCCCGGGCATCTACCCAAAAAATCTGAAAACATTTATCCATAAATACATATGTGCTCCAATGTTCACTGAAGCTTTACTTACGGTGGCCAAGACATGGAGACAAAAGTGTCCTGCGATAGATGACTGGATAAAGAAGAAGTGGTATATATACACAATGGAATACTACTCTGCTGTAAGAAAAGATGAAATACTGCCATTTGAGATAACATGGATGGATCTTGAGATTATTATGCTGAGTGAAATAAGTGAGACAGGAAAAGCTGAGAACCATATGACTTCATTCATATGTGGGATATGAAACTGAAATCAACAAACGAATAAGACAAATAAAGAAACAAAAACTCATAAACACAGACAATAGTTTATTGGTTACCAGAGGGAAAGTGGAGAGGGGGAATGGTAGAGAGGGTAAAGGGGGTGAAATATCTGGTGATAGAAAGAGAACTGACTCTGCATGGTGAACACATAATGCAATAAATAGATGGAAAAATGTGATTTATTACAGAACTAGATGACTAAGTTGAAAGTTATCATCCATTCACAATGTCCTAAGCACAGATAACAATATAAACTGGTGTTGTGTATTAAACTACACTTTTTACTGATTTATTCTCCAAGGAGCTAAGCCCCTCTAAGACAACAGAAAAGTAGTTTCTAACCACATTCACTCTCCTGTATGATAACGCTGTTATACTAAGTCATCTTTCTTTTCTTTTTCATGGGAAGTTTATGGTGAAATTCATTATAAATTTTCTAATATCTAGTAGATATTAACTTCAAACAAAAAATAGTCTATTGTACTTATGCTGTGTGATAATCAATATATTTATTATTGGCAACTAAACTATCGTGGAATGCTTAGTGTAACTTAGTGTAACTTATCATGTAATTTAGTACTGTTTATCTAGGCATTGAGAGTATTTTATATGTGATGGATCTGCAAATTCATAGCATTTGCTAACATTCCATCAATAAATGATTTTTTGTACCATAGATTTTAAAATTATTAATTTCAAAATTAATTACATAACTTGTTATTTTACCTAGAGGTTGTTAGTTCTTCATACAGAGTCAAATGATGTAGACCAAATATGTTTAATTTTATATTTTAACTCAAGCCTTTGACAGAAATATTGAAAACCCAACTACTGGTCAGTACCTTTCATAGAGCAATTGCTCTTTGATTGTTAGTAGTTATCTTTTGAGATAACTTTTTAAATGCAACTTTTAAATACAAAATAGAAAGAATGTGAGTACAGTATAGACAAGATTGAGCTGATCTTTAATAAGTCTAGCAGAAATTGAATGTGACATGTTTATGTTTCTTACTAGACTCCACTTCAGTGATATCACCAAGTGTAATTTTGATAGTCCTCTCAGGGTTCATTCAAATGAAAAATGATCCCTGAAAAATGATGAATCTGTAGTTCTCTGTACTCCTTACTACTTAGTATGTTCTGGAAAAATATTTTTGATTAATCATGAGTCACTTGTATTATTTAAGTATGTTTTAATTATACACAAATAAAAACTAATCTTTCTTATCTGGGCCGCTTTTCAAAGCAATATTAAATCTCTGGGCTTTAATGGTTTTAAGACATTGAATGCTGACTGTGCCTTTTAAAAATGCATTTCCTATTCTTTTCTTTGTTGATGTTTCAAAAACTAAATTTCAGATTCCAGAAATAATGAAATACGCATGTAAAAAAGTGTTTCATGCCTTGCCTTGTCCTTGTGAGATATTACAAGCCTAATGCACTTGGTTTTTCCTCTAGAGCAAAGTAGTATGGCAATAATTAAATAGAATGCCTGTAATCTGTTTCCTTCCCTGAATATAAAATCAGAAGTGGAGGCTTGGAAAATAGTCCAAATAGCAGAATTAACCTTTATAATACAGGTAATTTCTTCAGTGTGTTCTATTGATAATGTACATAAAATATAATGAGGTACTAAAATTTTAATCACCCCTTGATCTCATCTAGTGATGAAACATACTTTGGACATTCATTTTAAGATTTTAAAAAAATTAATTTTCTCTGGTGTTGGGCTTTTCACTAATTTAGATTAGTTTACACTTAGTTCTGATTATTTACATTTCAATTTCTTAAAATTTTTGAATTCATTGCTTTCATTTACTCAGATTTAATGTACCACATTACTACATATTCTTTTGGGAGTGAGAGAGGGATTGAAGGTGAGATTGGCAAGGGAGAAAACTGAGCAATCACTTTTCTTGGCTTTGGAGCATTATTCTAAGGATGCTGGTTTTTCTAGCTTCAACTTTACTGCACAAAATAGTACCAATGGATGCTAATCGTGTTTATGAAAATGATGGTCTGTAATAAAGCATATTTGAGAAATTAAAAAAAACAAAAACAATATAGGACACTCGGAGAGATTTACTTAAGACTTTTTTTTTTAACTTATTTTGAGGCAGGTCTTCCATTAAAATCAAATGGAAAAATCCAGTTTTATAGAATTGTTACGCATGATGCTATCTTGACATTTGCCATGAAAAGCAGCAGTAGGAACAAAGAAGTAAAAGGAACCAAGAGTTGCAGTCTCAAATTTTATTCCTTAACAAAAAATAACATAATTTTTGTGTCCATAAAGAAAGACTTGAGATTGTTTTTCAAAGCATCTGGAGGTGTAAGCTACTACGATTAATTATTATTATTTTATTATTTTTAGGTAGTGTGTCAATACAATGTTGGGAATTTAACACCGAGAGCTGCTTAACTGTGGATCTGTTTTCAATGGCCTGCTTTTTTGAAGGAAAACCAATTTAGGGGTCAGGGTATTAGGCAGTAAGAAATCTATTTGTACTTGTTTTAATCTTGCTATCCTCACACTCTCTAATAACTCTGCCTCTTAAGGATTGATCACATTCAGAAGTCTGAGCTTGTAAAATCTTTAAAAGTATTTGCAACAGATAGAAATAAAACACTGCCATTTCAAACGGACATTCTTCATTCCATTCCAATTGACCTTCTCCATTGACCCTCACTTTACTGTTGGGGAATTTTTATAAGCTCTGTTTCTGACAATTCTTTAGGTCACTTAAACTGTGTCTTTATGAACAGCAGGGTTAAAAGTATGTGTGCAAATTAAGCCAAATAGCCTATGATTTTCTTAGACATCTGATTACTTGGGAATGATGTGTGAATTAGAAACTACATCAATCTATCCTCCAATTTGATTATTTCACATTCTTAACCTCTTTTGTTAGTTGTTTATATCACTGATCACTTCCGCAGTGGTAGTACATCAGTACAGTCCTGACACAGAGCAGGCGGATAATGTTTTGAAATCAACTCTAGGAAAATATTATTTTAATAAACTGATGAAAAATAGAAGGTGAATTAAATATTAGAGCTGTATTTCAAAGTATTATTTTCGAAAAAAGAAGAAAATCTATATTCAGATATCCCACTCAACAGATAAAATTATTAATTACACATTTTTGGAGTTGCAAAGTCTGCAATTTATGAGACTTATTAAATTTCACAAATATTTATTAATGGTATGGGGAGTTTAAAGCCCAATTTTCAAATTGCTCATTTAAAAGGCCTGAAAAAGAAAAGAAAAGAAAAAATAAAGAAAACAGACACTCCTGACTACGCCCAGAAAAACCTGCTGGTAAGTAAGTAGGACAGAAACCCAATTGCTTTAATAAGCATACAAATATACAAGAAGTTCCATAATTTGAAAATAAAATGTGCTTTGGATTAGAAGTTGTTCAGATTTAGGGAAATTGTCTATTTAATTTTAAGACCTATAATCCATACATTGATTTTTAAAATGTTTTTCTCTTCAAAATGTAATGTCTATTATAATCCATACGTTTGGATTTGACTAAATATCTTCACTGTCTAGGAAAATGTTCCTATTTTACATAAAGTAGTGACCACAGAAGGAACCTTGCCAATCTCCCAGCAGACCTTAAATCCTGGTGATTCCTCAGTAGCATCTCAGAGTGAAGGCTAACAGAATCCTTAGCCTTCCGATAGCTACGGAATGAATAATAGAAACAAATTACATTGGTATCCAGGTTGGCCTGATTCCATTGACAAATAATACAATGCACATTTTTAAACAGCATAGGGATTTTCAAAGAGGAACAGTAAAACTAGTATCTGTTTGAAAAAGTGTGGTTAAGTGAGGCAGAGGAGGATGGCTATTCCTGTGCACCTTTCTATACATACACTATGCCATATCTAGCCTGTGCCAATTCAAGCACAGTGGCGGGGGGGGGGGGGGAGGGACGGGGGGGGGGGAGAGAGAGAGAGAGAGAGAGAGAGAGAGAGAGAGAGAGAGAGAGAGAGAGAACACTTTATATTTCCCGTAGATGCCAGTTTCCCTCCGTAGGCAACTACCCTTGGTTTTATTTTGTTTCATCTTTGAATTATGAGATTCAAAATTTGCTGCAGGTCAAGTCTTTCTGAAAGAAGCTAAGTTACCAAACAAGAAGCAAGTGATAGTAAGTAAATGCTATAAATTGCAAAGAAGTTTTAATTCTAACTTTCTCAATGGTTTGGCTTGAGTTCCAGATGTCATAGATATGGTTTAACAGGAACATATTGTGGCAATGTCAGGTATCTCTGGAAAAATCTACTTCTCAATGGCCTCATGATGGCATTTGTTATGGGGTGAATTTGCCATGGTTCAAGGACCACCTCTCAGCATTAAAGGGTCAGAAATTTGATTTCTCAATAGATAGAAACCAAATCTATTTCTCTTATAGAAACTATTATCCAAATTTGTGAAATTGTTTTTATAAAATTAATAATGAAATTCATATTTTTCATAGACATGGGAATAGTTCTCTCTCCATGTTAGTTGATTTTTTTCCATGAAAAAACTAGCAGAAAATCAAAGAGTAATCAAATAATGTATTAACTTACAAAAAGAAATAATAACAAATAACAGCCATACTCTGGGTCTACATAAGAGATAACAATATATTCTTTCCTGTAGGATAACTATGGAGAATTATGTAATACTTGGGATATTTTGAGTATGATATGGGAAAAAAGAAAGTTATAAAACCATATGTTAAAAACTGAAAAATATTACAATAGCCTGATTGATCCATCTTGCCAATGGGACTGAAAATCATCCACATGCACAGCCCCCTTTGTTTCTTCACAAGAAATCTGATCTTAACAATTAAGCCAGAATATTTGAGTTCTGTTAGAAGAGCCACCACTCCATAGAAAGCTGAGAGAATGGGTACCTTCAATATTGCCTTCTGTGATACTTCGTTTTCCATGATTCATGAAAACCTGCCTCCTAGCTAGCATATGATGAAAGCTGTCTTTAATACCCATTTCCCTGATGATTAGTGATGTTGAACCTTTTTTCACATACCTGTTGGCTATTATTATGTCTTCTTTGGGAAAAAAATGTCTACTACTGAGGTCCTTTGTCCATTTTTTTAGTTTGGTTATTTCTTTGCTATTGAGTTGTATGAGTTCCTTATATATTTTGGATATTAACCTCTGTATCATACGTATAGTTTGCAAAAATTTTCTCCCATTTCAGAGGTTATCCATTCACTTTGTTGATTGTTTTCTTTGCTGTAGAAAATAAAGTTTGATATACTTCTACGTATTTATTTTTCACTATCATTTCACACCTAAGAAGTCTATTATCAAAAAGTCAAAAGAGACGAAGTGTTGGTGAGGATGTGAAGAAAAGGTATATTGTTGGTGAGAATATAAATTGGTACATCCACTGCAGAAAATAGTATGGGTGTTCCTCAAAAAAATAAAAGCATAACTATTAAATAGATCAATTAAAATTGATCCAGCAAGCCCACTTCTGGGTATATATCATAAGGAAATAAAAATCGCTATTTTGAAGAGGTATCAGCATTGCTATGTTTATTATAGCACTATTCACAGTAGGCCAGATATGGAAACAACCTAAGTGTTCATCCACAGATGAATGGATTGAAAAAAGAAAAAGTGATATATATAGATATATATCACAGTGGAATACTATTCATCTTTTAAAAAGAAGGAGATCCTTTCATTTGGCACAAAATAGATAGATATAGAACAGCATGCTAAGTGAAATATAAGCTAGACACAGAAAGACAAATATTGCATTATCTCACTTAAATGTGGAATCTAAAAATGGCAAACTTATAGTAACAGATCTTAGAATGGGGGTAGGGTGGGGAAATGGAGTGATGTTGATCAAAGGCTACAAATGTTCAGTTATAAGATGATTAAATTCTGCATACCTAATGTATAGTATGGTGACTATAATTAAGAATATGTTGTATACTTGAAATATAATAACAGAGTATATCTCAAGTGTTCTTATCTCAAAAAAAAGGGCAACTATGTGAGGAGATGGATGTGTTATTAGTTTGATTGTGGTAATCATTCTGCAATGTGTATACATATCAAAACACCACATGGTACATCTTAAATATGTATAATTTTTATTTCTTGATCATACCTCAGTAAAACTGGAAAAAGTTAAAAAACTGGGAATAGCAAATGCAGGCCACCTTTCCCCCAAAAAACGTTTTCTTTCTCTAGATGTTTTCTTTCATTTAGTTAGTTTACAGTCAAGTCTTTTTTAAACAAGTATGTGATTCAAATTGCCTCTTTAAAATATGAAATTCTTACTATAGTTTAATGTAACAGATCCCTTCAAGTCTGAATTTAGAATTACATAAAAATTCACAGACACATATGTACATACACGTTTGCTTTACTTTAAAATATACTTTCAGAATATTTTTGGACATTGTGACTATCATGTATTTCTGAATAGCCTTCATATAATTTGGTACAGTATTGGATACATACCAGATGGCAAAAATATTTGTTTATTCACTAACTTCAGAAATATTTACTAATTATATACTATGTTCCAGGCACATTACCAGATGCTAGAAACATAAAGGAAAAACACACAAGAACCATGATCTTTCTGTCTAGTTAGCTCATTAGAATTTTCTATGAATAACATCTAGCACATTTTATGTAATTTTAAAATTCATTACAAAAAAAAATGAGTCAAACACTCCAAGTTATTAGGGAAAAAATGGAATTGAGTATTTCAACTAAAAATGTACTATAACTACTGTACAGTGTAAAAGTTGCTTTAAGTTCACAGAACTGCATGTAGTACTCACATTTTGTATTCTCCTTATAAAGATAGCAGCAGTTTCTAAAGTACATTTGGCACTTTCTAATATGAAGGTTCTTTCTGGTCACCCTGAAAATTTTCCCAACATTTCACATTCAAATATCTATTTATTTGAAGTACGGTTCAAATATGTGTATATGTATTTTGATCATGATGATTGATGCAACCATGTACTAAAGATTGTATCAATCTTGGGTCCTGGACATTCGAGCCTTATCACGTGAAATGCATTTAACATTTATACTTCCTTTTGAGCATTTGGTTATGTTTAAATACAAGCATTACTTGAAAGATCCTGAACTATAAATAACAAATCAAGTTAACAATACATTTGAAGTTGTAGTCCTTATAGGAAATCTTATTTAACAAAAATTAAAATGCTCGGATAATGATAAACTAAAGAGAGCAATCAGTTATTAAATCTTAAATATTCCTAAGATATATTAAAAGATATACGTGGTAGATTTTTTTTTCACCAGTTAGTGTTCATTTTTTTTTGGGGGGGGGGGTAACCAAAAAAAAAAAAAAAAAAATACAGAAATATGACAACTGTAGTCTAACATCCCTCAAAGCCAGGCAAATAAAGCCATGGAGCCTGGCCACCTCCCCTTCACCCTCCCCTAGCTCCCTTAAAGTAAAAGTCCAGGACCAGATGGCTTCAACAGTGAATTCTACCAAACATTCAAAAATTATTTTATATCTGTACCCCTCAAACTCTTCCAAAAAAATTGGAGAAGAAGCAATACTTCCTAACTCATTTTATGAGGCCAAAATTACCCTGATACCAAATCCTGGGAAGCATAACACACAAAAAGAAAACTACAGACCAATATCTCTGATGAATATAGATGAGAAAATCCCAAACAAAATACTAGCAAATTGAATACAACCATACATTGAAAAGATTATACATCACGATGAGTGGCGTTCATCCCAGGGGCACAACTATGGTTCAACATATGCAAAACAGTCAATGTGACATGCTACATAAACAAATAAAGGATAAAATCATACGATTACCCCAATAGTTGCAGAAAAAGCATTTGACAAGATACAACATACATTTATGATTAAAACACTTAATAAAATGTGTATAGAAGGAAAGGATGGCAACATAAGGAAGGCTATATATGACAAACCCTTAGCTAATGTCATACGTAATGGTGAAAAACAGAAAGCTTTTCCTTTAAAATCAGGAACAACACAGAGATGCCGTTACCACTGTTATTCAACATAGTCCTGGAAGTTCTAGACACAGCAATCAGACAAGAAAAAGAAATAAAAGGCATCCAAATTGGAAAGGAAGAAGTAAAATTGTCATTATATGCAGATGACATGATATTATATATAAAGAACCCCAAAGATTCCATTAAAAAAGCTATTAGAACTAATAAATGAATTTAGTAAAATAGCAGGATACAAAACTAATATTCAGAAATCAGTTGCATTTGTATACACCAATAACAAGCTATGAGAAGGAGAAATTAAACAAACAATCCCATTTACAATTGTGTTTAAAACAACAAAATACTTAGGAATAAACTTAACCAAGGAAGTAAAAGACCTGTACTCAGAAAATTATAAGACATTGAATAAAGAAATTAAAGAAGCTATCAACAAATGGGAACACATACCATGCTCATAGATAGAAACAATTAATATAGTTAAGATGTCTATACTACCTAAGGCAATGTATAGATTCAACACAATCACCAACAAATTACCAATGACATTTTTCACAGAACTAGAACATATAATCCAAAAATGGATATGGAACAATAAAAGACTCCAAATAGCCACAGCAATCTTCAGAAATAAGAAAGTGGGAGATATCATGCTACCTGACATCAAATAACTGTAAAAGGCTACAGAAATCCAAACAGTATGGTATTGGCATAAAAACAGACACATAGATAAATGGAACAGAATAGAGAAATCAGAAATAAATCCATACTTATATGGTCATTTAATCTATGACAAAAAAACACACAATAATTTACATTGGGGTAAAGACAGACTATTTAATAAATGGTGCTGGGAAAACTGGACAGACACATGCAAAAAAAAAGTGAAGCTGGATCACTTCCTGCACCATATACCAGAATAAATTCAAAATGGATTAAATACTTAAATGTACTATCTGAAGCCATAATATTCCCAGAAGAAAATATAGGAAGTAAGTTTGCAGGCATTACCTTTAGTAATATTTTTACTGATATATCCCCTCAGGCAAGGGAAGCAAAACAAACAAAAAAATAAACATGGGATTACATCAAATTAAAAAGATCTTTCACACCAAAAGAAATCATCAATAAAACAAAAAGGCATCCTACTGAATGGGAGAAGATATTTGCCAATGATACATATGATAAGGGGTTAATAACCAAACTTTATAAAAAACACATACAACTCAATACCAAAAAGCAAACAACCCAAATAAAACAAATGGACAGAGGGCATGCAGAGACATTTCACTAAATAGGGCACACAGATGGCCAACAGACAAATGAAAAAGTGCTCAACATCACTAATCGTTAGAGAAATGCAAATAAAAACCACAATGAGATAACACCTCACTCTGATCAGAATGGTATCATCAATAAATCAACAATCAACAAGTGCTGGTGAGGATGTGGAGAAAAGAGAAGCCTCGTGTACTGTTGGTGGGATTGCAGATTGGTACAGCCACTATGGAAAACAGTCTGGAGTTTTCTAAAAAAAATTGAAAATGGAACTACCTTATAACCCAGCAATTCCATTTTTGGGTATCCAGAGAAATCCAAAAGACTAATTTGAAAAAATACTAAAGTCGGACAATTAAGCTCACAAACTCATCCTAGAAAAAGTGCTACATACCTCATTGCTGAATAGCACTGTGGTCACCTTCCAAGTTCTCCCCTTGGGAAGCTATGCACTGATGCCAGCGCCTAGTTCACCCTTCAAAGCAATTTTGGAACTCTTTGTGGGATGGCCATCAGAGCTGTCGTCGTATTACTTGATGTTCCAAATATCATCAAAATGTCTCCCTTTCAATATTCCCTTTATCTTTGGGTAAAGAAAGAAGTCACTGGAGGCCAGATCAGGTGAGTAGGGAGGGTGTTCCAGTACAGTTATTTTTTAACTGGCTAAAAACTCCATCACAGACAGTACTGTGTGAGCTGGTGCATTGTTGTGATGCAAGAGCCATGAATTGTTGGCGAATAGTTCAGGTCACCTAACTTTTTCACGCAGCCTCTTCAGCACTTTCCCCTCCGCATTTTATCCTCCCCCTCCCAACTCAGATTTGAGCTGTTGTTCTCAGTCTAGTTGTGGAGGATGCAGTTCACTGGCCCCATGTGGGAATCGAACCAGCGACCTTGGGGTTAGGAGCATAGCACTCCAACCACCTGAGCTACCCAGCCGCCCCTCTATTTTAGTTTTTAGTGATATCTGTTTAGATATTCAGCCCTTTAGCTGTTGTTGATATTATGAATCACATTCTTCAACATGTATGTTAAATAAGTCTGTATGTTAAATAAGTCTGTATGTTAAATTTTATTAAAAAAACATTCTTGACTACTTCAGTTGGCATGACTTATAATAAAACTTTTCTTCAATTTCCCTTAATGCATTTTCCTCATTGTTTGGTCCTTGCTAGTGAGAACCTCATCAGAAGGTTCACACCTCTATCCCTAGAGTCCAGAATGGTGATTGCCCAGCTCAGAGTAGGTCATCAGTAAACATTTGTTCATTTGAAATCTATATAATTTTATTAACCATTGTGAGTCCAATAAATTTCATAAAATAAACATAATAATAAAAATAATAATAATATAAAATAAACATTAGCACAATGAATATCTGTGTATTCCAAATATATTCTATATAAAACCTTCTTCAAATTTTCAGAAATGTTAGTTGTCCATACATATTTATAAA
This sequence comes from Rhinolophus sinicus, assembly GCF_036562045.2. NCBI lineage: Eukaryota > Metazoa > Chordata > Mammalia > Chiroptera > Rhinolophidae > Rhinolophus > Rhinolophus sinicus. The sequence continues at coordinate 143,799,571 of NC_133753.1, forward strand.
TGAATGTCTGAGCTGATCAACCATTGTAAATCTAGTCTGTTGACGCAATACTGTTTGAAGATTTCTTGTTTCCTTGGCAACAGATAAGATTCACAGGTAAAAAATATTTTTTTACAGTGAGTGGGCAGTGGAATGGGTGAAAGTGTTGTCTGTGAGTTCTGTATTTATTGTAGAGAATTGCTCTCTGAGTCAAGAGGTCTTTGTCTACTATTCAATCAGAAGTCTTTCGCATGTTGCACTTCTCTGTGCCCCTAATTTTCACACATATAGGTAAGTCCTCAAGGGTGTTACTAGATTTACAGATATAAAACTAAGTGAATACCTGATATGTTGGATGATAGGACTGCATATCACAGCTACTACAATGGACTGAAATCAATATGATAATTTTGAGATTAAACTCAGAAATTTGCTGTCATTTCAAAATTAAGCTATACAAGTAGGAGACTTGACTCATATACACACAAAAGGTCAAGTGAAAAAAACTCTGGGCTGTGCTCATATCAACATCTCTTGCCAAACTAACAAATTTGCATGTGTGTGTGTTTCAGATTAAGGGATATAATAGCTTAGTTATAGGTCTACACCTGGAATGTTGTGTACATTTTGGTTGACCATATTGTCTAGGTATTTTGAAAAGCGAAATTCACGGGGGGGAAAAAATATATATATATATGATAAGAGGAATGGGTTAAGTTGGGTTATCAGGTGTTTATTATCCTGGAAATTATCTTATTCATTATGAGTCAAGATAGTCATGAATGGATAACTGAATACTTGTCATGTGTAAGAAGCAGGCATTCTGTACTAGCATAGAGGAAAAGAATATGATCAGTAAAATAAGATAGAGGTGCCAGATTTTCACTTAATACAATGAATAATTGTAACAAGAACTGATTCTCTAACAATGGACTCTGCGTGTCTGTCAACAACTATCTTCAGTGGACAGTTTAGTAAATTTTAAATATCTCTATATCTAAATTTAGAATACTATCATCATTATTATTATCAATTATAAGTTCATTACAAAAACACTTCCAGAAATGGAATTCTTGTATTCAAAGTCCTTCTGTTATATTCTCTGATATATCAAAAAATTCAAGTTTTGAACATGCCACATAGCTGAAGAAAAGCATGGCATGTTCCTTTCACTCAAAATAGTTCAAGTATGTATGTTCCTTAAGTGTACTTCTGCTTGTATATTAGTTTAACATCTGAGACTTATACTTCCCCATTCTTTGTATTCTGTCCTTTCTTCTCAGTACCGATTTTAGTTCCCAGCTACTTTGTTTCGTTCTCTGTTTCCTTTCATATTCATGACAAATGAGCGAATCTAAACATTATTTCACCTTATTCCCATCTACTTGTCCTGCTTTTCCATTTTACTGATTATCCATAATCTGTCCATAGCTAAACTTTTTCATATTTGTCACTCACTTTCCACTTAGTATGTTATCACTCTAGTTTGCCCACATTAGTCAACTAATTCAATTTGTTTACAAAACCAACCCTGTGGCAGGATATCACTTCCTCTTCTTGGTGAAATGAGCATGATTCATTTGTTTAGGTGTTACTAGGAATCAATGAATTGCTCAATTCTCCTTAAAACATCCCATTCATGAATTTACAGGTATTTATTGAGAACACTTTATCATCCAATCACAGTTCTATGTATTGAAGATATAGCAGTATATGAGACACAGAAATTCCTTTCTAGTCATGGCCTTGGTGCAGAAAATCACTGTGTTAACTGTATCTTCTGATGAACTAAAGTTTTTGTTTTGTTTTAAGTTCGATGTTGTGCTATGTGTCTATTTTTGCTGTTGTTGCCTGTGCTTTGGTGTCATATCCAATAAATCATTGCTAAATCCAATGCCCAAAGCTTCCTTCTTATGTTTTCTTCTAGGAACTTTTTAGTTTGGGTCTAAGGGATATTTTTAAGAGCAGAAAAAAGGTCTGTGTGTGGAACAGAATGAATGAATAGAGTTGTGTGAGATAAAGTCAGGGGTCAAGTTCCGGCTTGTGTGCTGCGTGGGAAATCAAATTTGGGAGATCAAAATTGAATGGAGCATAGTGATTTACGAAGCTGATGAAGTTTTTCAGATGGACTAATTTGGAAGATGTAAATAGAAAGAATTGAACAAAGTCAGGAATTATTTTGGAGGTAGTATAGACATGATTTGCTGGAGGATTAGATGTGGGGACTGAGTGAAAGTGAGAAATAAATGGGGATTCCTATTGATTTGTGTACATTTAACATATGTGCTATTTCTAAAATGAAAAATTGAGATTTGGAAATCAAGAATACTGACCTGGCCCTCCAATGTTCACTGCAACATTATTCCCAGTAGCCAAGATATTTAATACACCTTAGTGTCCATCAACAGGTGAATAGATTAAAAAATGTGGTGTATATATACAAAATGAAATACTATTAAGCCATTAGAAAGAAAATCCTGCCATTTGATACAACATGGATGTATATGGAGAACTTTATGCTAAATGAAATAAGCCAGAGATAGTAAAACAAATACTGTATAATCTCATGTCTACATGGAATCTAAGAAAGTAAAACTCATAGAAGCAGAGAGTATATTGGTGGTTGCCAGAGGCTGAGAGGTGAGGGAAATGGGAAGATATTGGTAAAAGAGTACAAAGTTTCAGAAAAGAGAATGTTTATTGAATGTGTAACTACACATGTTAAATGAAATCCAAATTAGAAATTCTTTAATTCATCCTCACCATTCCTTTAGCCACAAATTTTGATGTAAATTGGGGTGAATTATTTATTTTATTAACAAGTTTTGTGTTTGTTTTTTTTCTTTTCTGTTTCCTTTCAACCAATTCCTCTTATATTCCTGTGTGTGGTATACTGGAAAGACAATACTGAAATGACTGCAAAAGAATGAGAGCATACTCGTATGTTGATACAGGATGGATCACAAGAACAAGGGCATTTTGTTTCAAAAGTCATTGAACAGACTATTAAGAAAAGATAATTATTCAAAATTTTAAAAATTCTAGGTGGCAAAAATACAATAAATAACATGAAAGACAAAACTTAACTAGTGACAATATGGTGGAAACAGTTTTTGTTTTTTTAATTAAAGTTTATTGGGGTGACAATTGTTAGTAAAGTTCCATGGGTTTCAAGTGTACAATTCTGTATTACATCATCTATAAATCCCACTGTGTGTTCACCACCCAGAGTCAGTTCTCCTTCCATCACCATATATTTGATCGCCTTTACCCCAACTACCACCCCCGCCCGCCAGCTTTTAACCTTTTAAAGTTAACACATAAGAAACAGTACAATGAATCAATAATTGAGAGAGGTAGACGTGAATAAATAAGATAGAAAAGGCTTTAAGTACATGAATAGAAGTAAGGGGGTTGGAGGGTGGGAGATGAGGGTAAGGGGGATCAAATAGATGGTGATGGAAGGAGAACTGACTCTGGGTGGTGAACACACAATGGAATTTATAGATAATGTAATACAGAATTGTACACCTGAAATCTATGTAATTTTACTAACAATTGTCACCCCAATAAATTTAAAAAAAAAGATCAATCTCATAAAGATCAGGAAATGGAAATGAAAAGAACACAGATGAACAAATTAACTTTTGACTCTATTAGCAAATATTCTTAAAACTCATATTAGCACAGGCAGAGTAGAATGTGTATTGTGGGCAACTGTGCAAATTGATACAAACTTTCTTAAAAGCAATTCATCCAAAAATGTAAAAATGTATGTTCACTTGTCCCATTGATTTTGCTGTTAGAAACTAATCTTCAGAACCTTTTCAACTATATTTTATCCAGTGTGATGCCTAAAATTTATTCTAAATTTTCTCAAATCATAAACTCGTAATGAATTTCCCATGTTCTAATAACATGTTAAAGTACTTACAACATTAAGTGAGAATTCCCCAGCAGTATGTGTCATCCATACAAAGTACTCATAAGGCAAGAAAACCAACATTAAATTTCTCTAGGGATTAGTATTGGAAGTGGGACTTTCGGAACATGGCTGTAAAATTTCATTATTAGTTTTTTTGTTTTCCATTAAAAATTATTAGCATATATTTAATCATTCATATGAAACTGACAAGAAATTAACACTTTGATCTATTAATAGTGGATATCTGATGGTGGATTATAAACAAAATTTTTATTTCATATTTTATATTTTCAGCATTTTCTAGTTTTTCAATAATTATATGCTGCTTTCTAAACTAGAAAAAAAAGTAATTTTTATATTTAAATGGAAATATAAAATATTATACTTCTCCAATTAAAGTTTGTATTGAACTTATGGGAAACAAAAAATATTCTTTACGAGATATAATCATATTCATTGTAGAACTGAGCTCTGAAGACATTGATCTGATATTTAAATCTAAATCAATAGCTGAGAACTTTTTAGAGAGACTACTGAAGGTGAAATAGCAACTGATATTATATTTCTGTAGTAAATATAATACTTCTAAGACTGTGTTTCTTTAGTGGTCTCAAATCAAGAAAATTAGAGTGCACAAATGAAACCTAATTAAAATAACTGGAGCTATGAAATGACTTCCACAAAAAGAAAGAAAAGTAATGACACCCTTTAATATAAAAATAAAAAGGAGAAAAGTTAAAAATTATAATGACTCAATATGGCTATTAGAATACATTTTATAATATAAATTGTATATATGTTAGGAAGTTAAAAAGAGATTTTTCATTTTTTTTAAAAAAATCAGTAATGCTTTTGAAAGAGTGCTCTATAATCGTTGCTCATTCTTTCAAAACTCTCATTTGCTCTATTTCTAAACTATATCCTCAAAAAGGCCAACAATGACCTCTTATTTATCAAATTCAATGTTTTTACCTTAGGCAGTATCAGACCTAAGCATTTGATACACTTGCCTTACTTCCAAATTCAAAGAAGCCGGAGGCAAAGGCATTATGTAACGCTCTCATCCCCCATCCTATATGATTATTCACATCCACATTCATTGTTACCTGCTTCCGTCATATATATATATAGTGGATGCCAAAAAACCATATACACATTTTACGAAAGGAAAAAAAACAAAACTGCATTAATTGTAATACTCAATATATACCGATAACAAAAGATGAATACAAGTCACATTTGACTTCTGCAATTACAAGAGGTGCTCAAAGTGGTTGCCATCAGTGTCCAGACACTTCTGATTACGGTGAACTACTGCTTGAGCATAGATGACATCTCTTAAAATGTGTATACATTTTTTAGCACCCCTGGTATATAGACAGACAGACAGACAGACAGAAATAAATATGTATTGCACTCAGTACATCAGTATTGTATTGATATCACATTTTATATTATTACAGATAACTATAGTCAAATGTGTGTGTGCATACATGTCTGTATATGCATACATGTGCGCTATCGTTATCTTTTGTGTTATAGTTAAGAAGGTGGTATTTCCATTTGTTTTCCAAACCTTAAAATCCATTGCCAACATTTTTCAAGTTGGTTTTACTTATTTTTATGACATGTGGAGGTTTGACAATTAAGTTCGCGAACTTGTTGTAATGCTCCTGCTAACCTTTTTTTGATGTCAGGGGGATTATTTATTATGAATTTGTACCAACTGGACAAACAGTTAACCAAGTTTACTATTTGGAAGTGCTGAAAAGACTGCCTGAAAAAGTTAGACAAAAATGACCTGAACTTTTCACCAACAATTCATGGCTCTTGCATCACAATAATACATGGAACTGACTGTGATGGACTTTTTAGCCAGTAAACAAACAACTGTATTGGAACACCTGCCCTACTCACCTGATCTGGCCCCCAATGACTTCAAAAAATAGAGGAAATATTGAAAGGAAGACATTTTGATGACATTCAGGACATCAAGGCTAATATGACAACAGCTCTGATAGCCACTCCAGATAAAGTGTTCCAAAATTGCTTTGAAGGGTGGACTAGGTATTGGCGTCGGTGCATAGCTTCCCAAGGGGAGTACTTCGAAGGTGACCGTAGTGATATTTAGCAATGAGGTATGTAGCACTTTTTCCTAGGATCAGTTTGCAAATTTAATTGTCTTACCTCATGTTCTCAAAATCCATCCATGTTGTCACAAATGGCAATATTTAATCTGTTTTGGGGCTGAGTAGTATTCCATTATATGTATGTACACATAGCAAAAGACACCACCAACAAAATAAAAGGCAACCAAACAAATGGGAGAATATACTTGCAAAGGATACCTCTGGTAGGGGCTAATATTCAAAATATACAAAAAGTTCATACACCTCAACAACAATAAAATAAACCAAATAATCCAATTAAAAGATAGGCAGAAGACCCAAACAGACACATTTCCCAAGAAGACATAAAGATGGCCAACAGATAAATGAAAAGATGCTCAACTTCACCAGCTATTAGGAAAATGCAAAACAAAACCACAATGAGATCCATCTCACACCTGTTAGAATGGCTATTATGAATCAGACAAGAAATAACAAGTGTTGGAGAGGATGTGGAGAAAAGGGAAGCCTCGTACACTGCTGGCAAGAAAGTAAATTGATACAGCCTCTATAGAAAACAGTATGGAGGTTTCTCAAAAAATTAAGAATTGAGTTGTCATATGACCCAGCAATCCCTCTTTTGGGTGTCCACAACAAAAATTTGAAAACACTTACTCATAGAGATTTATGTACCAGTATGTTCACCTCAGCGTTATTCTCATTTGCCAAAACATGGAAACAAAGTGTCCTTCCACCAATTATTGGTTAAAGAAAACATGTCACATCCAGTTACTTTTCAGATGTATATACTATACATACCATATACTATATATATATATATATATATATATATATATATATATATATATATATATAATGTTGCTGCATGGATAACTATATCTATTTAACCAGGCCCTTATTGAATTTAGGTTTCCTTTAATTTTTTTGTTGCTATAATGGAGTACAATGAAACATTCTCATGCACATAATTTCACATATGCATCATTTTAACATTTGGATGAATTCCCAGGCCTGGCATTGCTGGTTTAGAATAGGTACGTTTTTAATTCTGATAGAAGTTGCAATCACCCTCCAAAGAAGTAGGGCAAATTTCTTTTTCTTTTTCTTTTTTTTTTTAATTAAAGTTTATTTAAGTAACAACTGTTAGTAAAGTTACATAGATTTCAGGTGTGCAATTCTGTAATACATCATCTATATCTCACATTGTGTGTTCACCATCCAGAGTCAGTTCTCATTCCATCACCATATATTGGATCAAAGTAGGACCGATTTCTAAACCCACTAAGAGTGTACAAAAATATCTGTTTCTCCATACGTTGGCCAAATGATTTTTATCCTCTGGAACCATGGAGAGACTTGAGGTTATGCTACAAAGATTCCTAGCTACAAGTTGAGATGGCATTGAATGGAAGAACTGTCTTATGAAAGCAACCTTAGACTAAATGCCAGTTGGAATAAGACCAAACAAAGTTATAGAATAACAAAAACTTCTGGTGAACAAGAAATGGTAAATAGTATTTGTTTAGTAACCATCATTAAAGATTTAAGACATGCCAAATACCCCTCACTTTTTAAAGCAATTCTTGTATGACACAACTGTTTTTAATTTTATTTTAGAGACTACAAACAATTTTAGTGAATTTACAAATGTACCTATGAACTTTGTCATCCAACTCTCTTTCCCTCCACATTCTTTAAATTCCTTATGTGTGAGCTCTTGCTCATTTTCTTTTCTTTTCTTTTCTTTTGGGGGTGGGGGTTGGTGGGGAACAAAAAGTAAGGGAATATTTTATTGTAAAAAAAAACTCTGAAAACTTATTTGGTTATTAGCATCATCTGTTTTGTGTGTCTTCAGTACAAATGAAGGGATGCATATTGGCTTTAAATTATTACCTTGGCAACTCCTGTAAATTCCAGAGGGTTGAGTGTATGTGTACCTGTGCATGAGAGACAGGTAGGTTGGTAGGTAGGTAGGTAGGTAGGTAGGTAGGTAGATAGATAGATAGATAGATAGATAGATAGATAGATAGATATTTAAGGACTCACTGTATTTCCAAAACTGTGCATAAAATATGGCTGGGAAACCCTATGAATTGAAATTCCATATATTTATTGGTGTAAAATATGAATGGTTGTATTAATACACTATAAAAACTATTATAATGAGTTAAATTTCAATATATAAAATTGAAACTAATGGCTTGCAAAATATATTTCATCATTACAAAGTTTGTCTTAATTTTTGATAAATTAAAGCTCACTATTTGTATTACTTTTTTAAAGTTAAACATTTCTCTAAAATGATGTTGAATAAATCATTCGATTTAATTACACACATATTCCTAAAACTTATAATGATAGTTATCTTTGAAAACAGTAAGTTTTGTACAATGTTCTTAGGAAAAAAAAATACTAAAAGGTGATTCTGAGTCACTAAAATCTAAATAACCCCAGTTTTAAAATAAATCAGTCTCTAAATCTTTTCTGCCCTCAGAAACGCTTGGCATTTTATTAATGGCCTAATACCTGAGAATGGCATGCAAAATTATTTTGGAAATTTCCCTTTTCTAGCTGCCCAATGAGCTGTTAAGACCGTTTTTCTGCAATTGATGTTATATTCAGTACTTGAAGACGTCACTGAAATATTAGTTTCTAGTTATATATTACTATGGTGGTGCTTTCATTTTATCTGCATTTTTATTGGATATATTAAATGTCTGTGGTAGTTCTAGCTCAGTTACTGAAAAATGATCCAAGTTTCTCATAATATATTTTATGGTTTTCAAAATCCTACAAATGATAATGCTTGCTTGTGCTTTAGTATAGCTGAAACAGTTAAGTGGAATAACAGTAACAAGAAGAAATATTTATAATGAATTCCTTTCATAAATCTTATTTTTCGTTCACTGATGTCAAATAATAGAAATGAAATGTAAAATTAAAGGTGCAAAGTATTAGATATTAAGAACTTGGATCATCATACTGAAAAGACCATTAATAATCCCCATCATTACACAATGTAAATACCCAGGAAAGATAAAGCATGTATCTTTAAGGCATGACCCCAAAAAAGTTGTTAACTGTATGGCTAAGGTCAGTATACTGAGGAAGGAAGTCATCAAAATAGAGCACATATTCTCTTAAAAGTATCAGAAGTAATATTTTTGTGAATAATCCTCAAAATGTCACTGTTTTGTCAAATGTGGAAGTGGCTCTAATTTAAATTCTGGATTGCTTATAGGTAATTAACCTTTAGCACCAAATAATTTAAAAAACATTCCATGTGACCATTAACACCATTTCTCATTGTCTATCAATAAATGATATTCTAATTTTCTTTAAATAATTTAAACTTTTATAGCTTCATGTAGGTAATTAATTTTCCCTTCATTACTGAGAGTTTCTTGGTTCAGTGATTTCAATGCATATTATTATAGTAAAACCAATTTCATAATTAAACCAAAATAACCTATAGTAAGCAAAATCAACAACACATTACTTAGCTGGGCCAGTCAGGGTTGGATTTTCAAGTTAATGAATCCACCAGGAAGGTAGTTCAGTTTCTTCTGAAAAAAAGTTCATTGTATTCACATGTGCATGAGTCAGGATTTTTCTATTACAACATGATGGGTAAAATAATTTATAAAATATAAATGTAAGGTGATTTCCAATGTATGGACTAAGGATCTTGTTAATGTTAGGCTTCATGCTGTCTGTGTTTAAATAAGTTGTTGCCTAGGAGGGCAAGTTCCTGGAACTTTATATTTGTCTTGACTTAACAACTGACATCAAATTTACTCACATAAGACTGACTGTAAAAATAAAATTATAGTTGTCTTGATGTAGAGTATCTTTCAGGAATGACTTAAGTTTTTTTTAACAACAGTTCACAAGAATGTGATTTAAAGTGAATACTAACCACTAGCCGAACCTACCCCTACCTTCTTGTTAGTGAAATATTTATAAATCCATTTTCCAAAGGAGACTAATCATCAGAAAGTCCTGGTGAGATATGCTAATTACGAGGCTCCATCCAGTAATCATACTCTCAAGGGGCAGGGCAAGGAATGTCTATTAAAAAAAAAAAAAAAAAAGGAGACATCATAAAAATGGTGGTGTGAGATGAGCCTCTTGAAATCTGCCCTGGAATTTACAACAAATTGAACAGCTATAATTACAGAAGGAACTCCTTGTGCAGCTAATAGGCAAGACTAAGAGATGCACAACTGAAATCATCTAAAGGTGGGCAAATTGGGTGAGTGGGGGAGGAGGGAAGAGGGAAGTGTGGAGACATGGGCCTCCACACAGGCTGAAGAGTGCAGACAGAGCTTGGAGCTCTGAGCTCGAGCTCGCTGTATTCTGGAGCTATCACAGTCGGGGAGAGGGAAGAATTCGGGCTGCTAGTGCTCCACGTGTAGCCCACAGTCCCGCCTAAGGAATCAGCATATAACACGGCTGAACCCAATGCTCAGGGTAGAGACCTCTAAGCAAAGACTAAGAGAAGAAGGGTGAAAAGAGAAGTTTAAGCCCTCACTGCTGAGCAAAAGGTGGAAGGCTTAGGCACTGAGCCTAGTTGCCACCCTCCCCACCCTCCCAGGGCTCACCCCACCCCCACCCTCCTAGTGCTAGAAGCAGAAGAGTAGCAGTGTCATATCAAAAGAGCAGAATATTTGCAGTTCTGAGAACTGCGGCCCAAGCCATGGCCTCACAGCCCAACTAGTTCTGGTGAAGGGGAGGGAGCCTGGAGTGCAGGACCGGCTCTGCTGATGGTTGTCGCCATTGCTCTGGGCCACCTCTCACAACCCATCTCACTTTTGTCCCCACCTATCTGGGCAAATCCCTACAGGAGTAAACAGAGCAGCTGAAACACACAGGCTCTGAAACTGGTGCCGGAAGAGCTCTGGAATTTCACAAGCTCTCCACATCCCCACAAGGAGTCAGTGCCCAGGTGACCTGTTCATAGAGGAGAAGCCCACCTTCCAGGGAATTGCCCCATTGTGTAAGAAGCCAGAATAATGCAGAGAAAACATAACACTGCAGTGTGAGAGACAATAAAAGGCTGCAGTCAGTGAGAAAACAAAACATTCTACCAACACCTACTGGAAAACAAAAGAAAGACCTCTTCCTATCAACCTGTTGCAGAATCCACTCCTGTAGATGTCTAGGAAGAGAACCAGTAATTCATTAATTACCATGAATAACCAAGGTAACAAGACAGCTCAGAAAGAAAATGGAAAGTCTCTGGAAAATGAACTTAAAGACATGGAAATATGTGACTTAAATGACAGAGAATTCAAGATAGCAGTTCTGAAAAAACTTAATGAGATGCAAGAAAACACAGGCAGTTTAAAGAACTCAGAAACACAATCAAAGAACAAAACGAACATTTTACCAAAGAGATTGAAATTTTTTTTTTTTAAAAGAAAGAACCAGATAGCATTTCTGGAGATTAAAAACTCAATAAAATAAATGAAGAATGAAACAGCCAGCTTAGCTAATAGAGTTGACGAAATGGAGGAAAGAATCAGTGACAATGAAAATGGAAATGTGGAAATGACAAAGATGGAAGACGAGAGAGACTTGAGAGTTAAAAGAAATGAGAGAACTCTACAAGAACTTTCTGACTCCATCAGAAAGAACAATATAAGAATAATGGGCATACCAGAAGTAGAACAAAGGGAGAAGGGAACGGAGAGTATATTTTAACAAAAATAGTTTGCGAGAACTTCCCAAATTGTGGACAGAACTGGATCCTCGAATCCAAGAAGCAAATAGAACACCTAATTACCTCAATTCCAAAAAGCCTTCTCCAAGGAACATTGTTTGAAGCTCTCAAAAATTAACCACAAAGAAATAGTCCTCAAGACAGCCAGGGAAAAGAAGACAGTAACCTACAACAGAAAGCCCATTAGGTTATCATCAGATTTTTCAGCTCTACAAGCCAGGAGGGAATGGAATCAAATATGTATTCAAACTATTGAAAGAGAGAAATTATGAGCCAAAAATAATATATCCAGCAAAGGTATCCTGTAGATATGAAGGAGGAATAAAGACTTTCCAGACATACAGAAACTGAGGGAATTTTCTAACACATGACCTGCACTACAAGAAATACTGAAGGAGGCTACGTGACCTGAAACAAAAAAGCAAAAGAATACAAAACCATGACAAGTATTATGAACAGACAGAACGGGAAATGGTAACCCTTACACCAAATAGTACACTGTATACTTAAACATAACATACAGGGTAAAGAAAGGGGGAAAAAAAAAGCTCTTAAAAAAGAGGAAAAAGACAACTTGCTACTGCAGCGCAGAAATCAACTCACAGCATACATAAAGATAATTTGTGATGACAAAAACATAAAAGGGGAGAGAGTAAAGATCTGAACCAGCACAAGGGAATGGAGAAAGTAAGCATATTGAAGAAACTGGAATACTCTAAATATGAAACTTTCTTTTACATACACTTAAGGGTAACCACTCAAAAATATTCAGAACTGACATATATAACATAAAAAATAAGAAACAGAGGGGAAAATAATAGAATACCACCACAGTGAAATACCAGACAGCAACAAAAAGGCAAAGACACAATGGAGACACCATCCTACCGGAAAACCAGGGATAGAATGACAGAAAATTTTCATATGACAATAATTGCCCTAAATGTAAATGGAATGACCTCACCAATAAAAAGGCACAGACTAGCAGATTGCATCAAAAAAGTTAAATTCAACCATATGCTGCCTCCAAGAGACACAGCTCAGCTACAGAAACAAATATAGACTCAAAGTGAAAGGGTGAAAACTGACACTCCAAGCAAATGGTACCCAGAGAAAAGTAAGTGTATTCATACTGACATCAGATGAAGCAGACTTCAGGAAAAAAAAGGCAACAAGAGACAAAGCTGGACATTTCATAACTATTCAACAAGAAGACATAACAGTCATCAATATTTATGACCCCAATCAGGGAGCACCAAAATATACAAAGCAACTACTAAAAGAACTAAAGGGAAGAATTGACCAAAACACAATTATAGTAGAGGACCTAAAGACATTATTGACAGCTATGGATACATCATCCAAACAGAACATAAATACTGAAATATCAGTCCTAAATGACACATTAGATGAAACAGACATAATTGACATTTATAGAGCACTTCATCCTAGAACGTCAGACTATACAGTTTTTCTAGTGCGCATGGAACATTCACAAGTATAGACCATATATTTGGACATAAAACTAGCCTCAGCAAATTTAAGAAGATTGAAATCATCCCAAGCATATTCTCTGATCACAAAGCTTTGAAATTGGATATCAACTGCAAAAAAAAGCAGAAAAAACCCACAAATATGTGGAGATTAAACAACATACTTTTTTTTATTTTTATTTTTTTTATTTTATTAACTTTTTGGGGTGACAATTGTTAGTAAAATTACATAGATTTCAGGTGTACAATTCTGTATTACATCATCTATAAATCCCATTGTGTGTTCATCACCTAGAGTCAGTTCTCCTTCCATCACCATATATTCGATCCCCCTTACCCTCATCTCCCACCCCCCACTCCCCACCCCCCTTACCCTCTGGCAACCACTAAACTATTGTCTGTGTCTATGAGTTTCTGTTTCTCATTTGTTTGTCTTGTTCTTTTGTTGTTTTTGGTTTATATACCACAAATCAGTGAAATCACATGCTTCTCTGCTTTTTCTGTCTGACTTATTTCGCTCAGCATTACACTCTCAAGATCCATCCATGTTGTCACAAATGTTCCTATATCATCTTGCAGCTTTGTTTATGGTGGCCAAGACATGAAAACAACCAAAATGTCCTTCGATAGATGAATGGATAAATAAGTTGTGGTATATATACACAATGGAATACTATTCGGCGGTAACAACATACTTTTAAAGAACGATTGGGTCAAAGAAGAAATAAGAGAGATCAAAATATACATAGAAACAAATGAGGATGAAAATACATTCCACCAAAATTTTTGAGATGAAGCAAAACCAGTTTTAAGAGGGGGAATTTATACCATTACAGGTCTATCTCAAGAATGAAGAAAAATTCCAGATAAATAACCTCACGTTACACTAGAAAGAACTAGAAAAAGAAGAACAAATGAAACCCAAAGTCAGCAGAAGGAAGGAAATAATAAAAATCAGACCAGAACTAAATGAAATAGAGAAAAAAAAAGACAATAGAAAAAAATTATGTAAGAAAGAATTGGTTCTTTGAAAAGATTAATAAAATTGACTAACCCTTGGCTAGACTCACTAAGATAAAAAGAGAGAAGATGCTAATAAACAAAATCAGAAATGAAAGAGGGGAAGTTACCACGGACACCACAGAAATACAAAGGATCATCCAAGAATATTATGAAGGATCATATGCCACCAAATTCAATAACCTAGAAGAAATGGACAAGTTCTTAGAAACATATAACCTTCCTAGGCTGAACCATGAAGAAGTGGAAAATCTAAATAGACCTATCAATAGTAAGGAAATTGAATCAATCATCTGAAAAACTCTCAAAGCAAAAGTCTAGGACCAGATGGCTTCACTAGTGAATTCTACCAAACATTCAAAGAGGATCTGATACCTGTCCTACTCAAACTCTTCCAAAAAATTGAAGAAGAGACAATACTCCCTAGCTCATTTTATACCCAAACCTGGTAAGGATAACACAAAAAAAGAACATTACAGATCAAACTCTCTGATGAATACAGATGTAAAAATCCTAAACAAAATTCTAGCAAATCAAATGCAACAATGCATTAAAAAGATCATACATCATAACCAAGTGGGGTTCATCCCAGGGGCACAAGGATGGCTCAAAATATGGAAATCAATGAATGTGATACACCACATAAACAAAATAAAGGACAAAAATCATATGACTGTATCAATTGATGCAGAAAAAGCATTTGACAAGATACAACGTCCATTTATGATTAAAACACTTAATAAAATGGGTATAGAAGGAAAATACTTTAACCTGACAAACCCTCAGCTAATATCATAAACAGAAAAAAGCTGAAGTCCTTTGTTCTACGTTCAGGAATACATAAGGCTGTACCCTATCACCTCTGCTTTTCAACACAGTATTGGAAGCCCTAGCCAGAGCAATCAGCAAGAGGAAGAAATAAAAGGCATCCAAATTGGGAAAGAAGAAGTTAAATTGTCACTTTTTGCAGATGACATGATGCTATATATAGAAATCCCTAAAGATTCCACCAAAAAGGTGTTAGATATAATAAACGAATACAGTAAAGTTGCCAGCTATAAAAATCGATGTACAAAAGTCCATTGCAGTCCAATAAACTAACAATGAATTCTTAGAAAAAGAATAAAACAAACAAACAAACAAAAAAAAAATTCCTTTTGCAATTGCAACAAAAAGAATACCTATGAATAAACTTAACCAAGGATGTGAAAGACTTATATACAGAAAACTATAAGACATTTTTAAAAGAAACGGAAGAAGACACAAAGAAATGGAAAGATATTTCGTGTTCGTGGATTGGAAGAATCAACATAGTTAAAATCACCATATTACTCAAAGCAATATACAGATTTAATGCAATTCCCATCAAATTCCCAATGCCATTTTTTTAAAGAAATAGAACAAAAAAATCGTCAGAGTTGTATGGAACCACAAAAGACCCCGAATAGCCAAAGAAACCCTAAGAAAAAAGAACAATGCTAGAGAGATCACACTCCCTGACTTCAGCCTGTACTACAGGGCAAATATAATCAAAATAGTATGGTACTGGCAGAAAAACAGATACACAGACCAATGGACTAGAATTGAGAACCCAGAAATAAACTGACAAAAATATGGACAGATAATTTTTGACAAAGAAGCAAAAAACATACAACAGAGAAAGGAAAATCTCTTCAATAAATGGTGCTGGGAGAATTGGAAAGCCACATACAAAAGAATGTCACCAAGTACAAAAATTAACTCAAAATGGATCAAAGACCTAAACATAAGACCTGAAACAATAAACTCCATAGAAGGAAACATAGGTACTAAATTGCATAGAAGGAAACATAGGTACTAAACTTACGGACCTTGAGTTCAAAGAGCATTTTATGAATTTGACCTCAAAGACAAGGGAAGTAAAAGCTAAAAGAAATCAATGGGACTATATCAAACTAAAAAGCTTCTACACAGCAAAAGAGACCATCGACAAAATAAAGAGGCAAACAACTGAATGGAAGAACATTTCTGCAAACAATGCCTCCGTTGTGGGCTATATCCCAAATACATAAGGAACGCATACAACTCAACAACAAAAAAACAAACAATCCAATTAAAAAAAATAGGCAGAGGACCTGAATAGACATTTCTCCAAAGAACATACAAATGTCCAAAAGACATATGAAGAAATGTTCAACATCATTAATCATCAGAGAAATGTAAATAAAAACCACAATGAGACATCACCTCACACCAGTTAGAACGGCTATCAACAAGACAAATAGTAACAAGTGGTGCAGAGGCTATCGTGGAAAAGGAACCCTCATACACTGTTGGTGGGAATGCAGATTGGTGCTACCACTATGGAAAGTGATTTGGAGGTTCCCCTAAAAATTAAGAATGAAATTATCATATGACTCAGAAATCCTTTTCCTGGGCATCTAACCAAAAAATCTGAAAACATTTTTCCGTAAAGCTATGTGTGCTCCAGTGTTCATTGCAGCTTTATTTATGGTGGTCAAGACATGAAACAACCAAAGTGTCCTTCAATAGATGATTGGATAAAGTAGTTGTGGTATATATACAAGATGGAATACTCTTCTGCCATAAGAAAAGATGAAATGGTATACTTGCGACGACATGTATGGATCTTGAGATTATTACGCTGAGTGAAATAAGTCAGACAGAAAAAGTCGAAAACCATATGATTTCCCTGACATGTGGTATACAAAACTGAAAACAACAAACAAACAAGACAAACAAACAAACAAACAAAAATTCATAGGCACAGACAATAGTTTAGTGGTTACCAGAGGGTAAGGGGGGAGAAGGGTGGTAAATGAGGATAAAGGGGATCAAATATATGGTGATGGAAGGAGAACTGACTCTGGGTGGTGAACACACAATGGGATATATAGGTGATGTAATACAGAATTGTACACTTGAAATCTATGTAACTTTACTAACAATTGTCACCCCAATAAACTTTAATTTAAAAAGTATACAATAAAATGTTTTCATATACACAAAAAATAAAACTAAAATAAAATAAAATAAAATAAAATAAAATAAAATAAAATAAAATAAAATAAAATAAAATGCAGTAGCTGATTCTGGCCAAATTCGGTAAATACTGTATTTAGAGATCTAACTCTTCTTTTTCTTTTTTCCTAGACATCTACAGTTTAAGGTAAATTTTTAAAACTTTTTTGTTTAGAATTATTTTAATGCTGAACTTCATAAAAGTATGTGGGATACTAAATTTTTATTTAAAATATTAACAAGTATATATGAAAACAAATATATTATTCTAACATCTGTTAGGCTACTTGCTATTATGCTTTGTTCCAAAATTGGCCTTTTTTCCCTCATTAATCTGGAAGTGATCCATTATACTGCTATATCATCTTAACTAAAATTTGCACCAATATAATTTAGTTTCAACATTTCTCCATAATTTTACTTCCCATTCTCTGTGTGTGTGTGTGTGTGTGTGTGTGTGTGTGTGTGTGTGTACACGCATCCTTCAATTCTTGCTTCTTCCAGGACTTTGTGTCACTGCCATTATTTTAATCCTCCTCTCTCTCTTTCTCTTTCTTCTGGTTAATTGATTCCTATTCTTCAAGCTTCAGTGTGTTGCATTTGTTGCCTCTATTCCTCATTAAAATCCATTCACGATATTTACTGCATACTTTTTGTGTCAGGCACCTACTAAGTATGGGGCACAAACATGAGTTAGACTCTGTAATTTCTGCCAACAAGAAGTTTACAGTTTAGATAATTTTAATGGCTTTATCTCTCTGAGTATTTTTGTACTTATCTGTTATAAAGTATCCAGATAGCACTTCACAATATTCTTATTTCAAAGTACAAGAGATTAACCAGACACCGATGTAAGATTCATTTTAGCAATAGTTCTATATCAGTAAGCCACTTTCTCTGGTATTCATGATGAAAGTCGTGAAATTTAGGAAAGGTTCTTTTTTATATGGTTCAGTCAAGCAGAAAGATCTCAACTGTACTGTTAATCAGAATGAGTGGAAATAACCAGTGTTAAAGAAAGTATTCATTGGAGACATATAAATAAATTATCCATTGGTGCCATCGGGTAAATTAGCTCTTCCCCAACTTCCAATACTACTCTAAAACATGTATTTCTTTCAAACATTTTATTTCAGAGAATATTTATAGATTTCTGCAGTATCAGATTATGGACAAGGTAATAAAAGATATTACTAAGCGTTGGGATTACTAAGAGTGGGACCCAAAACAGACTATTTTCTTTCATCATCCTATCTTTACTTTATCAAAAGCATAGGCCTGTGGCACATACTGAAGAAATGGCCACAGATCTTTGCTGCTCACTGTGCCAACAAATTGACTTTTTGCCAATTGACTATTACTGAATTCACCCAGAATTCTCTCTCAGAAATCATTTACCCTCAAAAATTTATGAATTAGCATTCAAGCCAAAGGGCTTGTTGCTCTCTTCAATTGGACGGAAGGAAGGAAAGAAGGAAGTAAAGAAGGAAGGAAGGAAGGAAAGAAGAAAAGAAGGAAAGAAGGAAAGAAGGAAAGAAGAAAGGAAGGAAGGGGCCATTGAACAAAACCCACTGCTGCCAGTCTTTGTTGAAATGATAGTTTCCCCAAAAAAATACAGACACATCCTTCTATTCAGGAACTGAGCTAAACTGCCAGCAGGCTCTGCAACTGATTCATTTGCATGCTCAAAGTTGCTGCAATCATATTAGAAGCCATTTAAGAACTATTTTGTATAGGTGCCAAAAGATTCAAATTGATACAAGCAAAAAATACTAGTTAAGGAGAAGGGACTGCAGAGGGAGAGAAAGAGAACGCGCAACAGTAAAATTATTCTCCCCAATGAAATGAGTCTGAAACCTACATTCCAAAATACATCAATAAATCTAGTCTTAAGAAACATAACTACCGAAATCAATGATCAAAACATGGATTCTTTCCAGATGATGTAATTTAATTGAATTATCTGACAAAGATGTTCAAATGATGAATGGGACGTAACGTCTAACACAAAATAAACAAGACAGTTTGAAATCAGACAAATGTAAAATTAAAACAAGTGATTATCGATTTTAAAAGAATTATAGTTTTCTAAGAAATTAAAATGAACAAAATAACAAAATTTTCCCTGGACTCTCCTGCTGAGAGACTGAGAACCCCGATTTTGTTTTTCTTTTTCATGATCGTTTTGGCTACTTGGCATCCCTTGAGATTCTACATCAGTTTTAGGATAGCTTTTTCTATTTTTCTCTGAGTATATAATAATTTTAAGCACTAAAGATATATTAGTGATTAGTGATTTCCACTTCTATCTCTCAAATATTATGCTCTAATATTAGGTTAGTTCTCCTTTGGAGGACAAAATTATCATAATTCAGTCTTAATATTCCATGAAAAGCAGCTATGGAAAGAATTTATGAGTATTATTTTAGCTTTATAATGAAAGTCTGACTCACTACTTAAAAAAATATATCTTATTAATACAATCTCTGATTGTTTTATAAAGGTTGGTAAACTTTTCCCATAAAAGGCCAGTTAGTAAATATTTTCAACTTTGCAGGCCATCTGGCCTCTCTTGCAACAACTCAGTTCTGCCCTTGTAATGCGAAGCAGCCATGGACAAAATTAAAAGAATGGGCATGGCTATGCTCCAATAAAAGTTTAATTATGGGCCCTGAAACTTGAATTTCATATAATTTTCACTTGTCATAAAATACTCTCTTTTTCGTTCCTTCAACTATTTATAATTATAACAAACCTTCTTATCCTGCAGGACCAAAAATAGATGACAGCTGCACTTGACACATAGGCCTTAGTTGGTTGATCCCTGTTCCTTTCATTGACATCCAATGTTAAAAGAAAGAGAAAGCACTAATGTTACTATGTATGTAAATATGTAACATGTATGGCCTAAAATTCTAATGATGTCATTCTTGAGAAGAGCTCCGTACATACAAAGATTGTTTTATCTCTGTACGCCTAGTCCTATTGTTTTAATTTACAACATTCTATTAGAGATTATTGAACACTATTTTGTCATATTATTTTGGAGAATTTTTTAAAAAATTATAACTTAACTTAATTATAACTTAACTATAACTTAAAAGTTTCCTTACTTTTAAATGTCAAAGTGTATTTTAAATCTAATTGAATAATTTAAATATTTTTAGATTGTCTTATTTTACCCTGCTGATCTTTAATGTTTCCCTTCCTAAACCAGAGTTTTATATTCTGATAATTATCTGCCTTGTTTCATAACCCAAAATAGTCCTGGCATGGACTGAAGTGGAAAACTTTAAACAAAGTTTCATAACATTCTGCCCAGTATGCAATGATCTTTGTGAAAAAGTTTCATTAAGTATTTTGCATTGGTATGCGTGTATCTATTTGGTGTTCTGTTATATATGGTGGTTATATTTTACATGGAAATTGATATATCTCTAAAAGCATTTTAAATGTAGCCATGATTTTCCCTCTGTAATTTTCCTTATGTAGAATTTTTGCTTTTCCATAGTCAGTGAAAGTATATTTTGTTATTCATTTCATTTTGCATTTATATTACAGATTTAACATTTACATTGGTACATGCAAAGATTCATTAGTTCTCTATAAACATCAAATGAAATCATATTAAAAATTAAGAGATACATAGCAGGTATTACAAGTTGATTAGTGTTGATCGGTTAGCATTTATTTTATTAACTATACTTATAAAAACAGAGTTCTATTAACTTTATAAAAGCTACAGAAAAGTTAAATATAAACCATTATACTGACTTCATTTTTATATCAATCATCTCTCTTCCTCTTTGATTTCCTGAATGTTTCAATTTAGTTTCTTTAGAAACTAAAAGAAGTTGCAATAACTCATGTAAGTTATATCTAGGGTAATATAAATTTTCCAATATTTCCAATAAAACTAGATATATCATTGGCAAAGCGTCCATAGACATGTACGAGTCCTCAAATCCTTTTCAAGAGTTCATGAGATCAAAAGTATTTTCCTAAAAATACTAAGGTGATTGATTTTTTTCTTTCTTTTTTTTAGCATTGGCACAGATATGAAAAGCCAACGATGGGGAAAACTACTGTCCTTTTAGCACGGATCACTGCCGTGGCATCAAACTACGCTGGTAGTCTTTGTGTTATTCACTTTCACAAACCATCTTAATTCATCTCTTTTTTTGTTCTTTGTATCAAAATAAGAAGTACAAATAAAGCCATGCAAAGCACAGCAGTGCTTATGTATGCTCTTGTTTGTCATGGGCACGGTGTGCTGAGGCTGACTTACACTAGTTCATAAGAGCAGACTGTCCACATAGCTTGCTTACTCTATGTTCACAAACAGAGAATCACTTGAAATAGCACATGATAGAATTTATACCACAGAAACTGGCAAACACCACAAAACACAGCCATTATTACGGCTTTAACTAAAAAAGAAAACCAATTGTTAGCAAGGATCGAACAACTGAAATACTCATACTGTCCTGGTTGAATACACAAGTAAAATAGTACAACCACTTGGCACACAGTTTGGCAGTTTTTCATACAGGTCTTATAAAGGACCTAGGAATTTCATCTCTAGTTTTTACCCAAGAGTAATGGAAACAAACTATCATAGAAAGACTTGCTCAAGAATGTTTATACCAACTTTGTTCATGATGGTTAAAAATGGAAAAACTACATTTGTCCATCATTAAAATTATACTGTGCTATACTCATGTACTTATTAATACTGCTCAGCAATAAAATAAAATCCATAATTGATAGACTCAACCAAATAGGTAAATTTCGAAAGTATTATGGTGAGTATATAATGTATGACTATATGAATTTCAAAAATAAGCAAAACTAAACTACAATGATATAAATAGAGTAGTGGATGCCTGTAGGTGAGAGAACAACTACCTTAAATCAGAGTGTCCTACTATTACATATTTCATTTGTAAATATTTCATGAGATTTCACTTAAAGGAAGCTTTCACAACTAATATAATTTTGAAAACCATGAGAATAACATGCAATCAAAATGTTGGGAATAGTGATGTGACACAAATAGAGTCAAGGTCAGAATAGTAAAGATTTTATCATTAGCGGCATATATTGCATTGTTTCCCTCAATCTACAAAGAATTGCATTTCCTAAATATGCTGGATAATTGAGCTATTGTACATTAAAAATAAAATGTAATACCCCGCCCCCGCAGGAAAAGCCAGGAAGAAAAGATAATTGATTTTATTCATTTAGCATATATAAGAATAATTAATTATGTATAATGGCTGATAATATAAAATGAGATTTAAAAAAGACATACAGCCAATTATACCTTATTTTATTTCAGCATCATTCCAGTAACCATTTTACTGAGCAACACACTTGATTAGAATGGCAAAAATACAACTCCAGGGTACACTGGAAGGCGTCAGAATGTGTTTTATCTACTTGATATTTTTAAAAGATACTAATGTGTCAAAAGCAATTACTAGAGAATGCATTTTGGAAATACTGTAGTATGATTTAATGTTCTCTTTTATGTGATAACATTCAAAATATAGTTTATTTTACAACTACATTGTATACCTAGCTAAACTTGACATAGATTGTTAACACTATTTATTTTTTGTAAGGTTATTTTGCCTTAAATTTAGATGCTATTTTTTTCTGCAGTTCCTTTTGCTTCATGCTTTAATGAAAGCCATGCATCACTGCATTAAGTGAAGTAAGGCAATGGATAAAAGAGAGCATTGCTATTAACCTCTAACATTAGTGTGTATGGGGGGCAGAGACAAGTTTAACAACTCAGGGATAAAATATCCACAGTGTAATTACCTAAGCCTGCTTTACCTTGGCACATTAACATAGGGTGATAAACTTGAGTCTATTTTCAAAGAGAAATGAAATCATCACCAACAATCAATAGTATCCTTTTTATAGCTTTGAAATGATTGGTCCTTTAAAATGGGGTCATCATCTGAAGTTTGACTTTTGTAAAATGATGCAGTGTTTCATTTTATTGCTATATAAGGCATATTTAGAGGTCTGCCCAGCATTACATGAAATTTGGAATATGCAAACTTAAATTAAGCATTTAGTATTTGAAAAAGTCTGCTTTGCATTTAAGTCTATCTCTTGCCAAACATTACTTCTAGTTTTATTATGAATTTTATATGATATTTACATGTTATATGAAGGTCAGGAATAAAACGCTGATTTCCTAGATTTCATATAAAAGATGATATACCAGAATCTAATTTTAATTGTTTAGTACATCCCAGAGTTTTATAAGCATAAAAAGTGTTTTGTGACAGAATTAATTTTGCTGAGAAATTTGTTTTTGCTTTTTCCCCTCTGAATTAGTTTGATTGTTTATATCCCCTTTGCTCATATAGTTTTAAGTATCTCTGTACAGAATTAAAATATTTTTGAGGTATACATGACTTCAAGTAATGTAAAAATTTCACCCACTGCCACTAAGGTTTAATTTTAACAATGACAGCTGAATTTGACTCTCTATGGGAATACTGGAAGCCTCCAAGAAGAATATTTAAGAAATCCAAAATATATTTTATATATCCCCAAATGCATTTTGAAATGAATATTTTCAAAAATCATTTAGGAAAGAAGAGGTTCTAACCTTAAATGAAATTAAGCAGTGGACTTCAAAACTTATGACATAAATTTGAATTCATAAAGAAAGCTTTATTGGGCTCCTCCAATAGAAGCACGTCCCTGAAGCTAGAGAGATAAAAATGTGTATTTTTGAGTCATGAGCATGAAGATGTTGCCAATTAACTGTTGTATTCTCAAGAGTTAAAAAAAAAAAAAAGGTTCATCAAGGCATTTTCATTTATAAACACATTTTTATTGTTTTAGGATTTATTATTATTATTATTTACTATTTAATGGAACACCAAATTAAAAAAAATGATGAAAAATGTTCCCCAGTTAGTTATACATCCACACAGTCATTCTAATAGTCTTTAAGTTTCCAACAACTTGTTATATTCTGCCCATTCACAGGACCTGTCAAACAGGTTTAAGGAACAATTTGACACGAGTATAAGTAAATGTGATAAAACATGTGTTCTTGATGGAAACAATGATGGACCTTAATAAAACTTATAATAAAATGTAGAAAAAAAAACATTTTAGGTATTTTCTTTTAGGAAGACAATGAGATTTAATATAAAGAGAGGGGGATTCCCCATGGGTAGAAATTAATGTACAAGCCCATTAAACAAATCATAAAAAGCAAGCATATCTAAGGCCAAAGGAACTATAATAAAATAAAATCTATCACAGAAACATTGCTGACCTCCATGCCCATTAGCTTTGCTCACCCACGAGGGTAACTATTATGAAAGCTGTTAGATTTAAGTGCAAGGTGGATTGAAAAATAAACTTTAGCCATTTTATATTACTATGGCCCAAAGGTAAAGGCATGTTTCAAAACCGTGTTTGTCGTTTTTGAAGTATGGATGCCACAGGGAAGAGGGTATACAAAAAAAGAAAGTACATTTTATTAGGTCAGGAATTCCACTGATAAATCAAAAGGGGGCAAAAGTCACATTGTAAAATTGTGGAAGAGTCAAGAAAAGCAAACCCCTTTCAATTTCATGCTAGAAAGGCTAAAGTGCATTTCATGTGGAATTTGGCCCTGATTTGAAAAAATCCCCAAATGGCAAAGGTGTTAGGCGATTTCAATGGTGTTAAACTCTGCTTTGAAAATGGTATCGAAGATGACAACTAATAAGGCGAATGACCTTTTCTTGTACCTATTTTTAAAAATATTTTTTATAATCTTGTTGAGCAGAGATTTATGTGGGTGGTCTTGCCATCAATTAGAAGATTAGATGAGATTATGTGGACTAAACCTTTCTAAATTAAGTGAGCTCAAAATTAAAAATATTGGGTATAGACTAGCCAATCAAAAACTACAGTAAATTTTAATGAGCTGATGATAGAGCTGTTATTGGCAGTGTTTGCTCAATTAATTTAAAGGAGAATGAGACCAAATATAATCTGATTACAAACATTATCAGAAAGCATGATTTACTAAATATGTGGCTTCATATATAGCTTTTCATAAATTTAGTTGACTTTTGAAATAAAGCATAAAGTGATCCAAACTTTAGTAGTATTTTTTTGGGTCCATTATAGTTGTTAATTTTAATGAGTATATATTCTTGGCATTATCATATAATCAAAGCATGCAATGATTTACTACAAGAGATTGTGCAGTCTATTCTTAAAGGTATGTAGTAGCTGTGTTTGTTTTCTTTTCTTTTTAATTATTATTATTTTTGCCTTGATTTTTTTCTAATAAGGTCTTACATCATTATGGTTAAGAGCTAACTGTTTATTCTGCTTTGATAATGCACAGTCTCCTAAACCAATGTAAATCTAAACAGCAACTGTGTATCACCCTTCTTTAAGTGGTTGGAATAGTGGTCATCTAAGAATTTCATAGTTTTTTCACTTGAATTGATTTTATATTCATCATAATATACTAAAGCCATAAGCATGCATTCTTATAAATAAATTGCATTTACTATAACAGCATTTTAACACTCCATCTCTTTCGAATTTATCACGCTAAAGTACTTTGCTTGAAAATATCTATTTAAAATAATAGGTATCTTTTTAAAACATTTTATTCCATCTAGGTTGAGATATTGCTAGTTTAATTTCTACATGGTGACATATTTCATTGTAATAAATTTACATGTAAAATGTTTATGATCATTTTGAAATAGTTAAATTGTATTATGTTCACATTGCATAGTGATGAAATACAGAAATTAATCCTGTTATATAATATAGCATAAATAATGTATATCTTCAACATTTAGAAAATACAATGTTCTTTTTGCTATTATTCGGTGTAATATTAATCCAATTAAAATTTGAATTGAGCATCATCATTTCCATACTTAAGTGTGGCCCTGAGAGAGTCTCAGAAAAATTGAGGTAGCACCAATATAGGTAATCTTTGAGATAACCTTTATTGGTGCCAACTTTCTCTCTTTATTGGGGAAAGTTCAGGTTCTAGCCATATACCGGTGACTTCTCCACTATGCAACCTTTTGATATCCCTCACATATTTTCCATCAAGTATATACAATGCATAAATATGGCAAAAATGATGTCTTGATAGGCACACGATCCACCAGCACCTTCTGCAATTTCTGTCTCAATCAATGGCAACACCATTCTGTCAGTTGCTTGGGTATAAAACCTTAAGGTGATCCTAGCCACAAGTCCTTCAGCAAATTATATTAGCGCTATCTTCAAAATATACCTGAAATTTCACTATTTTTCTCCACTCCACTTCCAACACCTACGTCCATCTTCTTAAACCTGAGTATTGCAAAAGCCTCTTTACTTATTGTTCATGATTGTGGCCCCTATTGTCTCCTCTCCCTCCCCAAAACAGTCATAATCATTCTCAACACAGCAGCCATAATGACAAATTCTGATAAAACACACAGGCAACTCCTCTTCTAAAAACCTATTGCTTTCCATCTCATTCAGTGTAAAAGCCACTTTCCCTCCTTATCTTAGGTAGGCAAGCCAATGTCTAATTTGCCTGTCTGCATTCTTACGACTAGCCTCCTCATCTCACTGCATCCCCATTAGCTTTTGCTTCTTAGTAATTTTAGGCATACTCCTTTCTACCTTTCCACATGATATTTCTTTTTTTTTTTTTGGCATGCTCGTTCCTCTGATATCCCTCACTTACTTCAGACCACCACATCTAATTTTAACCTCTCTGGCTTCTGTATCCTATTTCCCTGCTATATTCTTTTCATTGTAAAACTTAACACCATTTAACATATACGTATTTATCTTGTGGATTACCATGGCCTCTATTATGTAAGCTTTAAGGTCTCAGGAGTTTTGTCTGCTTTGTCACTGCTCTTTTTCCAAAACCTGGAAATGTGTCTGGCATAAAGCAAGTGCTCAATAAATATATCTGAATGGATAAATACATAAAGTCACATAAAGCCTTTAAGACGTATGCTGGCTACAAAGGAAGAAAAAGAAACCTGGCGTGGGAGTATTGATTTTCTTCCCCTTAAAAGTGCATGAAAATATCTAAGAGATCTGCATTATGTTTTTGGAAGTTCATTCTGTTTCAGGAAGTGGCGTGGCTCGAAATGTCTCCTGGTTAAGTGGACTTGTAGAAGGTTCATGCGAATTGTAGAATGAAGGAATTGGCAAAGAAAGCCACAGCTACCAAACAGAAGGCTCTTAAATAACTGCTATTGATAGTTTGGGTAACTGCTAATGTCAGCCAGCCACCTCAAGCAGACCTTGGCTACCAAATCCTCCCTCTAATTCCACCACTAGTTGTTCAAGGGGTCATGACCATACACCACCGGTGCCACATGTGGTGCCTGGGACACTCTGCCAGTCCAGGGGTTTAGTAAACTTCAGATGAGTGCATCACAGGGTGCATATTTAATATAGGGGGATTAAATGTGTGTGGGGGATGAGGGAAGAGATTGACAAGCAGACATGGAACAAAGTGCTTGCTGTGTCCTGAACTTTTGTTATTCCTAACACAGGCTGCACACAGATGATCTATGGGCACGATGGCCAAAGTTCCAGCAGAGAGGCCTCTACCAGAGCCAGGTGGACATCATACCCAAGCATACCGTGGCACAGCAAAGTTCACCCCACACCACACATCCCCTAGGGCTATCCGGATTTTTCTCTTATTAGTCCCATCCCTTGGCTCTTGAAGGCTCCTCTAATTTTAGTACCTCCATCAGTTCTAGACTGATTCCGTATCAGAGTGGATTCCATAGTAGTGTCTGAGAGTGCCACAGTTGTGGAAGGATATTTAGGCCAGTTGGTCAAATTCTTAATGGAAAAAGGGAATGTTTCATTTCTTCTGCTCCTCATCAACCTACCAGTGCTGGGCATGTTCACATCCGGCCAACTGAAGGTTGTTGTAGCTTCTTGAATATTAGAAAGTTTGTTTTTCTATTTCCCATAATGATGTGTTCAATAGGGATCCAGAAGTTGCCATGTTGTCATCATATGTGACCTTGGGCAGTGGGGAGACGATGGTGGCCAGAGAACACAAGTTAGTATCTATATTCATGTCTGCCCAGATATCCTTGATATGAGCATCCACTTAACATAAAGCAGGCATGGTCTAAGTGATCCTTTCCTCCTCAGATACAGAAGAGGGACATACAAGGACGAGTAGCATTCTATGATGAAAATAGGTGGAAAATTATTATCCTTCTCATCACCTAAGATAAACAGATAAGTGAAGGAGAAGGTTACCTTTGGAGTAACAGAATGTAGTATTCAGGCAAAGATTAGCTCTTCCTCTTCCTCTTTTCTTCCCCTTTCTTTTATTTTCCTACTTCCCATTTGAGGAGGAAACAACAATGAACTAACTTCCCTACTCAACGTAAAAAGTGGAAGACACCAAAGGAATAACTTTTTGAAAGTCTGGTGATGCCTGAATTGTACTCCCACCCTCCACTAAGTCAGAGACTGGTTATCATAGAGACTTGAGATGGCCAGTTCACAGCCTTCATTATTCCCTCCCATCTTCTTACTATCTGGTGTGCCCAGGATATGTGCATTTCCCAGAGAAGCAGTGGATATCTAGGAAAACAGTGGAACTTGACCTGTTATTGATGGCATTTTATAATTGTAACCAAAGAGAAGTTGAGACTTCTCCTCAAAGCAGTTGCAGAGTTTAGGTTTAAGAAAGAATTGATTAGAACATCCAGAAGCTCAAAAGCCCTCTGTAGTATCCAATAGGTCTCTCTTCCCCTCCCCCCTCTCCATATATATATTCGAAAATGTTGGTTAGGAAAGTATCCAAACATGATATATTTAGTAGCATAAAGTCACACAAGGCTTTATTTGATGATCAAATAGCATATTTTGCTGCTATCATAACAAAAAAATATGCATGTCAAATAACAAATCCATTAGGTTTTTATTGGTTAGTCCATTGAGAATATAACTCTAATAATATTAAATTTGAACTAAAATATCTCTCTTTAGAGTTTATCAGTGAGTAAAATGTTTTTGATTTGCTAATTTGTTAGAATTTCATATTCAAAAGTGCCATCATTGCCAATAATATTTTTACTTTGAAAACAAAAGAGTGACCTTCACAAAAGTATGATAAACAAAGGTATAACTGACAAACGTAAATTTGGCCTGTCTATGACAGATATATTATCATTTGGTTAGCATTTCTATCCTGTGTATTTTCAAAAAATAAGAGAGGCACATGTGTTTATAAGCACACAGGCCCAGGTCTAGTTCTCTGGCCAAATACAATCTGATCTGCAAAACACAGGATTGCATTTGGAGACAAATGTCCTCTTTCTTGAGTTGGCAGACTACATATTTAGGGAAAGCCTCAACCTCAATGTTGACCACATTTATCAGAATATGTTAATTTAGTGTTATTTTTTATTATTTTCTAAACAGTTACACTTTAACTTTCTTGAATGTCTTTATTTCAGATTATCCTTTGTAGAATAAATATTTAAACATCCATAGGAGAGACTAACACAAAATATTTTTCATTCATAGCAAAATGATCTCATGAATATGTATTTGCTCACACTAATAGAGCCAAAAATTAGTTTTAAATTTTTAATGTGCAAAAAAAACTGTAATGCAGACAGATGATTACCACCAAAAACTTATTGATTTCTGATGGATTAACTGATTTTAAAATACTTATATATTAAATAATATCACCCTACCATCATTCTTTATGGGTACTTATGTGGTTTCTGCCTTTTTACTATGATGCAATGACCATCCATTTATATAAATCTTCATTCATTTTCTTTTGAAGTATTTTTAAAAGTGAAAATAAGGAGGCAAAGTCCTTTTCATTTTTCAAGGCTTCTGATTTATAATAGCTAATCGCCTTCCTGATAAATTATAATTTACAGTATCACCAGTAGCACAGACGATCACCTTTCTGTATTGAACAATGCTATTTTTTAGTATTGAGAATTGGATAGGCATAAAATTAGATCTCACTGCTATTATAATTTGCAGGTCTTTGCTTATTAGGTTGAACACATATATATTTTCTTGATTTGCATTTCTTTGTGAAATTATCTCTTCATATTTCTGTCAAAGCATTTGTATTTTTGTCATATTTAACATAGTTTTCCAAGTTGACCTTTTGCAATTATATTGAGTTTTTAATATACAAACATATTTCTACTTGATTAAATCTAAAAATTATTTTCTTTGTGACTGATTTCACTATTCTGTTTTTGTTTGCTTATTTAGACAATCCTGCTTTTGACTGTGTACACACGTAAAATGTAAAAGAAAAAACTGATTCTTGACTATTCTCCAAATACCTAGAACTTGAAATTTCCTGCCCAAATGGCAGCTACATTTCTTGTAAAGTGTGCACTGCAAATCTTGAACTGTAGTTAAAGTCTGAGTCCAAAGGCTTGAGAGTCAGGAGAACTGATGGTGTAAGGCTCACTCAGAGGGCAGGAGGAGACCGATGCTGTAGATCAAGCTTTAAGGCAGAAAGAGCAAACTTTCCCATCCTCTGCCTTTTTGTTCGAATCAGGCTCTCAACAGATTGGACGATGCCAACCCACATTGGGGAGGGCAATCTCCCCTACTCAGTCTACTAATTAAAATGGAAGTACTCTCCCAGAAACACTCGGGAACAGTATTTAGCCAAGGATCTGCTAACTTTGTGATCCAGTCAAGTTGACACAAAAAATTAACCACTGCACCACTGGATAGTGTGCAAATAATTCACACGACTCATGTAGCTTACTGGAAATAGAAACAAAAAAGGTGTAGAAAATTATAATGTCACAAACTACTATGCCACCAGCACCGTAATGGAAAGAGACCAGGACATCAGATTTATCCTACTGTAATTATTGTCTTCATTAACAAAACACATTTAAAAGCCAAAATATATGTCAATAACATCCTTTTAAGATTGCACTGTGTTCCCGTAATTTTCAATGTTCAAATATTTCTGTATTTTGTAAATATCCCCTTTATATAGTATATGTTAAATATTCTCTTATATATGTTAAGAAAATAAAGTGCCATAACATTATGTAACCATCCAGGTTACTTAAATTAAAAATTCTATGATGTTAAAAAATAGGAACTTTCTCACATTACCTGACTGTTAACAGTTTCTATTTTCATATATAAGATGAAGTGTGGTATGATTAAATTTAGTCTTGGAATGAATAGCTCTCTTCCTAATCACATTAATAATGTTTATAAGACTTTAGAACTTTTTAATTCCTGAAGAACTAACGTATAGAGAAATTGTATTCTTTAAAATATATTTAGAGAAATTAAAGTATATACTGTCTAATTAAGTACATGTCCATAAAACATTCAGACTGTCTTTTTAAAGGACATTGACGTATAAAACTTAACCTTCCACCACCTCATCAACAGCCCATGAGTAGTATACATTATGTTAAAACTAAATTTTCCTTTATATTCTTACTATAATGTCTTGTATGCATTACACCTTGGGGAATTTATTAAACCTGGAAACCTTAATATTCTATTCTGGTAATTTTGGACATTTGTGTTCACATTTGCATATCTGAACTAATTATTTTCCAATGTCAACAAAAGATAGTTGAATGTATTAGTTACTGTATAAATAATTCAGCAATATTAAATCAAATAAAATATCACTTGATGGAAAGGACTTTTTACCTATTGAACTGGTTGTAGTTTATCAAGGATGTATCCTGTGTTATTAATGATTTAAAAAATACCATCAAGTCAGTCTGGCAGTTTTCTATCTATAACAACTCAAAATAGTGCCTATGTCAAACTTTTTTTTTTCATTATTTACAAAGAATATTCTGATGCTCAATAAAGAATACTCAAGTGTTTATAATCTTCAAGAATGTGGCATTTTATAGAGAATCTCTTATGAATGAGATATAATGTCTGAAGCAGTTGTTGGAAGGATCAAACTGATTAATTCTAACTGTGCTGTCTGCCTGCATGTGATAGCTGGTTATTGTGTAGAAAGCTAGTACAAATGATGAGGGGAAAGAGCCAAGCTTCTAACAGTTCTGTAAGTAACTCAGAACATATTTCTCTGCTGTACAGATGCTTAATGGTGATGTCAACTCTGCATCTGAGAAAGTAAATGATGTGTAGAAAGGTTTGTTTGTAAAAATAGTTACAAGTTTTCATTATCTGTGGGGGGGAAGGGAAGCTGTAGTTAAATAACTCTTTGATTTTATTGCAATAGTATAAACAGACTTGTGTTTTGAGGTTTTCTCTATTTTATCCAACTAATTTGGAGACTAAGACATTGAGTTGGTCCCAGATTATCATATTCGATCACCATAAATCACCACCAATTTTACTATATTGTGTTACATTGGAGAGTGAAAAAATATGCCACCTCAAAACATACTACTTTGACGTAAGAATTATTTTGATCCAAAGACACTTAGAAAAGAGCAGATGCAGGAGGGGCATTCTAATTTCCTCTTTCCTTCTTGAAAACAGGAGATAAAAACTCCAATGTGAAAGAGTCCCCACTCCTCTACAACTTGAGAAAAGAATCGAGGAGTCAAAGCTGAGAGAATTAAAATTCTGTACAAATAGACTTTGTTAAAATAATTATTATATTCCTTTAACTTCCTCATATATTTTACTTTTCCACAATTGCCTCTCTTTGTTCAACCTTATATAAAAGTATTTAGGTTCTGTCACTACTTTGGGACTTCACTTCCTTATGAAGGCTCCTGTGTTACATAAAACATATAAATTTGTATGTTTTCTTACTGTTAATCTGTTTTATGTCAATTCAATTTTCAGTCCCAGCTGAAAAATTCTTTAGTTGGTTAAAGCAAAATTTTGCCTCCTCTACAACTTTATTAGTGAAAATGATATTTAGTATATTTTGTTCTAAATCTACTTAGAATTTAAAAGAACAAAATAAAACAGCATAATAAATCAAGTTCATCACAAATTTAAGGATTTCCAGTCAATATGGTGGAGTAGGTAAATGCTGTGCTTGCATCTTCTCACAACCACATGAAAATTACAACTAAACTACAGAACAACGATAATTGAGAATCACCTGAAATCTAGATGAACCAAAGCCCAACAACTATGAACATACAGAAGAAGCCACCTTGAGACTAGTATGCATGGGAAGACATAGAATGGGCTGGTTACACACCTGCATGTGACCCTTAAAAACTGGGAGGTATATCTTGGCTTCAGAGTTCCCCTCTGAAGGGCGAGGGGTCCCAACCCCACCTCAGGCTCCCAGCCCAGGGTTTCATTGCCAGGGAGAGAAGTCCCCATAACTTCTGGTTGTGGAAACCAGTGGAGATTATAGCTGAGTGAGACAGAGGGTAGCTGCAATGCCAGGCACCCTTGTTAAAGTTCCCATGCATGAACTTACTTGCTGATGGACTCACTTGTTCTGAGCTGCAGTGCTGGGGAACCTGCTCAAAAGGTGCCAGGGAGAACTGAGTTATCTGGCTTCAGAGCGAGGTCTGGAGGGACAGCTTCTTCCCAGACAGAAGAGCTGGCTGAAGCCATTGTTTAGTTGTTGAACCCTCTCCCTTCCTGGTGTGCAGACATAGGTGGCCACCATATCTGATTCTCCATCAACCTGACTAACACCATTCATCTACCCCGTCCTGATGATTCTGAGACCTCGCACCATCCAACTTTTAGAATCACTCGAGCCACTTCTTTGTGACTTTTTTGTACAAATGGCCTGACTTGGCTCATGCTGCAGACTTTCCTTAAATCTCTCAAAGGTTCACAAAACCCAAACAAGCTGTGTCTGGCTTTGGCATGTCTGTCCCTCTGGCTGAGCAGCCCTAAGTCCGGCACTAGCAAGAGCTGGTGTTGGTTGGTGACTTGTCCTCTTAGGGCACCTCTAAGCACAGTGTGGGCAGTGGCCATCTGCAGATTGCTTTGTGGTGCATTCCAGGTGGCCCTGGGCAGGTCACAGGCTGCAGTTGATCTTGAACTGGTGTGGGTACCCTCCCAAGAGGCCCCAGGGCTCACAGGTCCAGTGGCCAGCTTCAGACCAAGATGGAGTATCACTGGGCTGCCTCCAAGGACAACACAGCCAAAGGGCAGATTGGGTAGGAACCAGAGCCTTACTAAAGCAAATCCTGCTCTGTAGGGTCAGCCCCTGAACCAAAACTTTTCCACTTTAGTCACAGCCAGTTCTTACAACTAATCAGCCTGAGGGTCAGTCCCTCCCATTGAAATCAACATAGCAAGAAAGGCTAACTATAATACGAAGGCACACACAACCCACACAGGGGACATACTTAAAGCAACCAGGGAGGCTGCACCACTGGGTCCCAAAGGATATGTACTACATACGGCCACTCTACGAAGACATGTAGACATAGTGGCCCTACCTAATACTTAAAACAAATGCAGAGAGGAAGCCAAAATGTGGAGACAAAGGAGTATGTCCTAAATTAAAGAACAGAACAAAACTTCAGAAAAAGAGCTAAACAAAATGGAGGCAAGCAATCTACCAGATGCAGAGTTCAAAATATTATGAGAACACTCAATGATCTCAGTGAGAACTTCAACAAAGAGATAGGAAACATAAAAATGGAGATAGAAAATATAAAGGAAGAACCAGTCAGAAATAAGGAATACAAAAACTGAAATGAAGACTACATTAGAGAAAATCAATAGAAGATTGGATGAAACAGAGGATCAAAGAGACAATTTAGAAGATAATCTAGCAGAAAACATGTGATCAGAACAACAAAAAGAAAAAAAGAACCCAAAAAAGTGATGGCAGTTTAAGGGACCTGTGTGACAACGTCATGTGTACCAACATGTACATCATAACTGTACCAGAAGGATAAGAGAGAGGGCAAGGAATTAAAAACTTATTTGAAGGACTAATGACAGAAAAATTCTTTAACCAATGAAGGAAACAGACACACAAGCTGAGGAAGCGCAGAGAGTCCCAAACAAGATGAACTCAAAGAGGCCCACAACAAGATACATCATAATTAAAATGCCAAAAGTTAAAGACAAAGAAAGAATCTTAAAACATCAAGAGAAAACGAGTTAGTTACCTATAAGGGAGCTCCCGTAAGACTGTGAGTTGATTTTTCAACAGAAAGTTTGCAGGCCAGAAGGGATTGGCATGAAATATTCCAAATGATGAAAAGCAAGGGTCTACAAGATTATTCTACCCAGCTATCATTTAGAGTTGAAGCACAAGTAAAAAGCTTCCCAGACAAGAAAAAGCTAGAGTTCATTACCACCAAACCAGTATTATAAGGAATTTTAGAGAGACTTCTTTAAGATGGAAAAACAAACAACAACAAAATACCCAAAAATAAAATATATGAATAAAAAATGTCAATAACTATATATCTACCAACAATTTATTTGAATGGATTAAATGCACCAATCAAAAAATACAGGATGGTTGAATGGATAAGAAAGCAAGTCCCATGCATATGCTGCCTACAAGAGACCCACTTCAGATCGAAAGAAACACACAGACTGAAAGTAAAGGATAGAAAAAAAATATGTCATGGAAATGGAAACAAAAAAACTGGAGTAGCAATACTTATACCAGACAAAATAGACTTTAAAACAAAGGCTATAACAAGAGACAAAGAAGGACCTAGTAATCCCTCTTCTGAGTATTTATCTGAAGAAACCCAAAATGGTACATCAAGGGGACGTGTGTATCCATATGTTCATTGCAGCATTATTTACACTACCCAAGATATGAAGGCAACCTGGGTATCCCTAATTGGATGAATAGATAAAGAAGAGATGGTACATATGTACAATTAAATATTAGCTATAAAAAAGAATGAAATCTTGTCAAGTGCTACAACAGGGATGGACCTAGAGGGTAGTAAGTCACACAGAGAAAGACAAATCTCATATGATTTCACATACAAGGGGAATCTAAAAAACAAAAAAATCACAATAGACAAATAAAACAGAAACAAATTCATAGACACAGAGAACATTTTGATGGTTGCCAGATGGGAGGAGGTGAGTGAAAAGGGGAAGAGATTAAAGAGTAGAAATTGATTGTTACACAGTAGTTATGGGAATGTAGGGTATAGCATAAGGAATATAATAAACAATATTGTAGTAACTATATATGGTGTCAGATCAGTACTAGATTTATTGGGGTGGTAGTTGGGAGGGGTGCTGCAGGGCAGGGTGAAAAAAAGCGAAGAGATTAAGAAATACAAATTGTTATGAAATTGTCACAGGGATGTAAACTAAAGCACAGGGAATGTACTCAATAATATAGTAATAACTATATATATAGTGCCTGGTGGGTACTAGTCAGGAGGATCACTTTTAAAATTATATAAATATCTCATCAGAATGCTGTACACTTGAAATTAATATAAAATAATGTTAAATGACAACTGTAATTGAGGAATTTTAAAAAGGGGGGAAATGATGAAGGGGAATAAGAGGTTAAAATTTCCAGCTGTAAAACAAATAAATCTTGGGATGTAATATACAGCATAAGAAATATAGTCAATAATATTGTGATAGCATAATAGTACAGTGTCAGATAGTGGCTGGGCTTATCATGGTGATCACCTGTTTAGGTATATAAATGTTGAATAACTATTATGTACACCTGAAACTAATATAATATTGTATGTCAGCGATATTTTAATAAAAATCTTTTAAATAAAAAAATAGGACCATCACTTGGGTAAAGACAAATGTCTGATTTACATATGTATTCATGGAAGACTAAGGATGTGAAAAATGTATATATACTCTAGAGGATTTCAGAAACTGAACTGTATGGAAGAATTAGGAGGAGAGAAATGCTAGGAAAGCAAAACAGTTGAAGTGTTCTTTATCTTAGCTGGAATAAATCCAGGGGATTTCTAAAAATAACAGAATATCTTCAAAGAAATGTGTTTTGAAGTTCAAGAAGAGTTGGGGTGTTTGTATTAGGTCTGCTATGTTGATTGCAGACAACATATCGGAATATTTCAGCACAACATTATTTTCTTCTTTCATCTTCTCAGAGACTATAACAGATTTAAACATTTATTTAAATAATATATCAGCCTCAAACTATTATTTGTTTTGTTGAACTTTATATTTTCTCTTGACATAGTCTATCCTGTCCAATTGTGATTAACTGAAAATCTGTTTTCATGAGCTTCCAGTGGAGAAGGAAGTCCCCTTGCTTACACCTTAAATTCCTTATTCAATTTACACAGCTTAGAAAAGCAAATGTGAAGTTAGAATAGTGCAGTAACCAACTCTGAAATGTGTTGTGTAATCAAGTTCCTAGAACCATCTCATTGCTTCAGTCAAACCAGGATTCCAAAAAGTAAACTGTGTCTCCAGTGTATACATTATTAGTGTTCTGAAGGAAGTTCTGATTCACGGATCACAGAAGGTAACAAGGGCAGACAAGAAGGGATATCAGTGCTTTCCGGTAAATGAACAGCAACATCATTTTGCTTCAAATTCCGAACCTAAATAGGTAATGGTAGAATTATATATGCTTGCCATTGTATGTCTCTGTGTTTTAAAAATCAGAACTGTTCCTCAATATGTTATACAATTGGTATAGTATAGTACATCCTAGTTCATATATGCAGTACAAGAAGGTCATTTACAATTACCCAGTGTTTATTTCAAAAGTGCTAAGAAAAGTTAAAATTTGCATAAAAATTGTATATAGAGTATATATTTAATTTTCTTCTTAATTATCAGTGGGCTCCTTGTGACAAGTGAAGTTTTGAACATGATACATGAAAAAGACATTTTATGAAATATTTAATTTCCCAACACGTATGTCTTTTAAAGCCACCCAATTAATTTTACATTAGTGGATAATTTTACAACATTTTTATTCTTTTTTCTGTTTCTGGTTTGAAGTTTTTAACGTTGTGCTTAATGTAGATCTGTAATGGGGATCCTATTAAAGAACATGGGAATCTCTGCAACGTGGTCCATGAATTAACCTAATTTGTGTCCATATCTCATATCCAAAGAAGAAGCTCCTTAAGAAAGCTTTGTAACAATACATATAATATGAAATCTGGCAAGAAATGCAGGGTAATAAAGTGGGCAAAGTGTTCTCTTACAAACCTGGCAATTCTGAAACAGTTTAGTAGTTGTTTATTATTAAGATATCGAAAATAAATGAATTCCAGAAATAGAACTATAGAGAAAATAAATAGCATAAACTATGAATTATTAAAACTAAATATTGTGTTAAGATATAACTGCATTGTGAAGAGGTACTGTGTGAATCCCACAAGTGCAGAGTGTGGAGGAAACGAAGACCCAATTACATTCACTTATGGGATTCTATGGTCCTTGCATTCATGTTTATGTGGTGCATCATGTTGATTTGCAGATATTGAACCAACCTTGACCACCAGGAATAAATCCCACTTGATCATGGTGTATGATCTTTTTAATGTATTGAGTTCAATTTGCTAATATGTTTTTGAGTATTGCACTCCAGCCACATTGGCTATTTTTATATTATACCACCATCTTTGCACTGGTCCTTATTATAGTAAAATTCATCTCACAGCACTGGCTGTTCTCCCTGCCCAGAATGCTCTTTCCCCAGGTCTTACCATGCAGCCATCTTCTATTTCAGGTCCCTGCATAAATGTCATCTCTCAAGTGAAAATGTCCTTATCAATATCAAAATTTGCTTTTTTTATATCATCAACTATAATAGCAACTAGTTTATATCCTATAGCAGCTTGCTTTTTGCAACTTTTGTTATTTGTTTATTGATTATCTTTCTCATTAGTTTATATAATTTTTAAGAGTAGGAAATATGTATTTCAAACACTACTCACACTGTATCAAAGGCCTGATATGGCACCTAGCATGAAATACTCAATAAAAATATGCTGTATGAGTGAATGAATGAAGTTGCTCAGTTATTGAGAAAAGGAATTAATACGCTTTCCTGACAAATGTGCATTGTTTATTTTCAGATATGTTAAGTAAAACAGAAATTCACTTGAAACATTTTATTATGTTGATCAACTGAGTTCCATCATTGCCCTCACCTATATTGTTCCAGTTCCTAGTAAATAATATAAACCTGGAAAAACATGGATGTTACACATATATCTCTCTGAATTCATATCTCTCATGCTGTCAGAGTATTTCCAATGCCTCACAGAGTTGTGCTTCAATGTCATATTTCAATAATATGTGCTGTAATTTCGTATATTGCACAATTCAGCTCGAAACCAACAATATCCGAAATCTTTAAGTTATGAACGAAATGAGAACCAGGCTTTACCAAGACTTAAAGATTGATATTTGGCTTAGAAAATAATCATAAACCACGAATGAAAAATGAACCTGTTTTTTGACAACAGAGACTCTTACCTACTTGTATTAATTAACTTGTTGATCATTTAAAGTTACATGCCAAGGTCTAAGCAAAGAAATTCTTTGACTATGTTAATATGTTAGTTACTACGAGAATAGGAGTTTCAATGAGACTCATATGTACTTAAGCAGTCACCAGAGTAAAACAAATGCCATGGTGAGGGAAAGAGTGTTAAGGTCAAAGATCTACATTCCTTGACATTTTCTTGGGCATATAAAACCTTTTGTCACATAGAGTTAAATTTGGTGTTTTTGTTGTTGTTGTTGTTTGTTTGTTTTAATTGAGCTAATAATAACAATAAAAAACAAAAACAATGGGTGTTAAAGAGCTATAGGGTAAGACAAAGTAGGTGAAAATTTCATACCTCAAGGGCATGTAATTCATAATTTATACAGTTTTTAAGTCAAATGTTGAAGGCCCTATAGATTTATTTAATAATTTTACTCAGATCGATTCTGTACCATTTCTGCAGAATGATGATGATAGAAGCAAATAAGTTTTCCTGCCCTTGATATATGATCAACATATTCTCAGAACTAACAATCCCTTTGACCAAAACTTGACACTAAAAATAACACAGAACACAACGTAGCACCAGTCCTCTAATTTAATTTCATTGCCTATATAATTTATTATATTTCAGGATTCTCTGCTCCATTATCAAGGAACTACAAACTCAAATAGCAATGTGCTTCATTAATCTCTGACTTCTTCCCCACCTGAGAACTACTGGTATCTGCATCACTTGATATCTAAAGAAATATTAGCTGACTTAAAAATTACGACCTGTGTTAGCCAGTCTCTAAGGTGGCCTGAGCATCTCTACCTCCTAACATCCATGCCTTTGTGATGTCCCCTTCTACACTGTGTTAGCAGTGGTCTGTGTGAGCAATAGAATATGACACAATGCTTGGAATGCCACTTCTGACATGGCTTCTCTCTCTTCCCTCTCTTATGTTCATCTCTTTGACCACTTGCTCTGGGGAAGCTTCAGAATGATGCTAGCTGCCAACAGCCAACAAGGAATTGTGAGCTTAGAAGATTTTCCAGCACCAGTTGGATCTTCACATGACTGCAGCCCTGGCCAACATCTGGACTTCAACATCATGCAAAACCCTGAGCTAAAACCATTCACCTAAGTCACTTCCAACTCATAAGGAACATAAATGATGAGATAATAAATGTTTGCTGTTTTAAGGCAATGAGTTTTGAGGTAATCTCATACACAATAATAGCATATACATACACCATGTACACAGACTAACTAACTATGTTTGGAAAGAAACTAATTGTGATTTGAGACAAGAAGCAATTGCAAATAAGTTTAAGAATTATACAAATATTAAGGATTTAGAGGATACATGACCTGACCTCAATTAACTTGACCCAATTAATTTGTCAGTAAAGATGGAATGAAATAAAATGGCTTTTATTACGTTAAAGACTCTAAATGTGACCATGCATGGAAAACTGTCAAGGACACTTTCATTAAGCCTTAGGAGTTATAAATAAATTTGTAATTATGGATAATTTATAAGATGCCAACTTTTGAATATAGATCATTTTTAAAACATACCCTTTAGGAGAGAGCTGAAATATTCCTTAACACATTTAAATGAGTTTATATTTCAGTTATTGTAAAACATTATATATGTGACTATTTTTTCCTACATACAGTTGTCCATTAGCAATTTATAAATACTTTTAAAAATATAAGTATTATGTGTGGGTAAAAAATAAAGCAAAAAAAATAAACTACTAATAATCTGTATTTTGATTACATTTGAGTTGCTAATATAATTTTTTATTTAGTTTGGTGTAAGTAAAATTATACCACGACATGTAAATTAAGTAATAATTATTTTTCTGTGTAAAATAAATATGTTTGGTGAGATGCTATGTTTGTTGCTGGTTTATATAGTAAAATAACACAGTTTGAATAAAATGTAATATTTGGGGAAATTCTAGTAAATGACTGTGGCTACTATATAATTACTTGTTTTAGTAAATGTTAATAACATAAAGGATCGTTGCCATATTTTGTAGTGGAAAAGGAATGCATGATGTGTCTGTCTCTATTCCTTACTCCATTCCAAAGTTGTGCTTTTTAATGAGAACTAGGAAGGTAGTGGACACACAGAAAAAGTAAATATAATTATTTAGTTAGAAAGAAACTGTAGGGTGCAAACTAGAATTCATAAAAAATATTCAGGTCACCAGTATTTTATCTAAAAATGACAATCCCAAGTCATTGAGGAAACTGTTTTCCCGTTAGAGGTCTGGCAGAAAATAGCATACTCAAGCTGGGTTATTAAATAGAGTTCAGAGAAGTGGTATAACCAAAGGTGTGAGAGAGGATATAAGAAGTCAAAGGAAGAGCGAAGCACCAGGGCTAGAGACTACTGGGGAACTATGACCACCTCTGGGTGTGACGTGGCCAGCCCAGGGAGCAATAATTAAACCAAAATAAACGATCTAAGTGTAGGAGAGCCCTCCCACAGAAGGAACACACCCACCTCCTGTCCACTCAGGAAGGAGAGAGCGTAGAAGAAAAATACCCTGTCTTTTCTTTTGCCCTTTCTCCCTTCTCCTGCAAGTGTATGCCTTTGGCCAAAAACGCAAGAGCCAGCCAAAAGTCAGGGGCCCACTGAGGCAGTTCATAGAGATCACGTCTCCCAGGGCACAGAGAAGTGCAGAGAAGGATGGAGGTTGCATCTGGAGGGGACAACTAGAAATAAACAGCACCTCTGCAATCACTGGTAAAAGGTTGTGATACTCAGTAAGCTTTCTAGGACAGGAAATGATTTTATCATTATGAGATGTTAACAATCAACAGCAATGTTTCAAGTTAGAGGGACTTTATAGTTGTCTTCAGTTATGACAAAAGCCAAGTAAAGAAATTCTCCATTACTCATCAGTCATAACCTTTGCCACATCTGCTTTTTTTTTAGGGTTTTCCACTACATACACTATGTGCAATTAAACACAGTCCTAAACTGAGTAT
Organism: Rhinolophus sinicus; assembly: GCF_036562045.2. Taxonomy (NCBI): domain Eukaryota; kingdom Metazoa; phylum Chordata; class Mammalia; order Chiroptera; family Rhinolophidae; genus Rhinolophus; species Rhinolophus sinicus. The sequence goes on from NC_133753.1 coordinate 143,842,293, forward strand.
GTTATTATTCTGCCCTTTGTTAATAATTGCAGTAGATACCCTGTCATTAGGCAAAAAGGCAAACTGCTAATGATCTAATTCTAACATTTTCATTCTAATTACTCAGTACTCTGGTCATGTCACTGATTAATTCTGTCACTGTGCTACCTATGCAATTTATAAAATTATACTGAATAAATGTACCAGATGCTATGAGTTGTGATGTTGAATATCCATGTGTTATTATCAAAGTGCTGGAGGCACTCATAAATTGTAAAAAAATAGAGACTTTTTAGAACTCTTACTTAATTCTATTTAGTTGTCAATATTTCAAATATTTTAATTTTATTTTCTATTTATGCTAAGTCCAAAATAATATTTCAAATTAGAAATTTATTTTATATTACCTTAGTTTCCTTCTCTTCTATTAAGATTTCAGTTACTTGAATGCCAGGCCTGTTTGTTTGTTTGTTTGTTTGTTTTGGATTTGTGTAACCTAAAACAGTGCCTGCCACATAAGTTCTTACTAAATATTTTTATGAATAAATGAATTACATTTCATAGTATTTCACCTCTTTAATAGAAATGTCCTGAATAAATCTCCCTATCATGTTGTGACCAAGATACAATTTTGATTAGCTACAAAAAAATTAATCAATTGATTAGTTTACATTTTTTCCAATACTCTCCTGGAAGTAACACCTGGAAAGGAAGGACCTGAGAAATATTGTCAGGGAGGAGCCCACATTCCAGAAATCTATAAACATAGTTATTTTGAAATTTTCTCTAGATTATCTGCTTTTCCTTCTCTACCGAGCTAAATATGGACCACTCTCAGGTTTTGTATTTTCATGTATCTTCTTTTCTCTGCTGACTGCCTTGGAACCCTCTTTTGTATTTGTGATTTACTTAGATTCTATCTCTAGCCCTAACATTTCCCTGATGGATTATTTCCCATTGGATTAATTATTAGGACATTTAGATTATAGTCTGACTCTACCTCTTTATCTCTCAAACTCAGTATCCCTATCTGTAAAATTTACAAATTCAGTTACCTGTAATTTTTGTCCAGGTGAACCCTGCTAAAGATGCTTAGTTTATCCCAAAAGATAGGCAGGTGGCCTCTCACGGGTGCTTAGAGTGAAAACTGAGGACAACAGATTCAGGACTCCTTCGAACAAAAATTTGTCAATAGTAATTTATTCTAGCAAATAAACAAGTGTTTCAGGGAACTTCTTTCAACTTTCTTTTCACTATAACAGAACTACTGTAATCTCAAAAAAAAAAAAAAAAAAAAAAAAAAGACCAAAAAGCCACTAAACACCACTATAGCTGAAGTTTAATTTCCCGTTCACTGGACGGAAGAGCTGTTGTTTGAGTATAAACAATTATTCCTTACCAGATTCATTACAAATTTAATTATCTAAACATCTTACAGGGCTAGCAAAGGAAATAACATTGAGAGTTCATCTCTTAGTTCAAAATAAGAATTTCTAGAAATATAGCTCTTTTCTATTGCATTTATTATTATTTCTGGTAAAATTTAATGATCAGCCTACCAATTTTGATGATGCAAGACCAGTAATAAATGTAAGAAATGAAAAAAAGGCAGAGCATATAAATTAATTTATAACTTTTAAATGTTACTCTATTTTTAAAATTACTTTTAAATTCATTTCAATCCCATTTTATAGAGATTTTTCAAAAATGTGAGACTTACATATTTCCCTTGCTTAGAAATGTGTCCAATTAATCTTATTTTTCAAGTCTTAATTTTTGCAAGCTAACAGAATAATAAGTTTCAAGATCTATTGCAACATCCCTGTCTGAGGCAAATTATTTTCTTCCACCTTATATCTGATGCTTATTATTGGGTTTCTATGATTTTCTAGAAAATAAAAAGGAGAAAAAATCATTCACTTAGTTGGAGAAATGCAGCTTTTGCAATGAAGATTGAATATGTCTTCTCTTTGGTCTGATATTACCCTGTTAGGGTAACAGTCTTAGAAATACTATCCTTAAGATGAGTTTGGGATTTCAGAATTGTAGTATAAAAGATCTGGGTCTTGTTAAAGTCTGCATATGTAAAATATTATTAAATTAAATAACTACAGTGGACAAGGTAATAGAATGGGAGTTAGGACTACTGTGTTTTAATTTTGATTTGCATATTAACTAATTATATCACCTTATTTCTATTTTCTAAACTTTCTCGATTTTTATTCATCTCTAACAATAAAAGAATTTGGATTATATTATATTTTATAAATTCTCTTTAATCCATAATTAATTTTGACAACTAGAAAGAAGGCCTTGCAAATAAAGGAAAGACAGTAGTATAACGTAGTGGAAAGAATCCTGATTTAGGTATCTAGAATATTCTATACTGTGCAAGTTTCCATGTGACTGGTTTTAATGATTGTTTTAGCTATAGATTAAATTCTTACAATGACTATGTAGCCAGGAATAAGTATGAACAAATGTGAATGCTCTACTCTATTACATTGAAAGAACTTTATTCTAATAAATTAAACATTCTTTGGTTAATGGGGCTCTAGAACTATCTCCGTTCCTTATAGGAAATTATTAATATGTGGGTACTTACTAGTGATTATATTCTTACCACAATTTCTATTTATATGAAATATTTTAAATAACAATATGGTTACAGGCCCATAGTAGTTTAAGAAACAATGGCACGAAAACTGACCTGAAAAAGCAATTTGTACTAGAGAAGATATGGTTAAACAATAAGTAAACCTAATTTACACAGAGCCAACCCTCCCCTCATGCAAATAAATAAAATAAAATAAAGGGATAATATTTTCTCCTACTGAGTTAGCAAACAAAAAAGAAAAAGAAAATGACATTTTCTCTCCTCTTGGGTGGTGGTATTACCAGCATACTATTGCAATACTGGTTTCAACGTGATTTGGTAGAATCCTTTTAAAAGGCATTTTTCAGATGTAATCAAGAGACTTATATATGTCCTTATATACGTCCTTATATATAAGGTGATTAGGTCCTGAGGGCCAAGCCCTCAGGAATGGGATTCGTGCCCTTATAAAAGAGATCTCAGAGCATTTTCATGCTTCTTCCATGCAAGGACAAAAAGAAAAGGCAGCTAGAAAGCTGTTTTTCACCAGACATCGAATTTGCAGGCACCTTGATCGCTGACTTCCCAGGCTGCAGAATTATGAGAAATCATTGTTTGTTGTTTATAAGCCACTCGGTCTATAGTTCTTTGTTATAGTTGTCCAAATAAACTAAGACAGAAATTTTATGCGCTTAATTACAAAATAATGTTAATTTTAGGATACTGAGACAAAACATTAAGAAAAAAGGTGAAAATAAAAAGCATTACTTGCCCTAAATAGAAAACTGCCTCCAGACTGATTTGGGGATTTCAGCTTTTCTGTCTGCATTTCTCATATTTAGTGTCTTTAAAAAATAAAATTCTGGACATATTTTAGGGTATCCTAATATATTGTAAGTTTAACCATATATATTATAGCAGACAAGAAATCTAACTCTGTATCTAAGTGTTTGAAAGTATAATACTATCAGTTGCTTGCTGTTAGATATTTAGGTCTCACCCCATTATTTTTATCTAATAAACAATGCTCTGACAATAATTCTCTACCTAAACAATTTCTTATGTATCTGTGGTGTTTTTTTTGTTTGTTTGTTTGTTTGTTTTTTTAATTTATAAGAGCAGGACGAAAATGTTTGCAAATACTATATTGTATGATATATACACTGCTTGAGTGCTCTCTAGAAAGCTTTTACTACCAGACCATGGGAAGAAGAATATTCCACAATATTTTGCTATTTTTATATAGAATATTTAATTTCAATCTTTCATATTTTTCAGTTTGAGATAATGATATATTCATAACTGTTTGCAAAGCTGGCACAGGGAGGTTTCCTGTCCTCTCCAACATTTTCCCCAATTGTTACAACTTACATAACTCTAGTGCAATACAAAACACTAGGGAACTGATCTCATAATTTGTGTATACAGCTTTCTGCTCTTTTAGCACATATGTAAATGTGGGTAACCCTGATCACAATATATAATAGATACAGAATTATTCCATCACGGAAAAGATCTCCCTTCTGTAGATCACACCCATTCATCACCCCTCCACCATCCTGGCAACCACTAATCTGTTCTCCATTTCTGTAATTTTTTAAAAAAATTTAATACTATTATATACATAGAAAAATGCAGTATGTGCCCTTTGAGACTGGCTTTTTTAACTTAACATGATACACTTATGAACTATCATAAATTTTGCACATATAAATAGTTATTTTGTTTTGCTTTTATTCTAAGTAGAATTCTATTTTATGAATGTCCCTCATTTGTTTCCATTCATCTATTGATGACATTTTGATTGATTGCAGTCATTAGCTATTACAAATAAAACTGCTAGAAAGACTCACCTACAGGTTTTTCTCTGGATATAAGATTGACTTCAAAGTTTCAGCACAAATGTTGTTTTATCAAACAAGCCTTTTCTAATACTTCATCCTAAAACACTTTCTCTGGGATAAGGCCCAAGAGTACTGGGCATTTACTGGGTTATGTGGTAGATACGTAGGTCATTTTTTGTTTAATGCCCAATTATTTTCCCACAGATACCGTACCAGTTTACATTACCATCATTAATTTGAGGGTGATACAGTTTTCCTGTTTTCTCATGCATTTGGTATTGCTACTTTTATTTTAGCCACTTTGATAGGTTTTAGTGAAATCTCAGTATGTTTTTTATTTGTATTTCCAAATAATGGCTAATGATGTTTAATATCTCTTCACGTGTTTATTTTCCATTTGTATAACCTCTTTTATGAAATGTCTCTTCATGCTGTCTGCCTATTTTCTAACTGGATTTCATTTTTACTGTAGAATTTTAAAAGTTCATCATATATTCAGATGAGCCAAACTTTGATGAATGAATTTAAAGTACTAAATAAATGGAGAGCTATTCAATGTTCATGAATAGAAAGACTTAATATTGTCAAAATATTGGTTCTTCCCAACTTGACCTACAGATTTAATGAAATCTCAATCAAAATCCCAGCAAGTTATTTTATGATTACTGATTTAAACTGATTCTAAAGTTTATATGGAAAGGCAATAGCCAACACAATACTGAATGAGATGAACATAGTCAGAAGACGGACAATTCCCAATTTTAAGATTTACTATAAAGCTACAGCAATAAAGACAGTATGGCATTGGCAAGAGACTAGGCAAATAGATCAATGGAACAGAATAGAGTCCAGAAACTGAGCTATATAAATACAGTTGGTTGATTTTTGACAAAGGACCAAAGGCAATACAAAAATGGAGCAAAGATAGTCTTTTCAATTGATGTGCTAAAACAACTGGATACCCCCCATGCAAAAAAGTGAATACAGACACAGACCTTACACCATCCACAAAAATTAACTCAAAATTTATCACAGCCTTAAAAAATGTACAATGTAAAACTATAAAACTAGGAAACAGCATAGGAGAAAACCTAGGTTACCTTGGGAATGGCACAGATATTTTGGTACAACATCAGTGGCATGATCCATGAAAGAAAGAATTGATAAATGGGACTTCATTAAAATTTAAAACTAGTCTGTGAAAGACGTGTCAAGAGAATAAAAAGACAAACCACAGCCTGGGAGAAAATATGTGTAAGGACATGTCTGATAAAGGACGGTTATCCAAAATAGACAAATAATTCTTAAAACTCAATAATAAAACAAACTGAGAAATCAGCCAAAGATCTTAACTGAAACCACACCAAAGAAGGTATACATATGTCAAAATAAGAATATGTAAAGATGTTCCACACATATAGAATCAGGAAATGAAAGTTAAAACAACAGTGATCCACTACACATATATTAGCACAGTCAAGCTCTGGAACACTGTTCATAGCACATGCCGATGACTTTGTGGAGCACTAGGAACTCTTATACCATTGCTGGTAGAAATGCACAATGTTATCATCATTTTGGAAGACAGTTTGGTAGTTTCTTATAAAAGAGAACATATTTTTACCATTTGATTCAGCAATTGTGTTCCTTGATATTTAACCAAATAAGTTGAAAATTTAATGTCCACATAAAAACTCGCACACAGATTTTTTCAGCAGCTTGATTAATAATTCCCCAAACTTGGAAGCAACCAAGGTGTCCTTCAGTAGGTGAACAGATAAATAAACTGTGGCATCTCCAATCAATGGGATATTTTTCAGCAATGTAAAGAAATGAGCTATCAAACCATGAAAAGACACAGAGAAACCTCAAATGTATATTACTAAGTAAAAGAAGCCAAACTAAAAGGCTACATATTATGATTGCAGCTATATAAAATTCTAGAAAAGGTAAAACTATGGAGACAGTAAAATGATCAGTGGTTATCAGAGGTTGGGGTGGGGGAAGAGGACGAATAGGTGGAGAACAAAGGATCTTTAGGACAATGAAAATACTCTTCATGGTATCATAATGGTGGATATATGTCATTATACATTTGTCCAAAACCACAGAATATACAAAACCAAGAGTGAATCCTAATACTAACTGTAGACTTTGGATGATTATAATTCACCGATGTAGGTTCATTAATTGTAACAAACATACCGCTCTGGTAGGGGTATTGATAATAGGGGAGACTATGCATTTGGGGCCAGGGAGTATATGGGAAATCTCTGAACCTTCTTCTTAATTTTGCTGTGAACCTAAAACTGCTCTTAAAAAATTAAGTCATTAAAAATTGATACTTATTTGCTTTTTCTGTCCATCAAAGTTATGGTTAAGTCAAATCTTACTATATTGATTATGTCTCTAGTACCTGAAAGAGTCAATTCCAAATATATGTAATGCAGATTCTAATTGAGGTTATTAATTTAAATTTTCAGGTATTTCTTTGAATAATGTACCCTAATGCATATGGTACATATTTAACACATATTTCTAATTTTTAAAAATCTATTAAGAAATGTAAATATTACCATGAACTCAAAGGGTCCACTTGCTGCTTATATGTATCAAAGCCAAAAAAGACATGAGCAGGGGTTTGTAGCAAAGAAAGTAAACGTTTATTTAAGGAGTTGGCACTGAGCCTGAGTCACAGGTGAGCTAGTGTTCTCAAACTCCTGCCTCTCTGACGGCCTCTAGTGGCCAAGTTATAAAAGGGAAAATCATTAATAATGGTTCCTACAGCAGTTGGGGTCGTGGGCTCTACTGGTTGGTCGGGGCTAAGTCAGGGGACAATTGATCATGGCTTCAGGTTCTGCTGTCAGTCATGGCATTGTACAGTCCGGTTTCCAGGGCATGCGGTCCGTGGGGCCATTCTGCTTTCATGAGTCTGGGGCTGCAACGTAACGGAGGCCAAAGTGTTACCTTTGACTATAACCTTATTCTAATTTGAACTTAGGTTATTGCATCTTGGTCATGGTTGATAGACCTGAAGCTTTATTCTTAAGTGAGTTTGACGCTGACCGGAACCTAGTGTCCTAAGGACTTAATGATTTAAAGGAGTGGAATTACAGTACATGCACAGGTAGGAGGATCTGGGGAAAGAATGCGAGCGAGTTACAGTTCTATCCAGCTAAACAAAGCTAGCTTGGATTAAAGCAGAATGTGTGCAAAGAAATGAAATTCATTTCATTTACATAAATTTTATAGATTTTTAGGAATATATAAGAGTTTGAACTATTTTAAATGCAGCCATTCCTAACTCATTCATGTTGGGGATACTCTCAGAGAATGAGATTCTATTACATTTCTTACTGATATTAGATTTGAATAATTGAAATTATTTTAATGTTGGAGTCCTTTTGTTGAATGAATAACAAAATGTTCTGCTTTCTAACTTTGCTACATACAATTATAACAGTGGTATTTAGAATTTATGGCGAAAAAAACTTTCTGGAAGATATAAAGACTCCAGATGGACTGTAAAGAATGAATTTGGTTACAAGGTTAAGAGGAAAGAGGAGATATTTTAAGTTGGATAAGAAGAATAAGCAAACTTTCAGGGGAGGACAGATTTCTCCATGAGTGGATGGACATTTAAATGTTAAAAACAGGGAAAATGACAGTCTTGTTGTGACATACGGTGTTTCCCCATAATATGAGACCCATGTTTACTATAATATAGTTACATAAGACCGGGTCTTATATTAATTTTTGCTGCAAAAGACACATTAGAGCTGACTGTCTGGCTGGGTCTTATTTTTTGGGGAAGAACGGTAATAAGAAATATATATTTGTTTTCTGCCCTATCCTCTTGTTTCCTAGCACACAGCTCCTAAAACCCTTGGTATCTCCAAAAAGTAAGTGTCCTTTTGTATGCTAATGACATGATTGGTGGCTGGAGGCTCCAGGATAACCTCAGGATTGGGGGTGGTGGCCAGGCAACCAAAGTTTAGAGCATTGAACTTTCAACTCCACCCAGTTGATTTCCTCTGTGTGGAGAGGGGCTGACAATTCACTTAAACACCAAGGCCAATGATTTAAGAAATCGTGCCTATGCAATGAAACCTCAATAAAAATCCCAAACTATGGCATTTGGGGGACTTCTGGGTTAGTGAACACATAAAAGTGTTGGAAGCATGGTCCACCCACTGCGGGCATGCAAGCTCTAGCCCTTTTCTATCATACCTTGCCTTACTTATTTCTTCCATCTGGCTTTTCCTGAGTTGCATCCTTTTTTAATAAATGGGCAATAATAAGTAACTGGTTTTCATTAATTCTGTGAGCTGTTGTAGCAAATCATCAAACCTGAAGAGGGGGTCACGGAAACATCCCATTTATAGCCAGTCAGTCCGAAGCACTGGTGACAATCTGGACTTTCAGCTGGAATCTGAAATGAGGTGGGGTAGTCTTATGGGACTGAGCCCGTAACTTGTGAGAAATGATACTAACTCCAGGTAGATAGTGTAAGAATTAAATTGTAGGACATCTAATTGTTGTCTACAGAGAATCAGAGAATTGCTTGGTGTGGGAAAACTACCCACACACATACAGTACAGAAGAGTAGTAGTGTATTATGGAAATAAAAAGTCTTTTTTTTGCTGTTTTTTTCATCGTTTTACCTGCAGGTTGGAATTACATCATAAATCGTTTTCAAAGACAGGTAGAAAAGTTTTGATTTGTTGCTGGAGGGGTATCATTTTAAGTTATAGGATAGTCATTTATAATTTCTGTCAATTCTGCTGTAAAAATAAGTTAACTCTTAATTCTTAATCAAATGCACTATCACCTTCCACCTAGACTTCTGCAATATTCTTCTAAATTTCATTTCATCCTTCTAGCCCCTCTCTACTACATTCTTTGCACGCTGATTCTGAAGAGCTTTCATTATCTTCCCATTGCACTTAGTACAACATAGAACATCTCTAAGATGACTTCCTAGACCCTATATGATCAAGTGTCTGTCCACCTCTCCAGAAAGCCCATAATATCTCCTCACTCTATGATTCTGGAGTCTAGCCATTCTAGTGTTCTCACTGCACCACACATTTCCCAGATCAGTTCCTATACATATAATGATCTGTTCTTCACTTCACTAGCTGGATTTTCCTTTCCCATCCTTCAAGTTTCAGTCTAAATACTTTTTTCCACTATAAAAAACAAACTTTTCTGGTTTCTCAAAAAAACTTTTTCTATTTTCCCAATGCAAGATAGGCCCCTCCCTTTTTCTCATGGCACTCTGTGCATTTTCTTCATAGAAGTTATCAGAGTTAGTAATTATACGTTTATTCAGGCAATTATTTGTTTACTGTGTCTCCCCACTAGACTTGAAACACTGGCGAGGCCAAGACTTTGTTTGCTTTATGCAGCACAGAACACAGTAGTCAATAAGTAGTTGATGAGTAAAACAATGATTGATGTGATAAAATAATGTTTGATGAAGATTCATCTGAGAGAAATGTTCAGGATGTATTAGAAAGGGAGAATCTCCAGGTGAGAACTCAGTTGAAAGGCTATAGTGAAAGGCCTGGTGTGTCATTAGAGAGGAGAATAATGTGGTGACAGTGAAACTAGAGAGACAAAGAAGTATTTGAGAAATATTTAGAAGGAAAAAGTAGGAAGGTTTCTTAGATTAGATATGGGGTATAAGAAAATACGAGCATTTTTACATGTAATAACAATTAGGTATTTCTGGGTATATTATTGACTGTGATTTGTAATTTTTTTCTATTAAGTTTCTTATTTGAACATTTGTCGTTTATTCTCTATTCTGCATTTGACTTTCTCCATGTAGCTTAATCAAAATCAGTGACTTGGCAAATTACACTGTTAGTAGTAATACTACAAGATATCAAAATATAAATTGCATAAACAGTTGCAATAAAAATATGAGAAGTACTGATTATGAATCATGTACTATTAAGAAAATTTTAGTATCATATGCTATACCTCTAGGATGAGCATATATTTAAGTTTGCATCCTAGTTTACACTTGACTTCCTGAAGTTATTTTAATAGCCTCACTCTTCACTCTTCTAGCCAAAGTGAGATAGCCCAGATTTGAGTGTGTGTGTGTGTGTGTGTGTGTGTGTGTGTGTGTGTATAAAATCACCAAATATTCCTAATTACCCTAAGTATATTTTCAAAAATAAATTGAACAGGTCATGGACCTATATAAAATAAGTCTAAAGTTATTTCCCCACCAAGGGAAAACATGGTTAAATTAAGACCTTTACGCTACGTATAAAATCATTGCTGTAAGAAAAATATGTATTATGTATTTACATTTATGTAATCATGCAGTATTTGCAAAGATATGAACGATGCATCACTATGAATAATGAATATAATAACATTGGTGATATTTGTTTTGCAGTATCCTTTTGTGACAGAAACATGAGTTATTCATATTTTAAATTTTAAGAATCTTACAAAGCGATACATCTAAATTCTATCAAAGTGCATACTATATTGAAACATGATGGATTTCCTCATGAATAGGTCAAGAGGAAAATCTAGTCAGCCAAGATAATACTGTTAACTTACTGTCAGTGTAAGAAACTAAAATCTGCTTCATGTTGTGCTACAGGCTAACATAATCTGTTTTAAGTATTTTAATGCCTACAGAAATAAAATATGTCTAGTAAACTATTCAAAAACACCATTATTTTGACTGTATTTCCTCAGAATCATAATATATGTGGCTTTGTTGCAGTCACCATGAATGTTTTATACCATATATATATTTATATGTGTATTAGTTTGCATGTTACAATTACATTCAGCTTTCTCTCTAGATAATAAAGTATATCTACCTTTCTTCCATCCTAAAGTTTCTCCTCTTGTAGTACGCAGGCCTGATCCATGTGTCCCCCTGTGGGACAGGGGCACCTTGGCCTTGTACCTCTACTCTCCCATCTACCATGTTGCTCCTGTTTCCTTGCGAGTCAGGGAGAAGTAATGTTTAGATGTAAAGGGGCAAAAACCACTATACTTAGTAATCATGCAGTATTTGCAAAGATATGAACGATGCATCACTATGAACAATGAATATAATAACATTGGTGATATTGTGGTTGCAGTTGTGGAGTTGTTTGTGGTCCTCTCTAGACTATAAAGGCTGTTCAATGTCATCTGCTATGGCAGGAGCTCAACCACTGTTTTTCCCCTATCATAGCCTTTCTGTAGAAGTTTTGGACATTTGCCTGCCCCTTCCCCGTTCCCTCTACTCCATGGGACTCTGAATTGCACTTGGGCGCTATACTCTCTGGCTACCTTTCCATGACCCACCCTCAGCTTCTTCCCAAAGCATCATATTTTAGGTGCCTCTTCACCTTAACACACAGTAATTTTGTAAAGGAACTTCTCAAGATGAGGCTAGCCCAGCTAGTCTCTATTGTGAACATTTGAATATAGAAAACCTTCACTTTTGACAGATTATTGATGAAATACAGTTCACTCTAACTGCAATCCTCTCTTTTCATTCTATTGTCTAGGGCAGCTTGATCATATATACTTCAACTCTTAAGAACATCTGTGTGCTCTGTTCTGATAGTAGTCTACCAGTTTTTGTAGTTTACAGGAATCTATCTAGGAGTAAGATGCATCCTTTGTGACAATCACCTTCTTGGACTCAGAGGGGTCCTTTGCTGGTCCCTTACTTGGTTTGAGGAGGAAATTACAATTTGTCTTCCCCCCACACAGAGAAGTGGAGAAACAAAAGACCAGTTTTCCCTGTAAAAGACAGGAAATTCCTTTTTAAGACTATATATCTTTTTTAAACAAATGCTTGTCTATTATACAGCAGCCTATTTCCAAATTATCTTTTCTTATTTAGATAAGCTGGAACTTAGCAATGGGCTTAGGGTTGCAAAACTGATTCAAGCCATATTTTATCACACCCTAGAAAAAATGATCTAGCACTATTATTTACCATATTTTCATATTTAACTATCACTCATTGTCCTCATAGAAATGACTTCACACAAAACACTGAAACTCTCAAAAAAAAAATATTCCGTTTATCTATCTGTACATATATCCTTAGTTGATAAGCAATTTTTGACCTACTTAAAATGAATAGTTTCCTCGTTAATAGAATAGTTTAAAATATAACTCTTATTGATACTGAAGAAACTTGAATGTATATCCCCACCCTGAATGGTGAATGCCTATAGGTATAAACACAAACGTTTTATTTTTCTCCAAATTTCTCAGTTATGAGTGTTAAATTAAAAAATATATTTTATTATACTTAATAATTCCTTGATAAGTCATTTTTTTTCTATTTGAAGTCATCTACAATCTCCAAGGGAGTGATACACATAAAAAGAATGTTTTAAAATGTATTCTGAGCTATACCAATTTACATGAAAACATAGTCATTACAAAATATCTCTGACCCAATAAATTCTCTCCCTTCTTTGATGTGATTTATAGCAACTGATGCAACATAGTTAAAACAGTTAAATTTTATTTAATAGACTATGGTCCCCAATTGTTTAGTCAAATACTAATCTAGATGCTTCTGTGAAGATACTTTGCAAATGTGCTTAATATTTACAATCAGGTGATCTAAATAAAGGAGAATCCCCTCAATAATGTGGGTTGGCCTCATCTAACCAGTTGACTACCTTAAGAGCAAAAGCTGAAGTTCCCAAATAATCTGAAAACATTTATCCATAAAGGCATGTGTGCTCTGATGTTCACTGCAGCTTTATTTATGGTGGCCAAGACATGGAAACAACCAAAGTGTCCTTCGACAGATGATTGGATAAAGAAGTTGTATTCATACACAATGGAATACTACTTTGCCATAAGAAGAGATTAAATAGTGCCATTTGAGACAACTTGGATGGATTTTGAGATAATTATGCTCAGTGAAATAAGTCACATATAAAAAGTTGAGAACCATATGACTTCACTGAACAAGACAAACAAATAAAGAAAAAATACTCATAGACACGACAATAATTTAATGGTTAGCTGAGAATAAAGGGTGGGGGAAAATAGGGGAGGGTAAACAGGGTCAAACGTATGGTGACAGAAAGAGAACTGCCTCTGGGTGGTGAACATACAATGTGATATACAGATGGTGTATTACTGAATTATACGCTTGAAATCTATGTAATGTTGCTATCCATTGTCACACCAATAAATTTGAATATAAAAAAAGAATTGGTTTCAACATAAAGAATACCAAATTTATGAGTTCTTTATAACAGGAAAGCAGGTTAAAATAAGGGGAAATGATTTGTTGTTTTACCTTCAGTTATTTGGATCTCCCTTTCATATGCTGCATATTTTTAGCAGTGACTTATGCCAACTGTATTAATTCAATTCTATAGTGAAAAACTCAGAGGATCAAGTGGTTCACATATGAATATTTCTGTACAAAAGTAGTTACTGATCTGTAGGAAAGAAAACATGAACATTAGGGAGTTCCAGAGCCAGGAAAATGGGAGAAAAGTCCACTGAAAATGAAAGATACCACCTTTCTCTAGGTTTCTCTTGTGACGGAATATTCATGTGAGAGTACATTTACTCAATGAGTTTTTTTTCAGGAAAGAAAATAATACAACATAGAAATGAAAAATAAGTTACCTCTTGCCAAAACATATTTATAATGCCAATGGGGAGGTCTCAGTAGACAAGGGAAACATAAGAAAGTAAAATGAAATGAATAACATAAAGAACAGAAAGAGGTTGAAGAAATGTGAGGTATGAAAAACAAGAAGAGGACATAAAAAAAACACATGTAGAAACAGAAGAAAAGGGTCAGAGAGATAATAAATTCTTATTTAAAATTTAGATATTAGTGAGTTTTCATCTATTCATAAATCATCAAATTGCTTTTATTATTCACATTATTGTGTTGCAATTTTATAGATAGCATAATTTTTGAAATAACTTTTTGGAATCCAAGGCTCTCAATGTTTTTCTAATATAAAAGGTGTAATACATAATGCAAATATGGTTATTTTCTATATTTGAATAAATGCTATTATTTAACATTGCAATGAGATATCATTTGGACTAACTGAAACCCATTAGTGAGTATAAGTGTGGCCCCATTTCAGCTTAACGTTGGGGGACATACAAAGCAATAGACACAAACAATTGTAGGGGGCAGGATCCATTAGTGGGGAAAGATGATTTAGCTAGATCCCAGTCTTCGGGAAGTCTGAGGTCATAGAAGGTAACTGGGATAGAACCATGACTGAGAAATTAAAGCAGAATTTTCAGTTTGGAATATAGCAGGGGGAGAAGTCATTTTATAATGCGGAGCCACAAATTCTCAGAATTTTTTGACAGAGCACTGAAGAAAAGGAAACTGGCAGCTGCGATTCTGTTGTTATATTCCGAGTTGTGAGATTGAGATTCCAGACAAAACTCTACTTCCACTGCTAACTGTTTTGATTCCTCAAAAAAAGAAAAATAAATATACCATACGGCCCATCAATTCCACTACTGGGTATTTACCCAAAGAAAATGAAAACACTAATTTGAAAAGATATATGCACCCCTATATCCATTGCAGATATTAAAGCAACCTAGGTGTCCATTGATAGTGCATGGATAAAGAAAATGTAGTATATACACACAGTGGAATATTATGCAGCAATAAAAAGAATTAAATCTTGGCATTTGTGACATGCATGGGATCTAGAAGGTATTACGCTAAGTGAAAGAAGTCAGGCATGGAAAGACAAATACCATATGGTTTCACTTATATGTGGAATAAAAAAATAAACTTAACAAACAAAACAAAACAAAAATAGACTCATAGAAACAGAGACCGAAGGGATGGCCACCAGAAGTAAGGAAGTAGGAAGATGGGTGAAAGGTGAGGGGGGATACAGTCAATAATACTGTGATAAGTTTACACATGACCGATCATTACTAGAATTAGTGGGGTGATCACATTGTAAGGTACGAAAATGTTGAATCACTATATTGTACACCTGGAACTAATATAACCAATGTAAGATTATATATCAACTATACTTAAAAATAAATACATAAATAAATGAATGACCTCCATTTCCAAGTCCAATCAAATGGTACATGTATGGTTGTAAAGGGCTGAATTTGCTGATAATTTTTTCTTTCTGTCCTTTTGTGTGTGTGTGTCAGTCAGTCAGAACTAGGAATTTTAGCAACAAGGAGAAAGGAGATTAGGTAAGGAATGGACATCCACCTGAATGATGTAAAAGCATAAAGAGGAAGAAGATAGAAACTAAAGCTCCATAGGCTAGAAGTCAGTAATAAAAATAATAGATAATATATTTTGAGCACTCACTTATATCAGCCCCAGAGATGAGTATTTTTGTTTCAATTGTTTTACTTGACTTTCATAAGCATACTATAGGTTAGGTTAGTGTTACTGTCCTCCTTCAAATATGAGAATATAGAAGGATAAAGAGAATAAATATTGTGCTTAAGATCACACAAGTAGTAAGTGATGAAACATTATACAAATTACCTTCATCATACTATAGAGCCTATGCCTCCACAACAATTCATGGTATCACCTCTTCAATGAGCTACAGAATTAAGAGTTGTATTTTAGGAAGAATATTCTCACAATGATGGATATGTTTAACTGATTTTGAGAAGGCAGTAAGATAATTTTTGAGCTAGTTTCAGCAGCCCACCAGAAAGTAAGCAATTTGAAGACAGATGTCTTATATATCTCATGTTATTTATCTTTGATTTCCAAGATCAAATAAGTTCCTGGAACAAAAAGATTTTATGGATCTGTTGATGTACATGGAGTGTGATAATAGAAATAGATTAAAGGTGATAGATTTAAAAGGTATACTGAGAAGCAGAATGGACTAGTAGAAATACCTTGGCTTTAGAATTAGGCAGAAAGGGTTTTGAATGGAAAATGTGCTACTTTCTAGTTGCTTGAACCCAAGATTGTTAACTCTTGTAAACCTGTTTTTCATATGTAAGTGGTGTGGGGAGTGGGCTGTGAGCTGACAAAGGCCTTGCAGCTGCAAAGTCATCCCCATGGGAAGCCTGCTTGTTCTGCTAATACTTGTTTGTGTAGATAGCTATTCTAAGACTGTATTAAAACTGTGTGTAAAATAAAGACTGTGCCACTGCTCCGCCATCCATAGATGGTGGACCTCCCGATCCCAGATTTCTTATCTCTGTGTCTGTTCTCAATCTCCTCACCCTTCCCCCTCAGGCAGAGCCCTCCTGGTCGCACGGGCCGGCCTCGACAAGTGGGATAATCATATTTATGTTATAGATTTAGAGATAATGTATGTTAAAGGTTGAGTCTGATGACAACCACATATAAGTAATTTAATATACAGTAGCTCTTATTTAATATACAGTAACTCTTTCCTAGTGAGCCTTCCCTCCCTGGCTAGTAGATGACTCCACTATTTCTAAGGGTCAAGGCCCATGAATGTTTCCAGCCCTTCCCCAGTGATGGAGGGTCTTCTTTCTTTCCCTTTATACAGTTGCAATAGTTCTTCATCTGTGTCCTCCCCAGTAGTTTAAGGCTTGCATTCTTTAGCGGAAGGTCTGGGTGAAGCCTGTGCAGTAGCCACCCCTTTCTTCCTGGCCGGCATGCTGAGGGATGCTTTCTTGCTCTCCACCCTTGCATCAATTTTTTCTTGTGAGCACTGGATAAAGGCCTTGAATAACCTGTAAGGGCATACTTGTTTTCTGCATGCGGTTCTCAGGGATTCCGTACTTTATTAGTTTGCTAGTATTGCCATACCAAAATGCCACAGATAGAAAAAATTAACTTTCTTGCAGTTCTGAAGACTAGAAATCCAAGGATCAGGGTGCTGGAAAGTTAGGTTTTCCTGAGGCCTCTTTTCTTGGCTAGCATATGACTGCCTTCTTGCTGTGTGTCCACATGGTTGTGTGTGCAGGTGTCTGGTGTCTCTTTTGTGTGTCCAAATTTCCACCTCTTCTAAAGTCACCAGTCACATTAGATTAAGACCCACCCTAAAGATTTCATTTTAACTTAAACGACTCTTTGAAGAGCTCATATTCATATATGATTTGGATACATTCGGAGGTACTGGGAGTTAGTACTTCAACACCTGAATTTGGGGAGGAACACAATTCATCCAATAACACTCTCACACTAGTGCACACATGGCCTTTAGCAATTCATGGAAAGTTTTTGTTGACTTCTTATCTGCTTGTGTGTCAGGCCCGCACTCTTCTTCTACTTCACTACAGGCAGGAAGTGCTCAAATACAGTCTCTCTGTACAGAGACTTGAGGCCAGCTGTTAACCTGAAACAACGTTTCTGCTAGATTTCTTTGAAGCTATGGCTTTGCAGAACATCCTGCTTTTACTTGTTGTTAATGTAGGGATAACATTCTTTCTAATTTTCAACATTCTGGACATCAAGAAAACGCTTTTTAAAATTAAAAATATGTGACCTCTTGCTGTGTTCTTTTATTCTCTTTAAATTTCCAATTTTAGCATCATGCATGGATCAATCATTGAAACTTTTTCTTATGTCTATGTACACTAACCATGCAAGTAATATTTTTAAATTAAATTTATTGGGGTGACATTAGTTAATAAAATTATATAGGTTTCAAGTGTACAATTCTATAATACATCATCTATATTTTGCATTGTGTGTTCACTACCCAAAGTCAAATCTCCTTCTGTCATCATATATTTGACCTCCTTTATCCTCATCTATCTCTCTTCCACCCCTCTTATCCTCTGGAAACCACAAAAATATTGTCTGTATCTATGATTTCACTCATATGTAGGATATAAAACTGAAAGAAACAAACAAGACAAACTATCTAGGTAATCTTAACAATCTCATGTCTTCAAACTATATTTTGAAGATTCCCAAATTGATATGTTTTACTGTTCCTTTACCCTGAACTAGATATAGGTATAGATATAGATATAGATATAGATATAGATATAGATATATAGATATAGATACCGTGTTTCCCCAAAAATAAGACCTAGCCAGACAATCAGATCTAATGTGTCTTTTGGAGCAAAAATTAATATAAGACCCAGTATTAAATTATATTATATTACCCAGTCTTATAATAAAATAAGACTGGGTCTTATATTAATTTTTGCTCCAAAAGACACATTAGAGCTGATTGTCTGGCTAGGTCTTATTTTAGGGGAAACACGGTCTAGATATATAGATATAAATATAGAAACATATAGTCTACTAGACATCTACTTAGATATTTAAAGAGGATTTCATATAGTCCTTCATATTAACATTCTTTTATGATTCTTTGTATTTCTGTGGTATCTGGGGGTAACTTCTCTTTCATTTCTGATTCTGTTTATTTATGTCTTTCCTCTTTTTTCTTTAGTGAGTCTAGCCAGGGCTCTGTCAATTTTATTAATCTTTGCTAAGAACTATCTGTTTGTTTCAGTAATTTTGTCTTTTGTCTTTTTAGCCTCCATTTCATTTAGTTCTGCTCTAATTTTTATTATTCCCTTCCTTTTGTTGACTTTGGGCTTCATTTGTTCTTCTTTACCTAGTTCTTTAAGATGTAATGCTATGTTTTTTATTTGGGATTTTTCTTGTTTCTTGAGATTAGAATGTAATAATACAAATTTCCCTCTTAATACTGCTTTTGCAGTATCCCAGTAATTTGATATGATGTATTTTCATTCTCATTTGTTTCTATGTATCCTTTGATCTCTCCTTTTATTTCTTCTTTGACCCAGTCATTCATTAGTAACATGTTGTTTAATCTCCACACATTTGTGGTTTTTCCCACTTTCTTTTTGCAGTTGAAAATCAGTTTAAAAGCATTGTGGTCAGAGAATATGCTTGGTATGATTTCAATCTTCTTAAATTTGCTGAGGCTATTTTTGTGTCCCAACATATGGTCCATCCTTGAGAAAGTTCCATGTGAACAAGATTGGGAGCATATAAAATACTATATACCAAATTCAATAATCTAGAAAAAATGGACACGTTTTTAGACATATATTACCTTCCTAGACTGAATCACAGAGAATCAGAAAAGCTAGATACATTGATCAAAGTAAAGAAATTGAAACAATCTTCCAAAATCTCCCCAAACAAAAAGTCCAGAACCAGATGGCTTCACCAGTGAATTCTACCAAACATTCAAAGTTGATTTAACACCAATCCTCCTCAAACTCTTCCAAAATATTGAAGAAGAGGCAGTATTTCCTAACTCATTTTATAAGGCCAACATTACCCTGATATCAAAACCTAGTAAGGATAACACACAAAAAAGAAAATTATAGACCGGTATTTCTGATGAACACATATAAAAAATCCTACACAAAATTCTAGCAAATTGAATACAATGATGCATTAAAATGATTATACATCATGGTCAAATTGGGTTCATTCCAGGGACACAAGGATGGTTCAACATATGCAAATCGATCAATGTGATACACCATATAAACAAAATAAAGAATAAAAATCATATAATTATATCAATAAATTAAGAAAAGGCTTTTGACAAAATACAACATCCATTTATAATTAAAACAATAAAGTAGGTTTAGAAGAAAAGTACATCAACATAACAAAAGCCATATATAACAAACCCTCAGCTAATATCAAACTTAATCGTGAGGAACAGAAAGATTTTCCTCTAAGATCAAGAACAAGACAGGGATGCCACATGTCACCACTGTCATTCAACATAGTGTTGGAAGTCCTATCAAAACAATCAGGCAAGAAAAGGAAATAGAAGGCATCCAAATCAGTAATGAAGAAATCAAACTGTCACCTTTTGCCGATGACATGATTCTTTACATAAAAACCCCTAAGAACTCCACCAAAAAACTATTAGATACAATAAACAAATACAGTAAAGTTGCAGGATACAAAATCAATGTACCAAAAGTCCCTTGAATTATTATATGTTGACAATAAAATTTCAGAAAAAGAAATTAAAAAAAATCCAATTATTTTTGCAATTGCAACTAAAATAACAAAATACCTGGGAATAAACTTAGCAATGTGAAGGACCTATACACTGAAAACTATAAGACATTGTTAAAAGAAATTGATGAAGACACAAAAAAAATGGAAAGATATTCAGAACAGAATTACCATATGACCCAGCAATACTTCTTCTGGGTATCTACCCCCCAAAAATGAAAACATTTATTAATAAAGATATATGTACCCCTATGTTCATTGCAGAATTATTCATGGTGGCCAAGACATGGACGCAACCGAAGTATCCTTCAATAGTAGAATGGATAAATAAGATGAAGTACATATATACAATGGAATATTACTCGGTCATAAGAAAAAAATATATTGCCATTTGCAGCAACATGGATGGATTTTCAGATTATCATGCTAAGCGAAATAAGTCAAACAGAAAAAGTTGAGAACAATATAACTTCACATACATGTGGGAAATAAAACTGAAAGCAACAAAGAAACAATACAAACAAACAAAATATCATAAACACAGGCAATAGTTTAGTGGTTACCAGAGGGTAAAGAGGGGTGGGGAAGGTGGTAGAAGAGGAAAAAGGGGGTAAAATACATGGTGATGGAAGGAGAACTGACTCTGGTTGGTATACACACAATGCAATATATAGATGATGTATTATGGAAATGTACATTTGAAACCTATATAATTTTATTAACCATTGTCACTCCAATAAATTTAATAAAGAGAAAAAAAGAACATTTCAAACTTAGCTTAAAATTGACATCTGTTCTCAAAAGGCATCTTAGTTGAGTTTGTCTCTGGCCACTGTATTTAAAGTTTCTATAATATTCAACACATTGTATCATCTTATTAACGTTAGGTATTAGATAACAAAATTGTCATGTTTATTTGCCATCTTTCTCATCAGAATGTCAGTTCCATGAATGCAGGATTTGTTGTTGTCATATCTGTTCAATCTTTAGCACACAGATGGGGTCAAATGCATAGTAGGTACTCAATAAATTAAAATAAGAAAAAATGAAAGGTTGGGAGATAAAGTTGAGAAAATATCTACAAGACTATGATCAAAATAAAAGTGACAGAACATAGGAGCGATATCAATAGAAAATTTCCAAATAATGGGTGATGGTGGCGCTATGCTATAAGAAGTAACAGAAAAATAAACGGATAAATAAATAAGGTAAAGAAATTACCAAAAAAAAGGAAAAAAACACAATATAAATATTTGAATACTGATGGACATGGCTTATGAGATAGAAAAGGCCCATCAAGAGCTCAGAAGAATGGATTTCAAAAAATCATCACAAAAGGCATATATTTTAGTATCAAACATTAAATTCAAAAATAAAATCCTAAGTGCTTCCAGATAGAAATTAAACAAACAAACAAACATGTCACATTAAAGAATGTGGAACTAGAATGCCTTTGGACCATTCAGCAATGGAAAATGTTTCTGAGTTAAGAGTAGAATAATCCCAAAATTTTAATGCAAATAATTTCAAACCTAGAATTATACCCAGCCAACTCTCAGTCATGTGTGAGGGAAAAAGGAAAAATTTTCAGTCATGCAATAATGCAAAATTTTTTCTTATATATGTCTATTCTAAGAAGTTGCTAGATAACTGAAACAGCTAAATAAGGGAGTAACCAAGAAATAAATGAAAGAGCATTAAGGAAACAGGGCCTTTAATACAGAGGGATGGTAAATGAAACGCCTGAGCAATAGCTCTGCCCCACTCCTACAGAGTAGGAGGAACATGTTTATCAGAGTGCAAGAAGTGTGTTTGAAAACTTGCAAAAAATATAACACATACACAGAGATCTTTTGGGGGAAAACAGAACATATATATGTATACGTGTGTGCATATATGAAGTCTGACAATTAAGCTCGCGAACTTGTTGCGACAATGTTACTTTTTTTATATCAAAGGGATTATTCATTATGAATTTGTACCAACTGGACAAACAGGTAACCGAGGTTATTATTTGGAAGTGCTGAAAAGGCTGCGTGAAAAAGTTAGACGACATGAACTTTTCGCCAACAATTCATGGCTCTTGCATCACGACAATGCACCAGCTCACACGGCACTGTCTGTGCAGGAATTTTTAGCCAGTAAACAAATAACTGTATTGGAACACCCTCCTTATTCAACTGATCTGGCCCTCAGTGACTTATTTCTTTACCTGAAGATAAAGGAAATATTGAAAGGAAGACATTTTGATGACATTCAGGACACCAAGGTTATTACAACGACAGCTCTGATGGCCATTCCAGAAAAAGAGTTGCAAAATTGCTCTGCAGGGTGGACTACGCACTGGCATCAGTGTGTAGCTTCCCAAGGGGAGTGCTTCAAAGGTGACCATAGTGATATTCAGCAATGAGGTATGTAGCACTTTTTCTAGGACTAGTTCACGAACCTAATTGTCTCACCTCGTACATAGTGATGCAAGTATTGAAAGGAAGGAAAAAGGTACTGAGGAAGGATGATGAAAAAAATAATAAAATAAACAGAAAAAAAAAGATAGCACTGAATGAAAGCAAGATAAAACAATATAAACAATGTATTTGGAAATAGAGAGATAAATGCCAATAGACACAGGTAATTGATACCTAAGGGCTGGGAAAGTTGGAACCAATGAATGTTTCATGTACTTTTGGGATTTTTAGTATTTAGCACCATATATACAGAGGGTGCCAAAAACATGTATACACATGTTAAGAAAGGAAAGAACTATTAAAATTGTAATACTAAATATATAACCAATAACAAAAGATGAATACAAGTCATGTTTGACTTCTGATATTACAAGAGGTGCTCAAAGGGGTTAACATCAGCGTCCAGACACTTCTGATTGCAGGGAACTACTGCTTGAGCAACACTGACCAAAGCATACATTTGTACATGTTTTTGACACCCCTTGGCACCCCCGGTATATAGTTAAAAGAGTAGATGTGAAAGTGTTATACGGAGATATGCTACCTAGGCCCCCTTCAAGGAAGCATTTGCTACAGCAGCCAGCCCCTTCAGAGAGCCAACTTGCCCTAGGTCATTCTTTTCCTGCTGCAGGCCAATTCAGAGACAGGGCTGGGTCGGGGAAAAGAGACAGAACATTTCTATCTGACACAGGACAGCTCTCATAGGCTCTGGATCTCTCTGCTAGATTTACCAAAGCTTTCATGGGACAATGTCCTGTACCTAATCCTAATTTCTGCTTTCCTTTCCCTGGGACTGATCCTCTACAGACATTTGTTCTGTTTATCTCAGTTTCTGCTTCGAGAATTTGAACTATGGCAGTTGGTACCTGAAGTGGTCTGAGAATGGAGGTGATAAGATGACGTTTTTGCAGTGGATCATTCCCGGCCAGGCTAGCAAGAGGACCCATTACTAAGTGTCGTGCACTTAGTTGTACCACAATATTAAGCACTTAGCACACATGATCTAAGTTAGTCTCCACAGCAATTTTATTCCATGGCTAATATTGTTATCCCCATTCTGCTAATATGGAAACTGAGGCTGGAAAATGCAAAGATCCTTATTTAAGGTCATGTATTTAGTATGACATAGAACAGTATTCAAATCACAGTAGTTTGCTTTTATTCCTATCAGAGATAGTGTTTTGAATGACTACATTATAAAAGTGTAGAGATAGAAATAATGCTGCTCAACATCTAGAGTAACTCCAGAGAATAGATCAAATCATTGTCAGAAACAAAGATTTTTTAAATAAGCCAAGCAATATAATAAGAAAATAAATTTTCAACTCCTTCTATATTTTTCTTTGCATGCCATTGCTCATGGCTCACTAAAATACCACTAATGTTGACATCTGTATTTTTGGTAAATGGTTAATTTTATTTCAGTACAATCAATGTACAAATCATAACTTTGACTTTCCAAATGTTACTGTGTGATGTTTTGTTTTCAGTTATGTTTTCAATTATGAACACAGTTTACCTCCTGAGGTGTCCAGTTAAGATAAAAGGATATGTCACAGTTAGGAAAAGTAAACTCATCAAGAGTCATGGTGTGAAGTGGTTTCTATGAATCCTTGCCAGATGGAATTACTTGCAATTATGAACAATCTTAATTCCTGTAATTTAAAACCTATTCTCTATTGTGAATATAGCAAAGAATTAATAGTATTTGGTATTTTAAAATGGAACATTTGAGATGGCATTTGCCTATCATTGGATACATAACTGTTAAAATATTTAATCTAATGGAAACCAAAATGCCTACTACATGAGAGATGAACTAGGAGAACGCTAAACCATATAATTATCGCCATTACATATATATGTTAAATATGTACCTATATGTTTTTATATACATATACATATATATACATATATATATATATATATATATATATATATGCATATATACACATATATATTATGAAATGTTAGTATCTATCAGAAGCCATTTTATTTTTTAGGTAACTAGGGTAAGTTTGATGTAAAATGATTTAAGGCGGATACACAAATCAAGATCAATTCAGCCTTTTTTCTCTTATTTGACTTCTATATCTCATGATAGTATCAGAAATCTTTGGGCTGAACTGTTTATTAAGGTATTTTTGTTCTCCAATTACCTGTATTAAGTCAGGGAAGATATCAGAAGAAGTTAACAGCTTTTTTTCTTTTTTAAACAGAGTGGCCAGTATAGTCTAAGAGATATTACATGAAACGGAAAATGATTCATTTGGAAAGTAGAAAGACAGAGGTGTCAGGGGCTACTATAAGAGAAAACAGGTGAAAAAAAAGTTTTACATACAAAGAATTTCACATGTATAGGTCAGAGGATACTAATAACCACCATTGTAAAAATTGTTTTTTCTTTCACAACTAGTATGCCTGGGAGAAAATATCATATAATTGTTTAGACTATAACAGAATTGTGTTTTTTTTTTTAATTTGGACAAGACAGCATTGCCTCTAAAGACCTTAATTTATTTACTTTGCTTTAAAGAAATTACTTGGATAAAAATTAACTAATAATTTTCCTGGCATTTAACAATGCCTGTGATGAATGGAAGGATACTTTTATTTCCTACATCTAGCAAAACATAGGTCATAAAAACACAGAAACATATATATTTTACTAAGTAAATAAGTGTGTGAATGAGAAATCATTCGATAAGTAATTGGTCAGCGTTGATGTGAAGCTTAAGAAAGTGTTCAGAAGAGAAGGTTCTTTTTCTGAGGTTTCATTGTTAGTATATAGGAATGCAATGGATTTCTGTATGTTGATTTTGTAGCCGGCAACTTGACTGTATTTGTCTATCGTTTCTAATAGTTTTTTGGTGGAGTCTTTAGGGTTTTCTATATATAGCATCATGTCATCTGCAAAAGGTGACAATTTAACTTCTTCATTCCTTATTTGGATGCTTTTTATTCCTTTCTCTTCCCTGATTGCTCTGGCTAGGACTTCCAATACTATGTTGAAAAGCAGAAGTGTTAGGAGATAGCCCTGTCGTGTTCCTGAATGTAGAGCAAAGGGCTTCAGTTTTTCGGAAATTACAACCCTTTGAATATTCATGTATACTAGAAGGTAGTGATCAGAAATGTTAAAAAAAAAATATGTATTTACAGAGAAAACAATTCAAAATACATGGTAATCAATGTTGACAGTAATTGTTGGCATGCAAAGATGTCTGCATTTTAGATACCTAAAAGAAAATATTAGATTTGGTTCTAGTCAAATTACACAACCAAAAGGAAAATAAAATCTATTAAATTTTTAAAACTATTTTAAACCGGTCTCTTTTTCTAAGTACTTAATGCTATATGGCTATCTGCAAGCCCTATTTTTAGCTACATACCAAAAATTCGATGTTATTTTAAATTTTATTCAACTTAAAACATTTTCAAATTTCATTTACATGTACATATGTATTTTTTAATTTAGATGTGTGTTGTATAATTTATCTAAGCTTTTGGAACATTTCTAGTCATGTCTGAACAATGTTTAATGTTTTTGTGGTTAGAGAACATAGTTTACATGATTATAATTCTTTAAAATGAGTATGAATTTCTTCATTATCTCTTATTATCCCTTTAATATCTGTAGGGTTGTAGGTGAGGTTTTCTTCTTCAAATAAACTTACATATTCTTTCTTGACCAGTTTTACTGAGGATTGTTTAATTTTATCAGTCTCTTCAAAGAATAAACTTTTGGCTCCGTTGATTTTCTCTTACTTTATTTTGTTAATATCCCTGCTGCTGCTACCCACTTTATTTTCTCTTGTTATCTTTGAATTTAATTTTCTTCCCACTTGAGTTTGAAGATTACATTAGAATTGCAACGTGTCTTCATCTGAAGTTATGTATTTTTCTCTAAGAATTACTTTAGCAACTTTTGCTGTGTCATATTTTTATTATTATTCAATGCACAAATTACCAGTATCTAGAATAAAAGAGTGGATAAGGCTATAGATTGGATTCTACAGCAATTAAATAATGACAATTTTATGCAGATACATTTGATAACTTAGATGAAATGGAAACAGTCCTTGAAAGACACAAACTAATAAATTTCACCACGATATACCAGGGTGCCAAAAAAAGCTATACAAGTGGACACTTTGGTCAACGTTGCTCAAGCAGCAGTTCACCATAAACAGAAGTGTCTGGATGCTGATGGTAACCATTTTGATTACCTCTTATAATTGCAGAAGTCAAACGTAAATTGTATTCATCTTTTGTTATCAGTATATATTGAGTATTACAATTTTAATAGTTTTTTTTCCTTTCTTAAAATATGTATACATTATTTGGGCACCCTCTGTATATAACTTGAATATCTTCACATTTACTAATTGAGATTCAATTTGTAGTTAGAAAACTTTCCAATACAGAAAACCATGGGCCCAAAAAGCTTCTATGATGAATTCTACAAAAATGTTAATGGAAGAAGTAATGCCAATTATTCATAAACTCTTCCAGAAAGTAGAAAAGAAGGAAAGCATTTCCCACTTATTTTATGAAGCCAGAATTATCACGGTAACAAAACCAAACAAAGACATTACACGGAAACACAAACAGAACCACTATGAATAACTATTGTCATGGAGATGGAAGCAAAAATCCTTTAAAACTATTAGCAAATTGAATCAGCGATATGTTTAATACACTATAACCAAATGGGGTTTATTGCAGGGATGTAGGTTTGTGTGACAGCTGAAAATCAATCAATGCAAGTCAGCACATTAACTGAGAAAACAATCTGTAAAACAATTTGATCATCTTAATACATGTAGAAAATCATATTAGATAAAATTCAACATTGTTTATGATTTAAAAAGATTCAGAAACTAGGATTAGATAGGAACTCAACAAGATAGAAAGCATCTACAAAAAATGCAAACTTAAAGTCTTACTTAATGGTGAACTGCTGAAAGGTATTGGCTAAGATCACACAAGTACAAGGATGTCCAAACACATGCCTATTCAATATTGTACTAGAGGTTTCAGCCAAAGCAACAGTCTTGAAAAAGCATCTAAATGCATAGCTTGGAAAAGAAGAAGCAGGACATTTTTGTTAGGAGTTTCAAGCCACCTTTCTTTAATATAAATAGATCTCAGAATTATTTCCATTTTCTCAACAAGTTATTGGTATAATGGTTTAGAAGTCATTGACATTTGGTTTTAAATCAAATTAAGTATGCATACATTTCCTTATTCTCTCTTCACCTCCATTCTCTCTACGGTTTATTTCATGTTCTAAGTATTTTCATGCTCTTTATTAGTCCCAGTGTCCCCTTTCAATTATTGTGTTTTAGACCTGTCTCCATTCTCATGCTGAAAATTTCCCTCATCCTCAAAGCCCTTCATACTCCCAATGGCTATCTAATATTTTATATTAATACTCTTACTTTTAATGAAAGCTTTTGGAAATAATATCATATTGCAAAGAATTTAGTCTAATAATGGCAATTTCAGTTAACTGCACAGGAGCCATGTGGAACCAGTCAGGTCTTTTAAGAGATTTTACTTCAAAATTAATAATACTTTCAGCTGGTACTTTCGAACACTTGGTGTTTAGTCACTGCCTTCTCTGGGCTAAAGGACTCCTTCAAGTCTGAAATTATGTCATGAGGCAAAATCAAGACAGGGAGTTTATTTAATATAGCATTATCTCCATGATAGACGGCTTTCTATGTTAACATCCTACACTTAGTTAATGTATATATGTTTGCTTTACATGGAAAAATCGTATTAGATATCTAATACTAAATTTTAAAAATAGTTTATTGTCTGTTAGGTATAGGCACTGGCACAGGCAAATAAATTTGCTTTTCTCATTCGTCTTTTTTTTTTTAAACTGCATCTCATATTATCTCTCTTACATTCAGGTACATTTTATAAAGAGCCAATGAATATTCATTAAGGGGGAAGCTCTCCTTTTCACCAATTTATTTGAATCTGACTTCTAATAAGCTTATTTTCTTCCCAGGTTTCTAATAAAAATAATTATTTTGGTAATAGTAGTAACAGTCATGATAGTACCAATAACTACTATTTATTGGGCACTTACTACATGACTGCACTGTGTTAACTGTTTACCACTACATTCACAATAGTCCTATGAGATTGGTAAATTATTATCCTTATGGTTAAATACAGACATAAGGAAACAAGACAGCTTGCCTAAGTCACATAGCTGCTATGGGCCTTGTCTGTCTGCTTGAACTTAAAACCACTGTAACAGTTTTATTTATTTGCCATTACTTCCATTCCCACACAGAACATTGAGTTCAGAAAGAGGATAGTGTGGAATCCTTGCTTAATGGTTTCATCCCTGGCTGTGGCTCAACATAATCCAAGAAATAAAAACCCATGCTTTATATCTAATGTGTAGCATGACTCTATTAAAAGAAACCTCTGTTTCTAAGTCAGATAAGTATTGTTAATGTTTTTAAAGTGCCCAATGTCTTGTTGGCATGCAAGGGTCCAATCAACTTGCATAAATAACTGAAACATAGTGTGTAAAAAAGATAGGGTAGGGACTTAGAAGTATTCAGAATATCATCCCCTAACATACTGTCCCAGGAAATGAAGTTTTAGTACTTATATGCTCATAAGCCTTAGCAATTCATATAAGGCAGTTCAATGTTCTAGATCATCAGGATACTTATCATTGGCATAGTCAGAGGTGGCAAAAGCTGGAAAGACCTTCGAATTCATCTCATAAAACAGAAAGGACGCTGAAAGGTTAAACAAATTATGCAAGTCTAACAAATAAACTGTTGACTTAGCATTAGAAAGCGAGCATGTATGACAACTGCTGTCTTACTTAGTGTTTTCCAACAGCACATTAGCTACAGCAGAATTGGCTTACTCCCAGATTGGTGCAGCCACTATGGAAGGCAGTGTGGAGGTTCCTCAAAAAACTAAGAACAGAATTACCTTCTGACCCAGCATTCCCTCTCATGGGTATATACCCCAAAAATCTGAAAACATTTATGCGTAAAGATACATGTGCTCCAATGTTCATTGCAGCTTTATTCATGGTGGCCAAGACATGGAAACCACCAAAGTGTCCTTTGATAGATGACTAGATAAAGATGTGGTATATGTACAAGTATACACAATGGAATACTATTCTGCCATAAGATAAGATGAAATAGTGCCATTTGAGACAACATGGATGGATCTTGAGATTATTATGCTAAGTGAAATAAGTCAGAAAAAATTGAGAACTATATGACATCACTGATATGTGGGATATAAAACTAAAAAGCAACAAAGAAACAAGACAAATAAATAAACAAACAAAAACTCATGGACACAGTTCCGTGGTTACCAGATGGTAAGAGAGGTGGGAGGACAGCAGAAGAGGGTAAAGGGGTCAAATACATAGTGATGGAAGGAGAACTGACTCTGGGTGGTGAACACACAATGTGATATATAGATAATGTATTACAGAACTGTACACTTGAAACTTACGTAATTTTACTACCCATTGTCACCCCAATAAATTTTAATTTAAAAAATTTAAAAAAAGAAAAGAATTGGCTTACTCCCAGCTCCCATCCTTTTCCCCTCCACTGGAAGCTACTATTCTTCTATATCCTTCACTTGGGAAGGCTCCATATCATCACTGTAATTGTCACCCTCAGCAGAAATGCAGGGATTGCACTGGGTTGATAGTCTCATCTTCAAAAGACTTTTTTTCCCCCAATCAGGGCTAAGTCACATTGATTAACAGGCATAAGCTTCAATCTGCCATTACCACTGACTACCCCGCAGTTGCCTGTGCTTTAATAAAGGAGTTTAATTTCTAGGATCTGTGATCCACTTTTCGTAAATTGAAAACTTACTCCAATTGGTGAAATAAAAATGACAACAAGGAATTTCCTCATTTCAATCCTTGATGTGACTTCGTATCCACTCATGTGCATTGTTAATTATCCAACTACATCATCTCATTTCAACTGGGACAGCTTGTACTGCTGACATATTCTCACTCTATCCTTTAAATCTGGAAGAATTGCAGCTCTCTACCTGTGTCCTTTCCTACCTAATATATTATGACATTTTCTTGAACTCTTTTTTTATGCAAGTAGTATTTTTATTTTACTCACAAATAAGAATAATTTTAAAAGCAACTGTGTATATTAAATATCCCCATTAGGATAAGCTATTGCTTATTGTATAAACAGAAAATATGAGCAAATAAGACATTTTAGAAATTAGTTATAACATATGCTTATAAATCATAGTTGTTTACTATATTATTTTCTGGTTAAATTACCTAGTTAATATTGATATGCTTCAATTTTAAAAAGAGGTAAAAGTCAACTACTCTCAGTCTGTTAGTCAACATTTAATCTCTAATGTTGGCAAGATAATCAGTTAACTTATTATATAATTCTATCTGAAATCTCTTTGTAATAGATTTGTCACATTTAGCAAATAAAACTATAGGACAACCTAATTCAATCTGAATTTTAGCTATGCCACACATTTTTTCCTTTTTTTTTGTGTGTGTGTACATCTGTTCTAAATATTGCATGAAACTACTTATACTAAAATTATTTGTTGTGAATCTGAAATTCAAATTTACCTGGGAGACTCACATTTTACCTCTGGCAATACTCTTTCTAGACAATTAATCAAAGAATTTGCCATATATGTGGTGACAACTGTTTTTCAGTCTACCCTCTCATTGTCTTCTATGATAGTAATCTTTGTAAATTAATCCTTAAGGATGAATTAACTTAATTTCAACATATATTTTTTTTTGCAGCTTTTGGAAATCAATCTTACTTAATTATTGTGCATATATAGCTAATACTGATTTAATCTGATTGAGTGCACTGATTGCACTGCCCATCTCTGAAAGACCCAGAAACCAGGAAGAGATATTACTGTACCCTAGATTGCAAATTACCTTATCCCTTGACTTCTTTTTTGTTGTTGTTGTTCTGAGTATTTTTATAAATGGAGGTTTAATATTTTTGGACTTCAAATCTAAGTTCTTGACTACTTAGGAAGATAACCAAACTAAATTTCTAGCAAGGAGGAAAGGCCTACTAAGCAGTATTTTTTTTCTTTTTCTTTTTTTGGATTTTAGAGGGTGACATCATTTTGGAATCACTGAGAGAACAACATCATAAAAAGACTTGAAATTTTAGTGGCTAGGCTACTGTGTAGATATAAAGTGTGAATGAACTTGCTTGTTCATGTAGGAGAGAATTAGAGCAATCAAATGGCTTATAAGACAGCATAATAAAGACTTAATTTACAACCATAGGACTATCATTAATAATTATTTTTATGAATTAAGAAAAACAGATGTCTAGGAAAACTAGAGCTTTACAATTTCTTTGGATAGATGTGATTTAAGAAATTTACAAATTAGTACTGATTTGAGCTCAGATTTAGTATAATATGAAAAAGCAAAACATTTTTTTCTTTTTTTCTTCATCTTCTTCTGAAATAGTTAACAATCCACATAAACTTTTATTAGAACTGAATTGCAATACAGTTTAAGTGCAGCAAACTAAAAGGAAAACTTGGTAGAGAGCAAAATAAATTTTTGATGGAAAAAAACACAAAGAGATTAGAGATGAGTGAAAGAATAATCTCTTAGTCTTATTTTCTGCTACACTTTTTTTTATTACTTCAGTTTGTTTATCTTTTCCAATTCCTACTGTTTTATTGCTATCTTTATAAGACCACATTGAACACTATTTCCCAAGATATATATCTGCCATTCTGATAAATCTGGTCATTCCCCTCAACAATCCCATGACTCAAGTTTTTCAATTACATTCCTTGGCAATAACATTGACTAAAAGCAATTCTATATTCGGAGATATTGATGGTTTGGAATGTATTTTTGCTCAGCCTGTTAGTTCATTTAAACGTAGCGACTGTTTGAAATTCAGATTTTATGCTATTCTCAGAGAATTATATTACACATGTAAGTTATCTCAAAGGATCCAGCCAGTCACTGGAATTTCTGTTTTTGATTTTTCCTCAAATTGAGATAGCTACTACAATGAAAGTCACATACAATAAATACATAATCCACTAATGCTTTTTAAAAAGTAATCTGTTATCCTTTAGTTCCATGAATCAAATAATCCTTTTTCTGATTGTTATGGACTGAATGGGTGCATTTTCCCCTCCCACCCAAATTCTAATGTTGAAGCCCTAATCCCCAATGGGGCTGCATTTGCAGATAGGGCCTGTGAGTAACTTATAAAGGTTAAATGAGGTCATAAAGTGAGGCCCTAATCCATTCAGACTAAAACCCTTACAAAAAGAGGAAGAGCTAGCAGAGCTGTCTCTCTCCACCATGTGAGAACACAGTGAGAAGGCTGCCATTTGCAAGCCAGGAAAATAACTCTTTCCAAAAACTGACCATGCTAGCACCCTGACCTTGGACCTTCGAGCCTACAGAACTGTGAGAAATATATTTCTGTTGTTTAAGCTCCTCATACACAATAATTTGTTAGGCAGCCCAAGCTGATTATGACACTTATGATATATACATATATTTTTCTTTTTTCCTGACAGGTATTTTAATAAATATTTTTCTAGAGAATTTCTAAAATATGCCATGGGTGGTTGTTATGGTATAATTCTTCCGGTACATTGCAAACAACTTTATCATCATCCTCCAATCCTCTTACTCGCCTCATTTCTTCCCCTACATAAATACTTATTGTGTAGGTTTTTGAAACTAATTAAAGTGTCATTTCTTGAGCTTTAAGGACTCTATCCCAAGAAACTTCAGCTCTGAAATAATTATTAGATTATCTACATTCACATACTATTTAGACTAGGAATGGTGTAAATGTTTTAACAGAAGCACTTGTGTGAATTACTGACATAACTGTTATCAAGGTCTGTGATTGATAAAGAAGAACTAGATTGGAATACACAAGATTCAGTGATCCCCTAAGGTTTGTGCATAGAACTTGATCAGGCAACTTGGAGTAAAGACTTGTCACAATCTGAGGAAAGAAATGTGGTGAAATAAGACATGCCCTACAGGGTGAGATCTTGAGAACAGTAGAAATTCTTTATTTTCCAAAGTATCTAGCCGAACACCTTACACAGAGTGGTGGCCAATTTAATTTAATTCTTACTGAATTAAACTAAATGGATCAAAACACCAAATTTGGCTTGAGTCAGTATTGAAGTAATACAAAAAAAGGCTCCCAGTGAGATTTGCTACAATGGCAACCTGAAGTATCTGTTACAGTTGTTTCCACATTGAGTTGATCCTTGTTGATCCCATGAAGACTAGAGTTTGGTGGAGGAAAAAGGCACTGTTGGCATGTCTCCACAGACCTGATAAAAGATTATCTGTCTACATTGTTGAACGTGGTTAATGTATGCTTTAAATAAGATTTGTGAGTTATTTCCATTGTAGAGAGATTGGTCCCATTGTGGACCTTGTGCTGTTATATTTAGAAGAAGTTTTTTTCTATTGGTTCTGACACTTTTGCAAAAAGGAAAACTGACCTCTGATTGGGGAACTTTGCCGTGGTCAATGAACTGATTGTTTAAATATGCTAGCAGTAATAATTACAATGCTTATATTAGTCCATGCATATTTAAACAAGCCCAGGCATATCTACAAGGGGACAAGTAACATTACTTCATATAACATTCAATTTCAGACTGGCACCAATGCATACAGATGTTAAAATTAGCTGTACTCATCAATTAGAACATAAAAAAGTGGTGAGGAACAGCATGTCTAGAGTCAGATTCAGTGACAAAATTTTGAACAATGTGATGAAAACAGTATTGTGTAAATCTTTCTTATACAACAGCCAGCATGAGTCTTTGTTCCTACTTCTTTTTGTCCCTTCCCCTCTCTGTTGCAGATAATATTTACAATGGTTTAATTTGGAGGACACATCTTAACCCATAAAGTGATGTTGTGAATGGAAGCCCAGGATAATGCAATAGCAAGAGAAGGGAACATGAGAGTACTGTGTGGGTCACAACTGCCATGGCTACCCTGGACTTGCTCTTGCTGACATTTATATTAAAGAGAGATCACATTCTATCTTTTTTAAGCCACTGTTCTTTTGATTTTTATTGTAAACTTGATTCATACAGTATATAACTATATAAATAATTGTGTATCATATTAGTGTTATTATATTTTAGAATACACCGGGAGTGCCAAAAAAATGTATACAAGTGGACACTTTGGTCAACGTTGTTTAAGCAGTAGTTTGCTGTAATCAGAAGTGTCTGGACGCTGATGGTAACCACTTTGATCACCTCTTGCAATTGCAAAAGTCAGACATGACTTGTATTTATCTTTTGTTATAGGTATATATTGAGTATTACAATTTTAATACAGTTTTCCTTTCTTAAAATGTGTACACATTTTTTGGCACCCTCTGTATACAATCTAACATATAAACATACATATTAATCATTTCAATTTTATTAATTAGGAAACTAAGGTTCAAATTAGATAACTTTTCAAGGTTACAAAATTACTATATGATATCGTTTATCAGATGCAGAAGCCTGAGATTTACTGCCTCGCAGACAGAGCATTCTTATTTGGGGAGTTTGGGGAGCTAAGTCTCACCCCCTTCTCTCCTCTGGGTGAAAGAAACACAAGGATCCGTAAGTAAACGAGATCTAAAATACCATCTTTATTAATGACTAGCCAATTTCCTGAAAACTTCCCAAAGTCAGACAACTAGCAAAACCGTATGAGACAGCCTGGCCTAGACACAGATCTCTTATTTATCCCCAACACCCACCATGAGTTCAATGGGAACCAGCAGAAAACATGAAATAGAGAGAAAGCAGGAATAATTGGTCCTTTCTTTCAGGACAGTGGTTACTCAGATCCCTTGTAAAACTGACGCTCTGGAGCAAACACTTCCGGTCACTGGGGCATAGTCCCTCGCCCGATTCCAATGCAGATGTGGCTGACAGCTACGGCTCACTGCCAGCATCCAACATCAGAGGGGCTCTGCTTTTCTCCCTCGGGACTGCATGAAGGCCCACCTTAGAACTGCAGGGAGCAACCCTCGGGGAGCAAGCCCTAAAGGATAAATGGCATCCTTTCTTTTTTTTTTTAATTAAAGTTTATTGGGGTGACAATCGTTAGTAAAGTTACATAGATTTCAGGTGTACAATTCTGTATTACATCATCCTTAAATCCCATTGTGTGTTCACCACCCAGAGTGAATTCTCCTTCCATCACCATATATTTGATCCCCTTCACCCTCATCTAACACCCTCTTCCCCTCTGGTAACCACTAAACCATTGTCTATGTCTATGAGAAAGAAAACTGAATGCTCAGTTCCCTCCAACTACCACCAGCTCATTAACATAAAGTTTATTAGCTTTTCTTTCCTCCCAGTGTTACTTTCCTTACTATCCAAATTCTGTGTACTGGAATTATATCTCAAGTAAACTGCTTGCAATTAAATCCTTGTTAGGTTTTCTGTGAGGGGAGACCTAAACCAAAACAAATCAACAGCTCTCATCTTTTAGATTAGCAACACTTCTTTCCTCCCTTAGAAGAGAATGAATAAGAGAAATAAAAGGAGGCAAGCTTTTTTTTTTTTCCCTTCCATACTCCCTAAATGAACTTTCTTACACATCCTGAGTAGATGAAAAACAGACGGTTTACTTATTTGTAGTAAAGTAAGCTGGAGTGGATAGGATATGGAAACAAATACAGTGTGACACAATTTATTTTAGAAAGACACTATTCTTTAAGTTACATGGGGAATCCTGGGTCTTAGGAAACATTTGACTTTGGATAAGAATACAACACTAAGGGGGGTGGGGGATGGGAGGTGAGGGTAAGGGGAATCAAATATATGGTGATGGAAGGAGAACTGACTCTGGGTGAACACACAATGGGATTTATAGATGACGTAACACAGAATTGTACACCTGAAATCTATGTAATTTTTACTAACAACTGTCACCCCAATAAATTTTTAAAAAAAGGAAGAAAAAAAAAGAATACAACATGACTCTCCACTTCTCTTAATCCTTACATGCAGACAAATAGAAGGGAATGATGGGCATCTCTAATTTTTTATTTGGCTTATCTACTTATATTTTGAAGGATAGTGAAATTAAATTACTGAAAATATTTCATTTTGTCTGTTTAGACAATTTTACAGATAGTTTAATTCTTTAGAACATATTTTTTACTCTATGAATATATGCAGGGAAAAAATAAAAGGGTAAAATTCACTATGGTGATTAATTTAGAAGCAGCACATGTGCACCACACATCATGAGTAAGTCTGTACCCAGATAAAAGATCCCCAAAGAGGGTGGAGTATAGTATCAAGCCAACCCCAAACATGAAAAAGTTACTTTTGTATGTGCATGTCCTTACCTCCTATATTTTTGTTTTGTTTTATATTTGCATATTTTCACCTCCTATTTGTCGGGGGACAATTCTCCATGGGTTTTTTGGTGCTTCCGTTGTGTTTTACAACCAGAGGCACAAAGTGTCTTTTCAACATACTATCTTTTCAACAACGTATAGTGAATAGATTTGGAAGATAGAAACAGTCTCTCTCTCTCTCTCTCCAGAGCAAAGGGTAGAAACACTTACTGCCCATCATAAAAGGATGTGGATTCCTAAGCTCAGGGTTTCTTTCCTGTAATGTAACCCACAGGCATCCTTCTGGGTCCATATACATCACCCAAGTGGGGCACGGGGTTGATGGGAACTGAATCAAATATGTTGAAGTTCATGCTGCTAGCTGTGCTGCCCAAACACAATCCTTTGGTCCTGATCTTGGAGTTTCCTGTCTTATGGCAGCAGCTATGAACATGGCAGGTTAACTTGTTATTTGAAAGTAGAATAAAAATTTCAGAATCTTGTCAGTTCTTGACAGTGTTGGTAACGCGAATGGAAAGGTGACAGAGACATGGCTTTCAAGAAGTATAACAATCTCATGGGATGATTAACATGACTTGAGGTAACTTCATGGCAATTGGTAGAGGACATTTTCACCAAATTTTATGGTCAACTGAATAACTAAAAGTACTCCATTTATTAAATTGTAACAAGGAAGAACTGGAGAGAGAGTTGCAGGCCAAGTACCGAGAAGCAGGTTGAAAGACAGCTGTCCAAACAGTATTCTGGTGGTGGTCCTCTCTCTTCTGGATGGGAAAATCTCCTTGCCAACCTGGGCAGGCATAGTTTCTGCCACCTCTCAGACAATATTTACAGAGATGTGAACCTACACTGAGCAAGAAAGGAAGGAAATTCATGACTGGTCTAGCTAAAAACAAGATGAATCATTAGAACTTACTCAGATTTCCTTGGACAGTAAGATGGAGCGTATATTGTTTGTTAAAAAGAATGGCAACATCTGGGCCATATCACAACCCTTTTGCAGTCTATTATGCCAACCTGAGATCTTGTGAGCTTTTTGCAGTGGGGCCTGACTAGTATAAGGGAACCTTAGCTCTCTTGAAAAAATTTTCCTCAGACAGACAAAACTCCCATGGCAAACTACAGATCAGACACTGCCTAGTTTTCAAATTATTACTGTCTAGACTGGTTTTGCAGTGCAATGAAGGTGACCTACTAGTGCAGGGGACAGCAAATCTTTTCTCTAAGAGCCATATACTTTCGGTTACAACTACTGAATTCTATCTTTGTAGTGCAAAGACAGCCACAGACAATACATGAATGGATGGCCACGGCTGTGCTTCGATAAAACTGTACTTACAAAATTAGGTGGCCAACCTGTGGGCCATAATGTGTAGGCCTTTGCATTACAGAATGAGAAACTGATAGGAAAAAAAAAAAGTCATATAAATTCTTGTGGTGAGCCCCACTACCTTGGAAAACTCCAGCCCCTACATTAAAACTTTGTGAATACTTAAGAGATACTATAACGACAATGTGGCAACAAATGCCTTGGGTTAAAATTAAGTT
This sequence comes from Rhinolophus sinicus, assembly GCF_036562045.2. NCBI lineage: Eukaryota > Metazoa > Chordata > Mammalia > Chiroptera > Rhinolophidae > Rhinolophus > Rhinolophus sinicus. Next base: position 143,881,118 of record NC_133753.1, read on the forward strand.
CTTAAAAAACAAACAAAAACTGCTGCTGTAATAGTTGGTCCAAGTTGACAAGATGCCACTGCCTGGCATCCCGAGCCAGAAAGCAATATGCCCATGGTTGCCACATTAAGGGATTCTCAAGGATGAAATAGATATACTCTTGCTCCCAGTATAAAACACTGGGCACACCTAAACACTGGAGTTTGTCTGGTTGAGCTACAAGCCTCCTTGCTTACAAGGGTAGAGTCGCATGTTCCTTCCACATTCCCCGTCTCTCCCTCAACCCTATGTCAGCTTCAAGGTTGAGTGAGGTCTCCTTGTCCCAGTAGTAATCTGCACCTTTCTAAGTGTGCTGGGGAATTTTGAGGAGGGTAGGAACTCAAAGTGTTATGAATCTGTTGGAGTCTTTTATGAATCTATTGCTAGAGGAGGGAGGATTTTTTTCTGGTCTGTGTTTCATTGAGACAGTAGTCTGTCAAGGGTCTGGGATATGTGTGGTTACTCAATTTTGACGCCCACCTTCCATGTTTCTAAGGCCTTGCCTGTTGTCGCAACATTAACCATTAAAACACTTGTGTCTTGGTTACCAAGATTGTCAAATATACCCAGGGCAGTTATAATAATGATCTCAGTTTATTCCCTTGGTTTACAACTTCCTTTATTTGTTTAGGCTAGTGACAATGTCTCAATTTCTTGTGAGCTTATCTATGTATATATAAGGAATTTTTTATTCATTAATCACTGGTGGTATTTTATATTAAAGCTTATAATAATATCTACTTGACCATATTACCTAAAACATGTATGTTTAATAGCCATTCTTCTGTTCTACATGAACAGCTTGGCGATCTGGGGTGATGTAACATGTGATAATTCACAATGAATTCAATATTAATCTATGACTCTTCTTTTGCATTGAAGTTAGTATCTTTTTCACAGAAATAAGAGCTTATTTTGTTTGCATGTGGAAATATGATGCACTTTAAACAGCATGTGATGATTTAGGTAGAAGTATACAAGTTGCAATCTAGACTTTGAGTATAAATAATGCATCCCCCTCTCTATGAAGGAAAGGATTACCCATGCCTAAGGTGCTCTTTGTATGGCCATCTACATACATGACACTACATGAGGTGCTCCACACTGAGCACTGCTGTTTAAATTAGACAATTTTCAGTAATGATAACCATGTTAGCCTCTGCAAGGTGAAATTTATTTTGTTGAACCCATGACTTGCCTTGAAAGTACCATCACAGTCCTAACTTTTCACGATCCATCAATCCATCCCTTTAGAAGCTGTATCAGAACCTAGTATACACAAAGTTATCTTTTCCACCTCATTATTAAATCTTCCATAGCAGTGGGCTTTTGGTGAGCATTTTTATGAAAACCAAATATTCTCTGGATCTGGGAAAATTCAAGAAGTCTGTCTATTCACATACTTTTCCCAAAAATCTCCTGGTCACTTAAAATAATACTTCTTTTGAATTTTGGATATCTTGCCAAACATAATTAGTATTGATACTCATTTAAACTTATCTCTTTTCAAAAGCATTGTGGAAAAATCATATGTACTGCTTACAGACACCTATGTGAATTATTTCCTTTTCCCTTCTCTTTTAAAAAGGACACCTGAATTCTATAGCAGGTATTACATGGCTGGTGCCAGATTATTGAACAATTAAAAATTTAGCACAAATTTTTGTCATTCAGTGAATACGAATACCCTACTCATTAAATTTGCATGAGTATTTAAGGTTTTAGTTGGTGTGACCTACTAGATACTAAGTCCAATTAATGAAAAAGTGTTCATAGAAGACTGAGTATATGACTAGATGGTAAAATAATTCAGACTATCTTTATTTTGATTATCATCTGGTGTCCCATCATTTTAATCTTTACCAAGGTCCAGTAAAAATCCAAAATGTGTTTGTCAAAAGGAGAATTGACATTTTCCACAAAGGAAATGTCTTTGCTCTAAAACCATAGGGCCTGCACAGTTAGTTTCCTGTTAGAGTGTATCATAATATCAACTGCCAAAACGTCCAGGTGACAGGACTGTTTAACTTATAGCTAAAAAAACTGGAAATATTTTTTTTTCCTTACCGTGGATTTGTTCAAAGTCAGAAGATACTGTATCACATACTAGATGAATCAGAGGAGTAAAACTAACTATGTATGAGAAATATACCAAGGACTGTGCTACTTTCTTAATGGTAGAGGAAATGTGTTCTATTAAACATCAGTTTGAAGGGCTATCTTGACATATTCCACACGCACAACACACACACACTTAACTACTATTTCTTGCTCCTCAGTCCAATATAGATGATACCATTAATGCAGAAAACTAGCAATCGGTGATGAGAATGGCAAGATGGTCAACATTCCTGACCGATTTAATTATGTACAGAGCCAGATAATTTATATAACCCAGGAGGCAAGACAGTCAATGTAAACTAAATTTCTTGTCAGATAAAAGCCCTGGTATCTTCTGGTTATTGTGATGGACAATAAAAGACATTTACCAGATAAATAGCTATGTAATTGAGGTTTTTGCAATTGTTTTTAACCCCTTAAATTGCAATTCGTTTTCCACTAACCTAATAGCAGATACCAGAAGATTAATTTGATTCAGTAAAAAGACCATGTCTTGAATAGTTCCTGCAAATGTACTAATACTCATCTGTATTTTTTGTTCTGACAAAATAAAAAATAAAAAAAACAAAACAGTAATAATAATTAAATGGAGCTGTGAAAGGAATACATACAGATTCCTGTGTTTTTTAGTGTTTGTTGTAATACAAGCTGATTTTACCCCTAAGGAAGAAAATGTTCCAAGGGGTTACCCATTTGTCTTTTCTACGAAAACAGCTCTCAATCAAAAAGATTTCCTTACACATTTGAGACATTTGTTCCATCTATATACTCAAGAACCAAGCCATACCTACTGTATGTGTTCATTGATTATTTTGGGTCAAATGTCTAGTTATGTTATGCTTCTCTGCCACCATTGACACCTTCAGTGATATTCTCATTACCAGAAAATTGTTGAAGTCTCATTAAATAGCTGCAGATCCCTGCAGGGAAAGTAGTAGTAAGAGTCAAACAGCCGTTTGACAAAGATATATACTCAGAACATTAGTCATGTGCATCAACTGAATCCATTCTGAATTAGTTGAGAAGATCAAAACATGTCATTTTGATGACCCAAGCAACTCTCTCCCAGACATGAAATTTTGGGGTTACAGGAACCAAATAAGATATGTGTGGGTCATGCATTCTGATGTCTGTGCTGGTCCTATTTATCTATTACCATATACTATTTATCTATTACCATAGCCACATTTATGTTGTCCCTGATGGTTAAGTGCCTTCTTGGTTTGGGCCACACCACAACTTGGTTGAAATCAGAAAACAGTATCATTCACAACACGCATCTCTGGCCTACAGAGATCATCTCAGTAAATAAATTTTCAAAGACAATGACAGCACAAGAAGCAATGTGTTTCTTAAGGTTTTGGTTAAGAGATTGTCTTCTGATACTCTCAGGGATAAATATGGAGATTATATAGAGTGGATGGGTCATAAGTGACATTTCCTCTCAACATTACTATCTCCTAAAATCTTTGAATTCCTCCCCCTGCAATAGCATTTGACTTTTAAATAATCACCGGGAGATGTTCTGGGATCTGAATCTATGATTTGTTTGGTGGGAGGAGGGAAAGGTATAGTTTCTCTTATTAATTAATGAATTCAGGTAATTATTGCCTCTTTAGTCTTAGCTAATAGAAACTTTCCTTAATTTGTCATGAACTGAATAATGCATGTAAAAGGATTCTTGGTTTATCCTATTTATTATTGTTAGGTATTTTTCCAGAGGTTTTAGTTGTTATCTGTAAGAGAATTGGACAAGGGATGGGCAGCAAAAACTCTGAGAGAAACTCCATTTTTTCTCACCAATCTACCAGCTTTTGATTACTTTCAGGATCCCTAGATAGAAGCATCATAGCAAAGATTTGGAGAAAAGAACAACAATAAAAGTCACTGCCCAAGTCCCAGTCTAATCCCTTATGGGACAAGCTTAGGAGAGTCCCAAAGCAGCACACCGAGTCTTTGAAAACTGAACTGGCATCGGAATTGCCACCTTCAGAAGGTAAAACTGCTATGAACTAAGCCAGTTTAGTTCCTGCTAAGGAAATAATATCAATATTCTCCTGAAGATTTTATATAGGATCCAGAGAGCATGCAACATATTATTCAAATTGCCCAGTATTAAAAAAAAAATACCTTTACATATAAAGAACCATAAAAATGGGACCAATTCTCAAAGGGAAAAGTCGATCAACAGATATCAATTCTGTGATGACTGAGATGTTGGGATTATTCAATACATTAGAGCAGCTTTTATAATTGTACTCAATGAAGTAAAGGTGAACATGCTTGAAATGAATAGAATGAGCAAATCTCTTAGCAGGGAATTAGAAACTATATTAAAGAAACATACGACTTTTAGAACTGAGAAATACAACATCTGAAAAAAATTCAGGGGCAGGACTCAAGAGCAGAATGAAAATGACAGAAAAAGCATTGAGTAAACTTGAAATATTTCAATAGCAATTATACAATCTGGAGAACAAAAAGAAAAACATATTTGAAAAATTAACAGAACCTCATGCACCTGTGGCACAGAATCAAAAGTTCTGATATTAGTGTCATTAGATTCTTGGAAGAGATTAAAGAGATTGGGTCAGAAAAATATTTGAAGAAATACTGCCCCAAACTTCCCAAATGTGGTAAAAAGTAAAACAAAACAGTAAATCCAATGATATTATAATATGGCAACACAGATGATAAAAACGTGTGTTTACTTCTTATAAATCTACCTCAAAAATCTAAAGATGTTATTATAACTATATTTACTATGTTACAGCAGATAATGAAAAAATTGAGCATGTTACATAGAGATATGAAATAATCAAACTTTTAGATATTTAAAAATGTTTTCAATAAAAAAAGCACTCTATTTAAATAGTAAATTAGGCCATGCAGAAGGAAAAAAAATAGTGAATTTGAATACATAAAAATAAAGCTATAAAAAATGAAACAAAAACACATTTAAGAATTAAGATAATAGCAGTGACTTGTGAAACAACTCCAAGTGTCCTACTATATGTGGGAATGGTGTTTCCCAACAAGGAGAGGAGACTATAAGAAAGTTTTTGAAGAAATAAAACCAAAAGATCCAAGAAGCTCCAAGTTGCGGGACCCTAAGACTGAAGAACACTGTCCCTTCCCCTTCCTCTCTGCAGGGGAATGGGCCATTTTCAGTGTGTCTCCCCGGGATGGAGGGGTTTGAGCAAAATGGCAGGGCACACAGATACAGGGTACCATGTAACAGTGTGTCAGAAAAGAGAGTGAGTGTCTGAGAAGGCAGTCTGTGTCTGCTGGGAGTGGTTAAGATCTGTGCTTTGTTTTGTTTTGTTTAGTTTTTTTCCTTTTGTGACCTAGAGGAAGCCTGAGAAGCTTCTTTTGTTCTTGCAGAACAATAGATATCACATGAGCAGGAGGAATGTTGGTATACTTGTGCTTTCATAGTTTTCCCCATGATTTGGGTTCCCTGCTGGGTGTGGGGAGTCAGAATGGAGCTCCATCTGTGCTCAGAGGTCCAGCTAGTGATGTGCTGAAGCTGGTCCACACAAGCTGGGGAAAGTTGATGGCCTCCAAAGATTCCTCAACCCCTGGCACTCACACCCTTATGGAATTTGTCTTCGTAGAGAGAGGGCTAGTCTTAGCAACTCAATTCTAGTGAGGCAGACAGAGATGGTGGTGTGTGACTCAGGGACTAGGTCCTAAAAGGCAGAATGGAACTGCTCTCGTGTGTGCACTCTCTCTCAAAGCACTTACTCTACGGAGAGTCTTATGTAGGGAGAAACTAGAATCTCTTGCCAACAGCCAGGTGACTGAGCTGAGAAGCTGGTTCTTCCAACTTGTCTAGCTTTCAGACAGGTGCCGGCTTAAGTTGTCATCTTGACTGCACCCTCATGACAGACCTAGCCTAAGCCTCTAAAGTAAGATGTTCTTAGATTCCTAACATTCAGCACTTGATGGAAATAACAGCTGCTACATTTTGAGGCATTTATATATGCGGGAATAGACAACCAATACCAGGTCCTTGCCCATAGTGGACAGTGGCATGGTCATTAACTCACCGCTGTATCAGGATTATCCCTTTGTACTCAGCATACGAGGCCAGGACAGGGGTTGTCGTAGGCACTGCATCATGCTCACCAGCCATCTGGGACTAAGCAGCATGTTGTCTAAAGTAGCTGTGCACAGGCTATACTCCAAGAAGCCTCAGACACCGCTACTTGTGGTGAGAGACAATCAGCTTGGGTCTCAGGTCATTCCATGCAGCACCCAGCCGTTCTCAGGACTCCAGGGTTCATAGTATATAATTTGGGAAGCCAGGAGCAAGGATAATGTTTTTTCTAAGACTGTAACTCTGTGTATTCCAATTCTAAAATGTGTTATAGGATACCCCACTACCTAAAACAGTGGTCCGTCACTTTATAAATTTACAACTATCTTGGAGAACCTAATGCAACTTTAGGAAAATTCATATATAGACCTACATTAAAAAATACCAGATTATTTGAGGGAGTTTGAATAACTACTAGAATCTACCCACAGACTTGGCACAACTTAAAATTGTAGGCCATTAATTAATTTGGAAACATTACATATTCCATTGCTACTTACAACTCAAGTTTCCTATGAATAATGATTCTTGTTAGTATAGTTATTCAAAGTTGAAGACTATTTTCATTTACTTGTGAGTGGGAAGCAAAAAATATTATTCAAAGTATTTAATAAAACAAATGCATACAATTTACAAGGTGAACAATTTTTATAATGAGGCCATACAAAAATACAATTCATATACATGTACTAAAAGATAATTACAACCATAAAATATTTCAAGATATTAAGAATTCATGCTGATATTCAATCTGATAATATTCTTTTACTAAACTTCTTGGGCAATTTATATTTTAATCAATCAATATGTACATGTATATGAATTTCAAAATGCTTATGATCAAGTGTCGAAAAGCTTCATATGGTATTGTTTAACTGGTGAAGTCATCCTCCAATTTCTTAAAATGATAATGACCTTGTTGAGAAAATACACATACATATATTAATTAAAAATGAATTGCACCTACATGCCAACATTTTATTTTTTTGTTTGTCTTCTAGAAAGCATAAGTTTTGGTGTGTGTTTTCTGTTTGAGTCAATAAATTATACTTGTCCTAATAGTGTAAGGTTTAATTACATAAACATTACATATCAAAGGTGATAATTATAAACACATGTGTTTTGTTAATAATATTAAAAGCCATTAAATGTACTTGATATTTGGCATTATCTTGTTGTGTAAGGTACAATCTCCTCTCTACATCACTGAGGATGTAGAGAAGAAATCAAGATACATCACAAGACACAGCACAGATGATACCAGCCGCACATTTTCCAGTCAAGCCAAGGACTTCTCTCGCCTAGGCTAATTCAGTCACAGTCCAACCTTTATTATTCCTCACTGCTCAGAATTAGAAGACACTAGAGCTGAGAAGAGGGCATCTTGGATACCCATGTACAGGTAACAGTGACTCCACCTGTTTGTGTTCTGATTAAATCTTAAATTCATAAAGGAATACTGGTAAGAGCAGGGTAGGATGTCGGGTCCTTGAGCTGGTTCTGTACAGGGCTACTCAGAAACAAAAAAAAAGAAAAAAGAAAAAAAAAGCAGCTGAAATTCAGGAGACAGGAGCATGAAAAATTCTATTCCTAGAAGAGGCTTTGACCTATAGAGCAACCCCTACTTTGAAGCTCTCGACTTCAGTCCTAATTGGAAGTAGGAAACAGTTCGGAAGCAATTCAAAAGACTGGAAATCATGACTCAACTAAGAGATGTCAAGTCACAAAGAACCATTTTATCAAAGTCCTACTGAGAACAAGGGTCCTATGTCTGTTGATTGAAATTTCTGCATCTATTAAAATTGCTTGAAAAATTGGTGTAATATAGGAATTGACCTAGCTTCATGGTGGGGAACTGAAGAGCTGTGAGCTAGAAGGGAACATGGAGAGGAATGTTTCAGAGGCAGACGGGCATTTTTTTCATTTTCAAGTTGAAACCTTAACATCTCCCAATAAAAAAGCCCTTTGCATGTATTCTATGATCTATATGAGTTCAGGTAATATGATTATTCCTGGGTAAACTGACATATTTAGCAGGGTGATGTTTCCATTTATTTTACTAGAGACTGAAAATATTTACTGGCACTTGAATGAAAATCTACCTTCATAAAACATCAATCAGTAACATTAATGGAGCTCGGTGAGCATTGCCCTAAGAATCTACAGAACACCCACCCACTCTTATGTTAATAACTGTCATTAGGGCAAAATGGAAGATGTGAACCAATAACCTCAGGACACTAACAGGTTATAAGTGTCTGCATATCATACTTTTCCAAGGACTGAGAGAAGACTGAATGTAGTAGCTCCAAAGCTTATTTTAACACTTTTTATGGACACATCTCAAAGGGCTAGTTTTTCCAGAATATCAGTTTGGAAAATAGTGTGTAAATTAAAATTCTGATATCCAGGTAAACCAATATGTATGTGTAGCTGGTGTTACAGTTAAACACTATCATTTCAAATATTTTGGTTGAATTGGTCAGTTACACTAAACAGAAAATGATGGTAGAGAAGGAAGTCGGTGGAGCTATCTATTTGATTTGACAAAAGGAGCTCCATCTTTTCTGTTTTAATTTTGGATGTTTCTATAGTGGTCATTAAAATATTTCCACAAAGACATTCTACTGTGTTGAGTAATAATCTGATTTGTAGCAATAAGATGGAAACAGAATATGATTCCTATTATAATAGCAGTTTTAGAGTTTTATTCTTTGGATACATGATATTTCTCATATAATCTGAAAATTTAAGAACATTCTGTCATCTATCATAATCTCCTGTTAATATATCCATTTCTCTACCTCTTCAATAAACAGAAACAACAACAGCTTTAGATTTCCTTGAGAGTAGGAACCTTACCTTATTAACCTCACAAATTTCTGCACTATATTTCATAATACCTTAAGAAATTAAGTGTGATATAAAATTTTGTTGGCACTTAAATTGCTGTAGAATAGCAAAATATGGAAAGGGTCCTGATTTATTTAACTCAAAGTACAACCTATATGGTTACTTATACCATTTTCTGAGCAATTAATATTTTCCAGGGTTTTTATTAACCCCTTACATACTTCATCTTAGTTTTCTTCAAAACTCTGTACTAAATACTAGCACTAAATTACTAAAGTATTAATAACATTTATACCGAAGTATTATTATAATCAACATTTTACAGATGAGGAAATGCAGGAGCAGAAAAATTATGAATAATTGTTGTTACACATCTACTGTTAAAGATGCGATTTTAACATAAGTAGCCTGACTCTGGAGCCTATTTATTAAACAATCATAATGTACCTCTAGGTTTGATACCAAAAACAGAGCATAAGTAAAATTAAATACCAATTTATTTATAATCATATGCAAAGATTCTAAATGAAGTACCAAAGATATAATCAAATGCCATACTATTATTTGTATTGTAATGCTCTTTACTGTAACATTGTAGCCATCATTTAATATTTTTAAACTTATAAACATTTAAACAAAAATAATATCAATAGGTGTCAATAGGTGTCAATAGGTGTCAATAATATCAATAGGTGACACATAATATCAATAGGTGTCAAAAGAAAATTAACAAAATTATTGATAGAAAATGGACTCCTAACTGCAAAACTTCAATTTCTACTCAATTATTCATAAATTACATTTCATAAATTACATTTATGATTCCTTTTTATTCATTTCAAAATACTCCGTTCACAATCTTCTAATATGCTTCCTTCAATAACATTTTTTTATCACAAGCTATTGAAAGGGCACCATGATCTGCCATTGCTACTAGTACTTTCCACAAAAAACTGCAAAGGACTCTATTTATGCTCCATGTCTCAAAAGATTCATCATGAAAAATGGCCTATGACACTTGTGCTTTCAGCCTTTCTCTTGATAGAAGTTAAAGTCTGTTCCTTCTGATCAGCTAGAGAAGAAAAATATTGTCAAGTTCTCTCTTCCTCTTTACCCTTCTAATGTTTTTATGTTCATCAAGGTCCATTTTCTTCTTCAAATGACAAGTACCTCATCTTCTAGAAAGAGTCTTAACCAGGCACCAACTTTTAGAGGATCATAACAAAGTATCCTTTGTGCCACAAATCCTGATGTGTGAAAACAATTTGGGATATTAAATGTCTTCCTTTCTGAACATGACGTATCTTCTAAACTGACAACTTTGCTGATCAATATTAAACTAATGTATCTCATCAACTGATAGCAAATGTTGGAATCACTGCTCTGCAGGTGATTTTACTTGCTTACTTGGCTTTGAATGGAGCCGTCATTGTCATGACACTAATGGGCAAACTTGCCATGAGATTCTCTGAGTATGTCACATTAAGGGAAGAAGTACAAAAAGACAAAAAGTTTGTTACCATATCATGTAATCTACTAATATATCCATAACCTCAAATATATGTAATATATGCTATTATATAAAATATACAATTAATATATTCTATATGAAATATATATTTTAGAAATGATGTAGTAAATTTTATCATTGTAAGTGGATATACATTTTCGAGGATACAGTAGGAAGTAGTCTGGGGTACGGACATTAATTTATACAACTAGGTTATTGGCATTCCCACTTCATTACAATGCTTTGAAAACTTATCTTAATTTCTTGCTTGTTCTATAGATTTATTGAGAATCTGGAACTGATCAAGTAAACAGTTGCATTTTAAAGGCTCAGTGGTAACGTGACTAAAATGTCACGTTATTGGAAATTTTGGGGGAAATAATCCATTTAACAAGATGTCCAAGGAGTCCTACAGTTAATTTTTTGGTACTGTTTTTTCAGAGGTTGGTGATTTTTTTTCCTGGCCCTTGTCATTAGAGAAAATCTAAAATGCAACTTCCCTAATACAACTTAAAAATAACTGCTATAAACCTTATCACATAGCCGGCCACACAGTTTATAAAACACACTATATTGGATTGATATATTAATTGTCAACATGGCTTGTTTCTTGGAAAGCAATTATAAAATATGTATCAATAGATACACAAGATAATACTTGGTAGTATCTACATATTTCATAATTTTTATTTTCCATATTTTTACACATTTCAACTTATAACAGAAAAAAAAAGAAATCCAGCTTAAAATGCAAGCAATCCTCTCTGTTACCTTGCTTCCTTTATAATCTACCTACTACTGCTTATCTATTATCATTTATTGATGATCTCAATTCTAGGATATCAGTTAAAATAGAGACTGGATACAAGATAAACATTACTTCTGAGCAAAGTCCCAGAAAAGGCAAACAGAAGATCAAGATTACATGTACTTAAGGTTTTCTTGGAGGGAATATGTGTCTTCTTTAAAAGCCAATGGGGGCCAGCCCGGTGGCTCAGGCGGTTAGAGCTCCATGCTCCTAACTCTCAAGGCTACTGGTTCAATTCCCACATGGGCCAGTGGGCTCTCAACCACAAGGTTGCCAGTTCAATTCCTCGAGTCCTGCAAGGGATGGTGGGCTCTGCCCCCTGCAACTAGCAACAGCAACTGGACCTGGAGCTGAGCTGCACCCTCCACAACTAAGACTGAAGCAACAACAACTTGACTTGGAAAAATGTCCTGAAAGTACACATTGTTCCCTTTCCCCACACACACACAAAAAAGCAAATGGGAGGACAGAAGTACAAATTTAGATTTTTCTATCTCAATGAGGATAACTAATGATCTTGATTCATTTTGTAAAGTGAACTTGCTGAGATTGGAGCTGGAGAAATGAGTAGAGAAGCAGTGGTTTGAAACTACAAAACATAAGATGCTGACATAGCAGTGCCGTCCATAAGTGAGTGATTAATATTAATGTGATCACTAAAATAAGCTTTTTTTTTTTTCATTTTTGGTAAGTGTTTAACATAGTGTGCTTTTAGGAACATAAAATTTCATGCCCTCAATCCCTCCAACACAATTTTTCACCTGAATGGGGCAGAGAAACTAAACTGAACAAGGTTGTATTTAAACCTTAAGTTGTTTAAGGTTTAAGAATATCTCATTTAGGGCAAAGAATAACAGAAAAAAATATATCTTAACTATCAAGATGTAAATATAAAAATTGACAGTCAGGTTTCAAATACTGGGTAACACCTCCTCTTAGACTACTTGTCGTGTATACTTTCTGTAAAACAGCAATGACTTTCTGCATGAACTTACAGAATTAAGAAACAGCTATTATGTAAATTTAAAATCAATAAAACCATGGTGAAAGACTTGAAAGTTGCACAAAGTATGTGCAGACACTTAACATATAATTAAAAGTGGTATCTGAGCTGAGTAAAGGATGGTTAAGAAGTCCATAGCACCCTCACTATGCCATAAGCTCCATGAGTGAGAGATGGCCTGACCTTGTCAACAAATACATCTCAGCCCAAAGGGTCTGGTATGGTACATAGTAGGGTTCAAGGAATATTGAGTTAATGGATGTAAAAATGTTACTTTCCTCTTGGCATTTTTCATAGCTTTAATATTTTTTAATTTTTAAAAAAAATTTAATAATATACATTAATTTTTATTTTGTTACTGAGCAAACAGACTTTCTCATTAATTGATTTTGTAAACTTTCAGAAAAGGCACTCATGGAGAATATCAAGAGCATTTTGACTCAGTGATTCCTGTTTTTTGTTTGTAAGTACAGCCATCTGGGACATTGACAATTTTGGCCATGCAGCTCTTGAACAGGTACATGTATAGAACATAGTTCCATACGTAGCAGCATACGAGGCAACACAGACTGGATAATGAATTAGGATTTCATTGCAGGGAAGCCATAGAAATAAGCAGCACTTCAAAGAGTGACAAAACAAAAATGGCAGTGATGAACCTGCCATATCTCCTGCCAGTCATGTGGCTGAAGGATGGATAACTGCTGTCAGAATATGTTTTGGCTCCAAAACAACCGAAGGTTTTAACCAGCTTAAGTGAAAGGCTCAGAAAAGTTTGGTATGTGTGGAGTAAAGGGAGTCTTCACATCATTACCTTAAAGCAAGACTTAAAGAAGACACTTCACCCATTATCAATCCTTTGCTAAAGCTAAACGTTATTTACATGTTATTAAAACTTTGCTATTAGGACTTAGGGGAAACGAACAAAATTGTTGTAAAGCAACAAAAAATAGTTTGGACACTATGTAACAGTACTTGCGTCTCTTACTACATTTTAATACAAACTTTTTTTTTAGTATCATGCCATTGTTAACTCATTTGTATTCACTGTAATAGCACTAGTCATAATGAATTCATTTGAAATTAATATGGATGTCACACATACTTTCATAGGAATTCTAACGCAATTCAACATTAATTTAATGTTCTATTCAAATAAAGTGTAACTGTTTTAAGTCATATAATAATGCCATTGTGCAGAGCTGTAAAGATGATAACAATATAGATTTTCTCCAGAGAGATGTGATAGTCTCAGAAGTGGCATTTCTCAAGCTTCACAGGCAGCTTAATGGTTACGATCATAGGCTACTAATAGCTCTCTGAATGATGTGTGGGGTCCTCCACTGGGCTGTGGCTTAGCTATCCAGCCAGAGAATTACATCAGATAAAAGATATAGCCTCATAGTAAACTGTTATTTATGTGGTCTTTGGAGTACTTGATAGGTATGAGCTGTATGAATTCACTTGTTACAATGATAATAGTCCCAGCAATCAACATCCTTAATTCTTTATTCAAGTAAAATAAATGGACAAATATAGAAACCACTACTGTTTCGATGGGAAACTAATAATTTTCATCTATTGACTTATCTATTAATTGTTTTTTTTGTTTGTTTGTTTGTTTTTTATTAAATTTATTGGGGTGACAATTGTTAGTAAAATCACATAGATTTCAGGTGTACAATTCTGTATTACATCATCTATAAATCCCATTGTGTGTTCATCACCCAGAGTCAGTTCTCCTTCCATCACCATATATTCGATCCCCCTTACCCTCATCTCCCACCCCCCCACCGCCCCCCTTACCCTCTGGCTTATCTATTAATTGTTGAGTGTTTAGAAGGATAGGCTATTTATTTAGAAGAGAGAAAGATAATAAGATTAGTTAGCAAAAATAAAATGGCTTAAGTAAATACATTTAGAAAATAGTATAAAGATTTATGAGAGAGAGAGAGAGAGAGAGAGAGAGAGAGAGAGAGAGAGAGAATACAAATAATAATCCAGTTCAAGTACAGAATATTTTATATTCTACCAACTGTGTGACTGGAATACCTAGAAAGACGCTAGAGTTTGGAGAGGAGTTAACTTTTCAGTGAAAGCACGGTGACAGATGAACCATTACCAGTTACTCAGGTACCACAATCCTTACCTTATGGTAATGTTATTATGGTGAAAAAAATCATACGCAGATGAAGAAAATAGTGTTTAGAAACAGTGTTTCCTCCCTAGTCTATCTAGTGTCAACACCCCTAATGGGAATTAGCAAAGTTTTGTGCAACAGAGAATGAAATACAAGACCAGGCACTCCAGATTTTGGAGGAAAAACGCATCTCTATTGCTTCTCCCAATGTTTTATTCATACCCTGTGCCAATAAATCAGTAATTTGCATATCCATATGGTACTATGTACTTTTCCAGTAACAGTGTAATATGATAATTTGAATTTAAATATGGCAAATAGTGATAAAGTATGCCAATGAGAATGTGCTTATAGCAGTGTAAAAATTTTAAATTGGTATGAATTAGGTCTACAAAATTCATAAAGTTTAGGATGGAATTCAATTTATAGTAATGCTAAATTCCATAAATAGAGTGAATGCTATTAATAACCCAACAAGCTCCTTTCTCCAACTTTTCCATGAAGAGCCTCTAATGGTAGAGAATGGGGCATCTGAAGGCACATAGAACAGATAATTTGTCAAAACACATAGAATACAGGTGAGGGATCTAAAACGCACGTCCTGTTATCTCTACTGTACATATTCACATTAATTTTAAAATAGCATCTGGGGAAAATCTTGCTTGTTGCTACTGGGAAAATTCTGGTGTAATACCATGTTGAAGATTCAACTTGCCTACCTGGAATGATACAACCAATTTCAAGGGTGTCATTTACTACTGGTCTTTTCCTATCCTGAAATAGTTACCAAATGGCATTTTCTTGATCCCATATTGTTACTACTACTAAATTATACTACTTCAAATTTTACCCAAAGTAACTTTAACTGTTTTTAACAACAACAAAAGTTTCATCCAATTCTCAAACTTTCTTTTCAGTTACTAATACTGCCAAGGATCATGAAAACAATAATTAGTCTTTATGTTGTAACAGACAGGTGAGTAATTAAAATTAACTTCTAAATGAACGAAATTATAAACCATTTTTGTGTATTATTAAGGAAAACAGAAAATCCATCCCTTTACCATGTCTGGAATCTTTATTATGATATATTTTTATTTTTACAGGAATGAAAAACCTCAACCTTAAGCTTAAACATCTTAATCATAAATACCATTCCCATGTCCAGCAAAAAGAGTCTACAACTAGATAGAGCTGGAAACTTTCTAAGTTACACTCTGTTGAATATCCAATTTGTGTTTTGAAAATAAGTATTTAAATGGCAAATCCACATTTCTTTTTATAGTTCACTACATTTACATGATAAACAATAACAATAGCACAACCTTTGTAATGATGGAAGAGCTGCCAGTGCTTTCCTGTGCTCATTGCTTGCAATTTATCTTGCTTCAAAACTGTACTGAGTTGATTTTTAATTGTGATTGAATAAAATTTCTTTCCTTAGCTTTCACATCCAGAACATGGAGTAAACATTATTTTCCTTATTCCTCTCATTAAGTACAACTAAAATCCTCAGACAGTATATATAAAATAAACATAAGGCTTTGAAAGGTGGAAAGAAGGCGGCACACTGTCACAGAATGACCAAGTGGTGATCTTTCTGGATTTTCTTTTTGGCCTCATATATCCCAGACATAGGTCAAAAGAAGAAGGCAACAGAAACACCAGCAGTGCCTACAAAATTGCCCAATAGAAGTTTGCTCTCTCACTGACTCTGGGTGGTGAACACACAATATGATTTATAGATGTAATACAGAATTGTACACCTGAAATCTATGTAACTTTACTAACAATTGTCACCCCACTAAACTTTAATTTAAAGAAAAAAAAAGTTTGCTCTCTCTAGAAACAACTCACAATCACTCTGGTCTTTATTATTTGCTTCGGTGTACTCACTTTGGACTTTGTTGTTTTTCCAGTTCCCTTAGGTGTAAAGTTAGACTATTTATTTGAGATCTTGTTTCTTTAGGGAGGCTTGCACTGCTATGAATTTTCCTCTCAGGACTGCTTTTGCTGTGCCCCATAGATTTTGGGTCATTGTGTTTTCATTTTCGTTTGTCTCCAAGTATCTTTTGATTTCTTCCTAGATCTCATTGTTCACCCATTCATTATTTAGAAGCATGTTAGTTAGCCTCCATGTGTTTGTGTGTTTTCAGTTGTTTTTCTTGTAACTAATTTCTAGTTTCATACCATTATGGTAAGAGAAGTCACTTCATATGATTTCAATCTTAAATTTACTGAGATTTGTTTTCTGGCATAACATGGTCTGTCTTGGAAAATATTCCATGTGCACTTAAAAACGAATGCATATTGTACTTCTTTGGGGTGAAAAGCTCTAAAACACTCAAATCCATCTGGTCTAGGTATGTCATTTTAGGCCACTGTTTCCATGTTGACTTTCTGTTTGTAAGATCTGTCCATTGGTGTCATTGGCGTATTAAAGTCCCCTAGTTTGACTGCATCATGGCTGATCTCTGCCTTTATGTGGGTCAATATTTGTTTTATATATTTAGTTGCTCTTATGAAATCTGACAGTTAAGTTAGTGAACTTGTTGCAATCATGTTGCTAACCTTTTTTGATATCAGAGGGATTAATTATTCATTATGAATGTGTACCAACTCGACAAACAGTTAACCAAGTTTACTATTTGGAAGTGCTGAAAAGGCTGTGTGAAAAGTTAGACGACCTGAACTTTTCACCAACAATTCATGGCTCTTGCATCACGACAATGCACCAGCTCACATGGCATTGTCTGTGAGGGAGTTTTTAGCCAGTAAACAAATAACTGTATTGGAACGCCCTCCTTATTCAACTGATCTGGCCCCCAATGACTTCTTTCTTTACCTAAAGATAAAGGAAATGTTGAAAGGAAGACATTTTGATAACATTCAGGACATCAAGGTTAATACAATGACAGCTCTGATGGCCAGTCCAGAAAAAGAGTTCCAAAATTGTTTTGAAGGATGGACTAGGCACTGGTATTGGTGCATAGCTTTCCATGGGAGTACTTCGAAGGCGACTGTAGTGATATTCAGCAATGAAGTATGTAGCAATTTTTCTAGGATGAGTTCGTGCAATTAACTGCCCAAACTCATATGTTAGATGCATAAATATTTATTAGGGTTATAACTTCTTGTTGGATTGATCTTCTCATTATTATGTAATGCCCTTCTTTGTCTCTTATTGTAGTCTTTTTTTTTTTTTAACTCTATCCCAGATTTTTTTCTTGTTTCCATTTGTGTGAAATATCCACAACTATCTTTGTCTTTCAATCGGAGGTGGTTCTCTTGTAGGCAGCATATGCATGGGTCTTGTATTCTTATCCTATCCATTCAGCTAGCCAATGTCTTTTAATTGGAGTATTTAATCCATTTAAATTTAAAGTGATTATTGATATTATATAGTTATTGCCATTTTATTATTAATATTTCTGATCTTCTTTTGTTTGATTTTTCCTTTCTTTTGCTTAAAGAATTCCTTTTAACATTTCTTGTAATATTGGGTTGGTAGTAATGAATTCCTTTAGCTTTTTCTTGTCTGGGAAGCTCTTTATCTCTCTGTCACTTTTAAATGACAGCTTTGCTGGGTAGAGTAGTCTTAGTTATAGGCTCTTATTTTCATCACTTTGAATATTTCCTGCCACTGCTTTCTGGCCTGCACAGTTTCTGTTGAGAAATCAACTGATAGACTCATTGGAGTTCCCTTATAAGTAATTAATTGCCTTTCTCTTGCTGCTTTTAGGATATTCTGTTTGTCTTTAAACTTTGCCATTTTGTCTTAGTATAGGCCTGTTTGGGTTCACTTTGTTTGGAACTCTCCGCACTTCCTGGTATTGTATGTCTATTTTGTTCATCAGGTTAGGGAAATTTTCAGTCATTATTTCTTCAAATACATTCTTGATCCCTTGTTCCCTCTGTTTTCCTTCTGGTACTCCTATGATGCAAATGTTATTACGCTTGCTAGTTTTCCCAAAGGTCCCTTAAACTAACTTCATTTTTCTCTTTTTTCCTTTTTGTTGTTCTGATTGCGTATTTTCTGCTACCTTGTCTTCTAAATTGCTGGATTCAGTCCTATGCTTCATCTTATCTGCTGTGGACTCCTTCCAGCATACTCTTCATTTCAGTCATTACGTTTTCTTTTTCTGACTAGTTCTTTTTTATAGTTTCTCTTTCCTTCTTTATGCTTTCTATCTTTGTTGAAATTCTCACTAAGTTCCTTAAACGTTCTTATTATCAGTGTCTTAAACTGTCTCTGGTAGGTTTGTTGCCTCCATTCCATTTAGTTCTTTTTCTGGACTCTTCTCCTATTATTTATTTGGGATATGTTGCTTTTCCCCCTTGTTCTGGCTGCCTTTTTGTATCTGCTTCTGTATATTAGGTAGATCTCCCATATCTCTCAATCTTTGCTAAGTGGCCTAACATAGTGTCTGATGTAGTCCAATGGTGCAGGTCCATGATCACCTGTGCGTGTGTTCCAGGATTGTCCCTGGTAGGTGTTGTGTGTTCTCCTGTTGTAGTTGAGACTTCATTACTTTTGGAGCATCACTGTGTGACTGACTCCCAGATTAAGTGACTGTGAGGACTGGCTATGCTCACAGTGTTTGAGCTGATGTATGGGGGATTACCCCCACAGGCTCTTGTGCCAGTTGAAACCATCCTTTGGATGTGCTGCTTGTGGAGCTAACCAAGTAGTGCTCTGGTGTGGTCTGAAGACAGCTTCTGGATGTATTGTTTCTGATGTCTCTTTGGAGGGGCTCCCATGCAGGCAAATTTCAGCCTTGCCTGTCACTGGCCTAAGGCTACCTGGTAGAATCTACAAAGCTATATGTAGTTGGCTGCTGCCTTTGCTGGACCTTGAGGTGTGTGATGGTGGCTTCCTTATGAACCAAGGCCCGCTGCCACCAGTATTGGTCCTGGGGCAGCTTAGCAAAAAGATCAGGCCTCCTATGCCTGTTTCCACCTGCCATCTGCCCGTAAAGCTCAGTCATTGAAAGAGCCTCCTTAGGTGCATCGGCCAGGCTGGTTGACCCCGTGTTGAGAGTGCCTCCAGTGATGCAGCTCTAGGTCAGAGAGGTGGGGTTCCAGGGAGTCATGGGGTGTGGGTGGTAGTTTTTACAAAATTAATGCAGTTTCTGTTATTTTACTGGTGTCGGCCTATAACCACTTCACAAAAATGCCTTGAGAAAACTATAGCCAGCCACTGCTGGCCTCTGGCTGCTGGTTGCTGGGAGCTCCCCAAGACAGGTTGTGGTGCAGGTTGTGGCTCATTGCCCATCTCCAAACTTCCTCAGGCTGCTGCAATGAACATAGCTTGGTTCCTTCTGTACTGGCTATCCTTGGTAATTTTTACAATGAATGTGTAAGTTTACAATGACTATACAACCAGAATAAACCTGGTTGAACCATAGAGGGTTGTAATTTATACTACTAAGCTTATCATGTAATTAACCTGCATTGATGAGTAGGTCATAAGAGACAAGTCGGGTTCTTTTTCATGGCTTAATTGATGCCACCTTCATTGCTACATAACTAGAGGGTTCTCGAGGAAATGGCAAAGTGGAGTAATGACCAAGATCACCATAACACTTGTGGGTGTTGTGTTTAATACCAATCAAATAAAGATGGCCTACTAAGAAGTGTGAAATCCAGGTTTCACTCCACTCTCCCAGCAACGACCACTAGCAGTACTACATTAGCACAAAGGAAGCAGCACTTCATCTAATTGTTTCTCTTTTTCTAACTGGCACAAAGGTTCATTCTGTGCTATCCCTGCATCCCAGTAACAACCGAAACAATTTATTGAACAAACAGTCACGGGGCTCTGACATTATATTACTAGTCTGGCATACACTGACAAAAATAAATGACATAGGATCTGAGTATGTCATCAAGTAATTGTCAGTCTACTTTAAATGATGATATATGCAAAGACGTAACTATTATTAGTGCACAGAAGAAGAAAAGGAGAAAATCTGATATACCTCTGGGAACTTAAATTTTCATAGAAAGTAAATATTTTGATATCCTGCATCTCCTGATATACACAATTATTCTTTACTTTTCTCCTTTTAAATAAAATTTTCTTATTTCTTTGCTACGATATTTTTTTTCTGTGTTTTTGTTTGTTTGTTTGTTTTAATACAACTAAAAATCACATTATTATGGGATAAGGGCTGATAATTATAAAAATGGTAAGTTAATATTTGCAGTTTTCTTAATATTAGAGTATAGAAAGTATTTCATATTATTATTCCATCTGATCCTCACAAGAACTCTGCAATAATAAGTATGTGACGGTTAATTTTATGTCTCAACTTGGTTGGGTCACGGGGTGTCCAAATATTTGGTTAAACATTATTTCTGGGTTTGTCTGTGAGGGTGTTTCTGAGTGAGATTAGCATTTCAATCTGTGAAATGAGTACAGCAGACTGCCCTCCCCAATGTGGGTAGGAATAATCCAATCCATCGAAGGCCTGAATAGAACCAAAAGGGAGAGGAAGAATTTGTTTACTCTGCCTGACTGGTAAACTGGGATACTGGTCATCTCCTGTCCCAGATCTGAAACTGACATCATCAGCCCTCCAATTCTCAGGCCTTTGGACTTGGACTAGAACTTATTCTCAGGCCTTTAAACATAAGCTGGAACTACACCACTAACTTTCCTAGGTCCTAAGCTTATAGATGGCAAATTTGGGACTTCTAAGCCTCCAGATTTCTGTGAGCCAATTCCTCATAATAATCCTGTTTTACATATCTATCATGTATAATACATATCAATATAAAATTATATATTAATATATATTCCCTACTGGTTCTCTTTCTCTAGAGTACTTGACTAATACAGAGTGTAAATATTGGACAATTCACTTATATGCATAATTACTCCTCTTAAAATGGCTAATGTAAATACAGAGTATGAGGACATCAGTTCTCTTTTAATATGCCAAACTTAGATCTAATGTACTTCAAAAGAAGTTAAATAAAATCTATGTAGTGTTTTCCCACAAAAATATAAGTCATGAAATAGTCATGGATGACTAATTTAGAAATATAATGTGTAAAACTTTTTTTTTACAAAATCCTTTAGAGAAAACAATTAACTAGTTATATTTAATTGGCAACTTTCTTCTTTGCTGGGTAATTCAGCATTTTTCTGTAGTTTAAATGGTAGGATTCATAATTTTAAAGACAAATTTGAAATAAAGCTCTAGAATAAATATGATGCATTTTGAAAACTACTGGCATTGTGTCTTTTAACTCCTTAATCTAGTCACATGCCGATTTGTATTTACTCACGTGTACAACAATAAAATGGTTTGTTTACAGTCACTGATAAAACCCATTTTTAATAGTTTTTTCCAATTTTAGGCTCTCACAGAATGGATTGCTGGTATTTGGAAAATAAAAACTATAGGTAGGTAGCCTATTTAACAGATAACAATAGAAATTTCATTCAAAAGAGGGGCCAGGAGAACAGCTGACAAGCTTATTTCTCAGTATCTCCACTTTCAAAATACTGCTATATGCCCTTGTTCACATTTCAAATGAAATTTCTGCTTAGATTCATCTCTGAGACAAACACTTACTGAGCCATTATGTAGACTGCACTTGTAATAAAGAGCCAAAGGCCAACAACAACACTGTTTTCAGCATTTTTGCTCCCAAACAAATCATTATTAAATACAAGTTTCACTGATTAGAATCTCGCCACAAATTTAAAATGCATTAATTCCATTTTAAGTGGCCCAATTCAAGAAAACAATAAACCAAAAAGTGTTAGCTCTTTTACTTTTAAAGAATTGGTTAATTTTCCTCACAGTGTAAGAGTGTCAGAATTAAGGACAGGAGAGAAAATCCAAACTCACATTAAGAATATATATATATATATATATATATATATATATATATATATATATATATATATGTAGAGAGAGAGAGAGAGAGGAAGAGGAAGAGCTAAATTCTATGCAAAATAGGAATGACCATATCTAAAACAATAATTTAACACAAAGTCTACTGGTTAAATTTCTTTTGGGGAGAAATAGATTCAAGTTTGATTGTAAGCAATGAGAATTAAGATTAGGGTCATAAACAAATTTTATCCTCAAACAGTCCATATAAAAAAGTTAAATTAAACTGTGTGTGTGTGCACCCTGACACCTTAATGACATTTGAGTATCTTACTATCCAAATGGAAACTCAAAAAGTTGCAATGTCAGCTGACTGCCTTTTTTTTTTTTAACTTCTGCCTCCCAACACCAAACACACTGGTCCATCATTGACCTATAGTAAGCACCCATAAAGGTAACAGTCAAAGAAAATAAAATGTAACACCTCCATGTCCCTGTACTATCACAATCATGTCAAAGGCAAGTACATAATCACTTCAAATGTGTCCCCGAAGACATTAATGCACATGTCCACCACTATGCTGACTAGTACCAGTGATCCTTCAGAAGACATTTGTCATGTTTCCAAGTCTTTTATGAGACACTTATTTCCTAAAGAACTGCAACCCTTTTGTCCCGCATCATTAATTTTTCTGGCTAGGTTAGCAATAAGCTCTAGGAACAGACTGAGGAAGATGTCATATTCAAAATACAAAATTTTAACTGAGGTGGAAGCACACAAGTTTAAGAAACTCTCCTCCCCCCAGCCCTTAAATTTTTGATCACTTATTATTGTAGGTCAAAATTTTTAATATTTTTTTGTCTCAAAGCCAAAAAATACACATTGAGTAATTATCATATTCATGGCTTACTGGGTTCCAAATGTAGCTATGCATAGCTGAGCCTCAAAAAGATAGGAGGATCACTTTCTCTAACTATATGAAAGACGCTACCTAAAACTGTGAAGTGTATGAGGAATCTTAAGAAGTGGTTCCGCAGTTTATAATTCTACTGAAAAGCCATTATAAAGCTTAACATGATTAATGCACGAACAGGTAAATGCTCTTAGAGCTTACAAATATGTATAATTAGATGATGGGAAAAACAACTAATGTTCAGTTAAAATTTATACTTCACCAGATGCTTCATTTGTATTATCTTATTTAATCTGCGTAAATTAAAGATAAGGGAATTGGGAATCCCAAAGGTAACACAGAAGTCGTAAAGGCTGGATATGGATTCAAAGTCGGGTTTGTCTGACTCTCAAATCATATTTATACTATGCCCTGCTATCTTTCACAAATTCTTCAGTCAGTACTAATAAAATAAAAAGTTGGTCAAGTGGCTAAAACAACATGCAGATTTTAAGATGCTGTGATTCCTCCTCCTCCATTAGAGGAAACTGTTTCTGGGGCAAAGCAGTGGGAAACAGTGCTGAAAAACTAGTTTGAACCAGATAGCAAAGAACCTTGGATGTCTGAGTAATATGTCTGTACTTTGGCCTTTAAATGTTTTTCCCCATCACAGCTGTGCATGAAAATCACTTGATGTAGGAACATTTGTGACAACATGGACGGATCTTGAGAGTATAATGCTAAGTGAAATAAGTCAGACAGAGAAAGCAGAGAACCATATGATTCCACTGACATGTGGTATATAAACCAAAAACAACAAAAGAACAAGACAAACGAGAAACAAAAACTCATAGACACAGACAATAGTTTAGTGGTTACCAGAGGGTAAGGGGGGTGGGGGGTGGGAGATGAGGGTAAGGGGATCAGGCTCACATCCTGACAGTGGTAGAGTACAAATATTAAATATATTTTGAAGAAGGAGAAAGTTTGGCTTATGGATTTTACACAACTGAGAGCATATCAAGAACTGAATACATTTAAAACTTTTATTTTGAACCTCCTATAATATTTTTTTTTTCTTTTCAGAAGCTAGACCATACTGTACTCTGATCAATGCAAAACATTTAGGAAGGATCTGGAAAACTGCATTACCTTTGTTACTGGATTGTGCAGAAGATGATTTTCTTGTGCTATACTGCATCTCTTTGCCCTGCACATTCTTATACAACAGTCTCTAGCCTAAGATTTCTTCTCTTATTTTAGAAATACAAGCAACAAAACAGAGCATCAAGATGAAAACAAAACAAAACAAAACAAAACAAAAAAACAGAACAAAAACAATTCTTCTTTCTGGAAGAATTTTAGTTTTATTCAATACTTCAGATAACAAAAATTTTGAAGTCAGATGGCTTTCTTATTGCGTATGTATTAAGCTCCTTAAGAAAAAGTAATAGCAGGTAGGTGTCTGTTGTGTCACCGCTTGCTTAAGACAGATTGAATTTTTCATTATTACTATTTATAGGCTATTGTGTTCAGCTTATTAGCTAGTGATTTCCTTAGTGCTTTTCCAAGCTATCCTTTATCTCAGATTTGGGTATATGGTAATGTAATTAAATAAGTCTATTCGCAAATTATTACAGGCATACCTCATTATATTGTGCTTTGCTTTATTGCAATCAAATATACTGCATTTTTCCAAATTGAAAGTTTGTGGCAACCCTGTGTCCAGAAAGTCTGCTACCACAATTTTTCTAATAGGCTCAGATGATCGTTTGCATTTTTTAGCAATAAAGTATTTTTAAAGACAGATATGTACCTTTTCAGACATAATGCTATTGCACACTTAATAGGTACGGCATAGTATAAACATAACTTTTATATACAAAGAAAACAAAAAGAAAATGTGTGACTTGCTTTATTGCAATATTCACTTTATTGTGGTGGTTTAAAACTGAACTTGCAATATATCCAAGACATGCCTGTATATTAAATTATCTGACATTGTTTTATTAGACAGAACTTAGTAAATTTACTTGATTAGATAGGTATTTCCATAAAACTGTTAATGAATCAAATCAGAATTTTTCCATTAAATGACTTTGATGCATATATCTGTTTTTTGTCCATGGCTGAGTTATGAAATGAACAATTATGCAAATAATCCCCACGATTTTCAATCTCACATGAAGAAAATACTCAGTTCCATGTAAAAAGTTCACACCTCCCGTAGTATTCAAAGTCCCATCTTAAATGCAGATCACTAATATACTTGTTGAAACAGAACAGGTATTTAAACAAAACAGATATCTCAGACCATCTCATTTCATCACTATGTACTCAGTTATTCTAAGTACTGCATATTCAGTATCCTCTACAGTTCCATTCATTAAAAGATATGTGGGGAGGCAGGTTAGCTCAGTTGGTTAGAGCACGGTGCTCTTAACAACAAGGTTGCCGGTTTGGTCCCCACATGGGCCACTGTGAGCTGCACCCTCCACAACTAGATTGAAACAACTACTTGACTTGGAGCTGATGGGTCCTGGAAAAGCACACTTAAAATACATAAAAGTTTTAAAAAATTAAAAAAAATAAATAAAAGATGCTTAAGGTCATTGGATTTATAAATCTTATTAGTTATATTCTACTAATTTTAGTGTTTTGAGGCTGGCAATAATGGGATTTGTAGGTTGCTTTACTTTCAGAGAGGCCGTGAATATGTAAGCAAAAGATATCTTATTATTTCATTTACTCCAGATATTTTTCTAAGTCATGTAAGAAGTCTACAGAAAGATCAAATTATAAATATTTAAATTTTCATCCATCATTTTCTGTATACGCCAGCATTCTCAGGATGATACGGATATGAAATCAATCACTCAATTTTCCCTTCCATTCTTTTCCTCCAACTTTGACTATAACTCTGGCCAATTAAGTATTAAAAAAACAAACAAACAAAAAACTCTACCTTATCATCAATACATGTTTCCTCTCATTAGAAAGACAAACAAGCATGTCAAATTCAATTATAATCCTGGCTCATGAACATATGTATGCCCATTTCTGCCCATCAGAAAGCAGTACGTTTAAAACATAATATATTCACATTTTGAACATGTGCTAAAGAAAATATGGAACATTTTAAATGATATATGTTTTGAACAATGTTTTATTTCCTTAGAAACTGACGCAATTGTAATGAAAAACTTCTAAATAGAGATTTAATACATCTACCATTCAAGAGAAAACCTTCAAGCCCATCCTTTTTCTTTGCAAATAGCTGTTCTAGTATCTAATGCCCGAATGGGAATGTCAGGCTTTCCCAAACACTTCCTTGTGTTTGTAGATTCCTTTGTTTTTGAAGAAATACATGACAGAAATAGGAATGCATGAGGGCATTTGGAGTTCAGAAAATATCAAAGAATTTCTCAAAAAATGTATTTTTTCTTAAACTTTGAGGTCTATCTTTATTTCAAAGTAAATTGGACATATATACATACATATATACACACACACATATATATATTTCTGCTTCTATGCTTTAGTTATCACAAAATATTAATTGAGAAAGGTTATCTGATCTATATAAGCTTTCTGTGTACTCTCACATGCCTCTCAAAGGTTTTATTTGAATCAGAAAATTGTTATTCCCAAGGCTAGATGACCTACAAGCCAGAAATCACTGTAACAGATGAATTTACATCCCACAAGTTTGAGATCTTCTGAACCTAGTAAAGTATGTTTCCGGTGAGATGAGTTTCTCTAGTGAAAGCAGAAGTCATCGCTGGCCATATTCACCTTTTAGTTCAGAAAGTAGCCTTTAGATGCAAGCAAGTTTATGATACTTATCCAAACAAACATCAGGACGAAAAAAAAAAAAAAAAAGAAAAAAGTTTTTAGACTGAGTAACTACTTCCAAATCTAGGTTTGTTCGTTTTATTTCCATTATTTTAGAAGTGAAGCTATGTCTTTGAATTTGGAAATATCTAGGAATGGCGTCATTAAGATGGTGAGTACAGGTCATTCCTAACTTCAGTTCCCCTCACAGGAATAGCAACTATCTATAGACAAGATCCTGGAACATGAGAGTGGGGCTAATGCACCCTCTGGAGCACAGAGACCAAAACGGACTGCATTCGAAGGGCAAAGGGAACACCTATACTCTGATCACACAGCCCTTCCCCCAGGCTGATAAGCACTACACCAAGGGGGTTTCCCTGGGCCTACATTTCTTCCAGTGGGAGAAAGAGAGCCCAAGGTGGATATCCAGTTCCCCTAGCATTGTGGGTCCCTTCCTGGGAGGTCCACTTGGGTCTGCCCTCATTGGGATTGAGGGGAGAATCTACAAGGCTCAAACTGGAGATCATAGTGTAAGAGAGAAGGGGGATAAGGCATATAGCAACTAACACTTAGATGTTGGCAGACTGAGTTTCTACTGTGTGGCGCCCAAGTACAAATGTCAACCAGTGTTTTATGCCCATCTGCAAAGCAAAGATGGTAACTGCATCTGACTAGAGAATTCAGTGCATAGTTCAGCCTGATTTGGAACTCCAAATGGCATGCCTTGCTGGTCTTGGAGTCTGTTTTGTTGCACGACCTGGGCAGGAAAACTGACTCAAAGCCCTGTCTACTGGTAAGTGCAAACCCCAGCTCAGCATGACCAGGAAACCTAACCAGAGCACCTGGGAAGCTGTGTAGCTCATCTTACAACTCCGCTTACAATGACACATGAGGAGAGAGCCAGCCAGTAACTCAGCTCATCTGCAGAGAAAAGCTAGTGGTTCTATCTGACTAGGAAACTCAATGCACATTTTTTTTCTGATTGGGGTCTCCAAACAATGATCCACCCTGGCTTTGGGGCCTATTCTGCTGCCCTGTCCAGGCAGTGAAATTAATTCATAGCCTCTTACTTTCGGGGAAACTAAGTATACCATGTTTCCCCAAAAGTAAGATGGGGTCTTATATTAATTTTTACTCCAAAAGAGGCATTAGGGCTTATGTTCAGGGGATGTCATCCTGGAAAACCATTCTAGGGCTTATTTTCTGGTTAGGTCTTATTTTGGGGGAAACACGACAGTACCCAGTCCTACCTAACTAGAAAGACTGGCCAGAGAATCCAGGCACCTGTGGAGCCCATCCTGCAGAGCAATCAGAATTGAAAAAATAAATAAAAATCATCAGAATTGGAAATGAAGAAGTAAACATGTCTCTATTTGCAGATGACATGATTTTATACATAGAAAATCCTAAAGATTCCACCAAAAATTGTTAGAGCTAATCAATGAATTCAATAAAGTTGCAGGTTACAAAATCAACATATAAAAGTTGGTAGCAAATTAACTGAAAAAAAAAAAATAAATACAGGAAACAATCTTATTTACAACAGCATTAAAAACAGTAAGATACTTAGCAATAAATTTAACCAAGGTCGTGAAAGACTTCTACACTGAAAATTATAAGACTGTTATGAAAGAAACTGAATAAAAGACAAATAAATGGAAAGTTATCTCATGTTCATGGACTAGAAGAATTAACAGTGTTAAAATGTCCATACTACCCAAGCCATCTATAGATTCAACGTGATCCCTATCAAAATTCAAATGGTGTTTCTTACAAAAATTGAAGAACAATCCTAACATTTGTATGGAACAAAGAACTCCTAATGGACAAAACAATCTTGAAAAAAGAAGAACAAAGCTGGAGGCATCACACTTTCTGACTTCAAACTATATTACAAATCTATAGTAATCAAAACAGCATGGTATTGGCATACAGACACATATACCAATGGAATAGAATCGAGAATCAAGAAATAAACTCATGCATATACAGTTAACTAATATTTGACAAGAGAACCAGAAATACTCAATGGAGAAAAACAGTCTTTCCTATAAATGATGCTAGGAAAAGTGCGATTTCACATGAAAAAGAATGAAACTAGAACTTTACCTTATGCCCCTCACAAAATTTAACTTGAAATGGATTAAAGACTGATGTACTACGTCAAACAATAAAACTCCTAGGAGAGAACATAGGTAAAAAGCTTCTTGACATGAGTCCTGGTAATGATTTTTTGGATATAATACCTAAAGCGCAAACATAAAATAGTGGGACTATACCAAACTAAAAAGCTCTGTACAGCAAAATAAATGATCAACAAAATGAAAAAGGTAACCTACAGAATGGGATAAAATATTTGCAAACTATACATCTAATAAGGGGTTTAACGCCCAAACTATGTAAGAAACTCATACAACTCAATAGGAAACAAACAAACAAACAAACAAAACTACGAAAAGAACCCCCCCAAAAAAACACTAAAATAGGCCAAGGTTCTGTATAGACATTATACAAAGAAAATATTCAAATGGCCAACAAGTACATGAAATGGTGCTCAATATCACTAATTATCAGGGAAATACAAATCAAAACTACAAGATGTCACCTTATACCTATAATTATCATCATAAAGACAAGAGATAAGTGCAGACAAGTAGAAAAAAAGAGACCCTATGCACTATTGGTGGGAACTGGGAATGTAGATCAGTACAGCCACTATGGAAAACAGTATGGAAGTTCCTCAAAAAATTAAAAAGAGACCTACCACACGATCCAGCAATTTCATTTCAGTGTGTGTGTGTGTGTGTGTGTGTGTGTGTGTGTGCGTGTGTGTGTGTATTCAGCCATAAAAATAAGGAAACCCTGCTATTTGAGACAACACGGATGGCGCTTAAGGGCATTTTGTTAAATGAAGTAAGACAGAGAAAGATAAATACCGCATGATCTCAGTTAAATGTGGAACCTGAGAAAAAATAAACTCATAGAAACAGATAGATTAATGGTTGCCAGAGGCTGGCAGTAGGGGATAGTGGAATTGGGTGAAGGTGGTCAAAAGTTACAAACATCCAATTATAAGTTAAATATGTTCTAGGGATGTAATATACAACATGATGACTACAGTTAATATTACTGTACTATGTATGTTAAAGTTCCTAAGTGAATAAATCTTCCAAGTTCTCATCACAAGGAAAAAGATTTGTAACTGTGAGGTAATGGATGTTAACTAAACTTATTGTGGTAATTATTTTACAATATATATGCATATATGAAATCAACATGTTCTGCACCTTGTACATCGTTGTATATCAAATACATCATAATAAAACTGGAAAATAATATCTAGATTGAAATTTTATTTTATTTTTCAATTTTTAATATAAACTAATTTTTCATTATACAATGATTTCAAGTACATTGGAAGCACTTCAGGAAATACTCACGTAGTAAATATTTATAAATCTATTAGTAAGTAATTCCTTCTTTGAAAAACATTGCTATTACTTACACTTGAGCAGTTTTCCATGGTAAGGGAAACTAAAGACATGACAAAGAGGGCTTAGTGTTCCCTTAAGCTACTAAATTTTAGATAGGCTTCTTTTTAACTCTAGCCCCTGACCTCTCTTTTCTTAAGAGCCTTTCCTTGAAAAAAACAAAACTAAAACAGCTTGTCAATTCTTTCTCTGCCCTTTCCATATGTATGTAAATCTTTTCAAATCTTCTTTATAGTTTTACCAACCAGAAATGTCTCTCTCAGTCACATGGGAGCCATCTCTTTGAAATGTAAACATCAAGAAAGAACCCAATCTCCCAGTTTCTATAGGAAGGTAGGAGCCTGATATCAGTGGATACTTTGCTCTAAGTTTTAAAACGATCTCCTGTCACAAATACACAAGACAGTTTACTTTCCCTTTGGTTAAAGCCAATTAGCAAACTCAGATGGCTTGCATTCTCCCTTGCACTCTGACCCTTAAATATCCTCCTGTGTGTTTCAGCAGAGTTGAGCTGAGACTGAGCTCTGGCTTTTTTGCTATTGCAATAGCTTTGAATAAAGTCTCCTTGCCTGCTTAATGCTGGTGCAATTTTTGCTTTATAACACCTTTTTAAATAAAGTTAAACTGCTGAGTTAACTTCCTTTCCTGACTTCGTTGTCCTCATATGGAGCTCTGACAGAAGACAGTTCTGTTGTTCATTGTTCTGAAAAAGATGTTCTCTCCAGCAGAAAATTCAAAACAATTGGAAGGATGATGGGAAATGATCAGTTTATCAGTTGCTCTTCCAATTAGGTGATCATCCAGTTTACAGATATTCAAATGTTAATATAAAAGTAACTTAAAACCAAGTGCCATTTATTTTGGCTTTAAGCACTACTGCCACTACTTCTATTACCAAAGTCACCACTAATGAAAATAAATATACTTTCTGTTAATAACCATTTCATGCCATAAATTGTATATATATTATTTAATAAGTCCCCCCAGTTATGCTGAGGTAGGTGTTATTTCACTTCCAAAACACAAAAAATTGAAACAGTATTTCAAAATTTAACAAAAATGTCAATAATGATAAAAAACAAATTTTGAAGGACTTCAGCATTTCCTCTCTATTTACCCTATTTTAGGCTTTTGGTCTTTTTTATTAGCATATCTAAAGGAGAGTTACATTTATTTCTTCATTCATTCCAAATGAATTTGTTGCCTTTAGTCTGTACAGCAAAAGCAAATAAAATGACAAATCACTGAAGTAAATGCTTTGACTACTATAAAGCATTATATTTACTTATTAATGATTACATTTTTATTTTTATTACTTAAATTTATGTGTTAGTATTAAAATCCAATATGACTTGGGAGAACACTCTACATAGGAAACTTTCATTATATAATTGAAACTTCATTCAAATTTTCAGCATACCAAACATTAACAAAAATAATTCAGAAGAGGAAAAGGAAAAAAAAAAAAGTAAAGAAGGAAGTGAAGTGAAGACAGGGGAAATTTTTATTTTTCCTAAAAATCATGTTTTCTAGGCTACGATTAAGAATTTGAGTTTCAAGAGGGAATTCTTAATTACCTATAAATAAATATATATACAATTATATATAGCATCTATATTTAAAACATGCATATATGTTATACATATATAATGATTATATTAATTCTTGGAATAGTACAACTTGACTCTTATTTCAATGAACCAAGTAAAAAGTGAGTCATATCTTTGTATGATTCAAATTATGTAGCATTGTTGGAGATTTAAAAGAATGAAACACCAACTTTGGATAACCTATAATTGTTTTGTGAGCACACGTGCAAAAGGTAGATAAAATTACTATTAAACATTGAACATACTCATGAGAAAGAAATTACATTTGGTTAAAGTTCAATAAAGAAGAACGTTTTTTAAAAAAGAGGATTGGGCAGTATTTCAATAAACGAAAATGCATAAGTGGGAGGGAAAAATATTTCAGGTGGGGGAAACTGAATTCATATATTTTCCTAAACCAAAATCACTTAAACCACAAATGGATGCACCAAATGAACACTGCAACTTTTTCTAAATCTGAGATGCCAACTCTTTGACTCTTATCTAGGTTCAGACTACATGAGTGGACATTTACCTTACTACTGAAGACAAGTTAATGGTGAATTTCTGCTCTAGAAGAGATATAGACATAGAATTAACTGTATTGTTTTATATGTGCATATTACATATGCATACATATTTATAATGCATTATTAAAAGTAAGTATTGCTAATATATAACAAAATAATATATTTAGATAAGATACCAGGGGTATATTATACTATTAAATATATTATTATACCCCTCCAAAAAATGTATACAAGTGGACACTTTGGTCAGCATTGCTCAAACAGTAGTTCGCCGTAATCAGAAGTGTCTGGACGCTGATGGTAACCACTTTGAGCACCTCTTGTAATTGCAGAAATCAAATGTGACTTGTATTCATCTTTTATTATCGGTGTATATTGAGTATTACAATTTTAATATTTTTTTTTCCTTTTTTAAAATGTGTGTACCTTTATTGGCACCCTCTGTATAAATGTATATAAAACTGTATAAATTATATATAATCTGTGCTAATATCTAAGGAAATAAAATATGAAAGTGGCTGTCTTGTTAAGTTTCCATTTTAGCAGGGTGAGACAGAAACTAAGTGATAAACATAAAAAAATGTGTACTGTATCCTAGAAAGTGATAATGGTTATGGCAAAAAGAAAACAAAACAATGCAAGGGGGATTGCAAATTATTCTGTGTATATTGGGTGTTATATAGGATGATATGGGTAAGTTTAATTGACATAGTAACATTTGAGCAAAAACTAGAAGTTAGCGACTTTTGAATGAAAGGGTATCTCAGGCAGAAGGAAATCACCAATCAAAGTCCTTAACATGGGGAGCATGCCTGGTGGGAGGCTAGAGTGGCCTGAGCAGAATGAGTGAATGTGGAAAGTACCAGGTAAGTTCAGAGACAACAGTATGGACATAGGATGGTAGGCGCTGTAGAGGTCTTATGAACCCGTGCTTCAGCTAGCGGTGCCTTCAGGAACTGTCTTAGCTGCCGAGAGATATGCCAAGGTCACATACCTTACAAAGTTGTCCCCTATACAATGAATGATCACATTAGGAGTATAAAGCCATGGTTATTCATACTTAATTTAGGAAAAATCTGAAGGGTTATTCCAGCTCCAGAGTGTCCAGTAGGATCATTTGAGGCTGTTGTTCGGCTTCAACCTCAAGTTGATTCGTCCCTCTGAGCAATCTTGATTCTATTACATCTCCATTTTCCCACAGAAAGTAATCAAAGGACAGTCTTCAATAAACACCCTGTACACAATACTGAGGAATGAGGTTGGGGGATTGATTATTCCTAACTTCAACACTTACAATATCCATTACTTACAGTAATCCAAGCAATGTGGTACTGGTAAAAGTATAGGCAAATAGACCAATAGAACAGAATAGAGCACGAAGAAATAGATCCACATAAATACAGTCAACTCATCTTTGACAAAGGAGCAAAGGCAATACAATGGAGCAAAGATAGTCTTTTTTTTTTTAAACAAATAATACAGGAATAACTGGATATCCATATGGAAATAAAGACATAAATAAATACATAAATAAATAAATCTAGATAAAGACCTTACAGTCTTCAGAAAAATGAATTTGAAATAGATCTTAGACCTAAACGTAAAACTATAAAACTACTAGAAGATAACACAGGAGAAAATCCAGATGATCTTGAGACCAGTAATAACTTTTAGATACAACACCCAAGACACAATCCATGATAGATAGAATTGATGAGCTGGACTTCATTAAAATTAAAATTTTTTCTGGTCTGTAAAAGCCATTGTCAAAAGAATGGATAGACAAACCACAGAATGGGAAAAATATTGGCGAAAGACATCTGATAAAAGACTGTTTTCTAAGATATACAAAGAACTTTGAAAACTCAATAATAAGAAAACAACCTCATTAAAAAGTGAAGCAAAGACCTTAACAGACACCTCACCAAAGAATATTCACAAAAATGAGTGAATGTGGAAAGTACCAGGTAAGTTCAAATAAGCCTAGGAAAAGATCATATGACATCAAGAAAATCAAAATTAAAACAGCACAGAGATACCACTACACATATATTAGAACCGCCAAAATCCCGAACACTGACAATATCAAATGCTGGCTCGAATGTGAAGAGAAAATTGTGTATCTGCCTTGTGCTACAATTTGAAAACACCAAAGTGTGCCTTCCTTCCTTTCCCAACACATTTTCTTTTTTTATGAAAATCAAATATGTGTGGTTTTATACAAAGGAAATGCCATACATACACTGAGAAAAGAATATTAAGTTAGTTTTCTTAGAATAATTTATTCACAAAACAAATTTGAAAAGTTCATGTAGTTAAACATATTTACTTTATAAATGAGGATAACTATGTCCCAGAGAGGTTATGTGACTTACCTTGAAAGTGACTCCATAGATAAGCAATCCACTTATTGAATATTGTAGTAACTACACTATTTATAGACACTGTGAGACTGAGTTATACTCTAGCAGCAATTGTATTATAGTCATTGCTCATTTGTCTAGAGATGTTTTGTATTACTTAACCCCTTCAAATATGGTATCCATTTTTTAGCATTTAAAAGTGGGTTTCAAGCATAAAGATTGAGAACAACTACTCTAGAAATTTCTGCAAAAATATAATGATCCTTATCTCTGCATTTGTCAGATTTTGTCTACCAGCTATGAAAATATAGTTTGTTTTAAATTAGTATTTGTGAACTCAATTATTTCTAATGAATATGGAAACAATCAATGTGTGGGTTAAATTTTTGCCTAACACATAATCAATAATTAAAACTTGAAGAAAAATCAAATATAATTCTAGTATCAAAAAAGGAAAATAATATACTATATATTGTAGTGTGAATCTGACACTTTTCTCTCTAAAAGCAGATAGAGTGTTTGGCATAGATTATAAATCAAGACAGGTACAGGGCTTTGGTCTTCTCATTAATTACACTTACTATAAGCCAATGAAGAACCATGTAAAATAAATTGCAAGTTAGTTTTAACTCTTGAATTACAACGTCTGAACATGTCTTGAAAATATGACAAATCATCAAGCTCTTTACCTAAAAGTGGTTACAATTTTTCATGAACAGTAAATATTGTATAAAGCAGGGTTAAAAATGAGTAGAAAATATCACTTATGCTATTTGCAAAACAAATTAAGTGTTAACAGAACCCTAATTCTGAAAGTATAAAACTACAGAAGTTCAGTACAAGTTTTACAAATGTATTGAAAAATACAAAAGGATTATTGAACGTGGACATGAATAAGTATAACAAACACTTTGATAAATTTACCTTTATTTTTATAGCAAATAAATATTAAAAACTATTGTAATAAGCCTTCACTGATGATTTGGGATTGGGGAAAAAACTGCATGAAGTAGCTAAGCTATTGTTCTTTTGAACAATGAAAACAAGAGCAATTGCCCAGATTTAAAGGGGAGAAGGGCACATATCTTGAAATGAGACAAAGAAAGAAGGAAAAGTCTGATATTTTGCAGAGTAAGAGAAAGCTAGGAGGTTTTATTATTATCATTATTTTTAACTTTAATGAGATGTATTTACATAAAATAAAATGCATCCACTTTATTATTGTTTTGGAAAAAAAATACTGTGTAATTACCACAAAATCAGATTTTGGAACATTTCCATCATACACAAAAAATCCCCAGTGATGCGGTCCCATCAATCTCCCCCACCCTTATCCCAGAAAGCTACCGATTTACTATGTTCCATCTAATATAGATTAGATTTGTCATTAGTATAGCTTCTTGTAAATGTAAATCACACATTCTAGTTCTTACTTCATTTGCTCAATGTAATGTTTTTGAAATTTACCCATATTGCATATTCAATAGACAGTGAAAATATCAATTTTGGCAAATTTCACTCAACTATAGAGTTCTTAAAGAAAATGGAAAGGTCATACCTACTACATGTTCTCCAAACTTTATAGCCTAAACTGCAGAAAAGTCATGTGATTTGTGTACCTGTGATATTGAGGATGTCACAATAAACATCCAGTTTTGGTTTCATCAAAACTTGCAGAATCATTTATTGATATTTTTGACATTATAAAAATGTAAGGACATTAATTTCTAGACACATGTTTACAAAATTGCTATCATTGTGGCTAGCCATAGAGAAGGTGTTACAATGTTGGATGGCCTGGTACAAAATCGTATTTTTAAAGCAAGGGGCAAAGAAGAATGTCCTTCTCTAATTTGGGTATACACTGAAAATGAGAACGGAGAAGAATAATTTCACTAAAACAGACATTTATATGCTATTTCTTCAAAACTCTTTGCTGATCTCTGAAGTGGCCAAAACGAACCTTTCTAGAAAGGATGAACTGATTTGCACCTATGCATCTGATGTTCGTGTAGGTCAGAATAAAACTTATATACTAAAAAAAAAAATGACTCATGCTTTTGGGAAATAAGACTGTTTCAGAACAAACACACTCAAATGTCACTAGAAAAAAGCTGCCAAGTTAAACAGGACTTTCTCAAGTTCTTTATTAAAATTATAACTTACTTGAAATCCAGCTTCATTTTAAAGATTTCAAATTACCTCTCTGCTTCAAAACAAATTTCACTGAAAATAAAGGTTGAGCTTATAAAAACATCCAATATGCTTCCTGGTGTGTGAAAATAATGGGCATTTTAAACATGAATAGCCTATAATGAATAGACACAAAGAACATAATTAACAAACAGCTGGTCTACAGAATCAAGCCTCAGAATATAATGCAGATAGACATTTTCGGAGAGATGGAAAGTGATTCCTGAAAGACTAACCTACTGTTGCTAGTAGGTAAAACCTAAGTATTCCATTGTTAAATGATTTGGTTGAGAGATTTTAGCTAGAAGTCATCACAGTGGACTGACACCGAGAATCAGTGTGTGTGAGCTTAGTAAAAGCAGAGCTACAATCAAAATGAATTTTACGTTGGACTGAATTTAGGTTTATCACTATGTAAGAGAAGAGTGTCCTAAATGCTTCAGCTAGTTTAGAGTAGGATTATTAGAAAAGGAAAGAGAGAGAGTAAAAATATCCCACTGTGTCATAGGACAGAAAGAAATACGGCACAGTTATTTGTTATTAAATATAGGTAACACCTGTTTAATTAGTCCTGTAGTATTTACAGTCTCTTTTCTTTATAATAGAATTTTTTTTTTAAGATTCCCAGCAAAATTGACAGAAAGGTACAAAGATTTCCAGTATATCCCTGACCCACACATACACAGCCTCCCTCACTGTGAACATGCCCAAAAGAGTGGGGCATTTGTTACAAATGAGGAACCTCCACTGACACAGAAACATAATTGGGACTCAAAGTGCATAGTCTACATTAGGGTTCAATCTTAGTGGTGTACATTCTATGGGTCTGGAAAAATACCTCATGACATGTACCTGTCATTACAGTTTCAGAATCACTTCACTGTCTCAATAATCTTCTGTGCCCTATCTATTCCTCCTTCCTTCTACCCAGACCCCTGGCAACTGCTGGTCTCTTTTTACAGATTCTTCTTATTATTGTTTTTATTTTAAGACGATTTTTTAGAGCAGTTTTAGATATACAACAAAATGCAGAGGGAAGTACAGAGATTTCCCATATACCCCTGCCCCCACACATGCATTATCACCCTGTTGTCAACATCTCCCACTAGAGTGGGGCATTTTTGAAAATCAAGAATGAACCCATACTGACACATCATAATAATCCAAAGTCCACAGTTTACCTTAGGGTTCATTGCTGGTATATAGCCTATAGTTTTGAACAAATGTATAATGACATTTATCTATCATTATAATACAAAGTATATTCAGTGCCCTAAAAATCCTCTGTGCACTGCTTATGCATCTTCCCTCCCCCACCCTGGCAACAATATCGTTTTACTGTCTCCATAGTTTTGCCTTTTCCAGAATGTCATATAGTTAAAAATCGTACAGCATGTAGCTTTTCAGATAGGATTATTTCAGTTAGTAATATGTATTTTAGTTTTATCCATGTCTTTTCATGACTTGATAGCTCATTTCGTTTACAACTGAGTAAGATTTCATTTTCTGGATGTACCACAGTCTCTCCATTCACCTACTGAATGTTGCTTCCATGTTTAAGCAATTACGAATAAATATGCTATAAAAATTTTTATGCAGGTTTTCATGTGACATAAGTTTTCATTTCCTTTGGTTAAATACTAGGGAGTGCATTTGCTAGATCATATGGTAAGAGTATATATATTTTTGTAAGAAACCACCGAATGGTCTTCCACAGTGGCTGTACCATTTTGCATTCCAACAGCAAAGTACAACAGTTCCTGTCGCTCCACATCCTCACCAGCATTAAGTGTTGTCAGTAGTCTGGATTTTGAGCATTCTACTAAGTGTGTAGTGGTATCTCATTGTTTTAATTTGCATTTCCTTGATGACGTATGAGGTGAGCATCTTTTCATATGATTACTTGCCATCTGTTTATCTTTTTTGGTGAGGTGTCTGTTAAGGTCTGTGGTGCATTTTTTTATCAGATTGTTTATTTTTTTACTAAGTTTTAAAAATTATTTGCAATTTTGGAAACCAGTTCTTTACCAGGTGTGTCTTTTGTAAATATCGTGTCTTTTTACTATCGCCATGGTATGTTCTTTTAGAAAAATCTTACACTTATCTTAAGAATACACAATAACACGGCCTACAAAATTTAAACATCTAAGAAAGATTTTAAAAACATTAAGCATGGGAAGAATTGTTGGCCATCATCTTTGCTGACAATCTACCTTTTGTATCCTATGACCCAGCATTTTACCCTTTATAGGCATATAAGCAACAGAAATACATGCAATTCTGCAGGTGTACAAATGTCTAACAGCAATTTTTATAAGAGTTCAAAGCTGTAAGCAATCTAAATGTCCAGACCATAAATGAATTAATTTTATAATTTATGTAATACTATTCAGTCTAAAAAATGGGTGAATTATACATATATATGTATATACACACACACACATATATATATGTATATATGTAACAAGAATGAATTTTACCTACATAATGAGTGAAATAAGTCTGACACAAACACATAGATAAAAAAAAAAAAAAAAAACAAGGTAAAAAATGTAAAATAAATTGCTGAATTAGGGGAAAGAAACATTTTACAATATTGTTATAGTTTACTCACAGATGTTATTGGTATAACTAGTCCTACTATTAATTACTACTAATTGCTTCTGTTCACTAGTCCTACTGTTGGTTGTTTAAATAGTAGTACTATCTACGTTAACACAAAAGTAAATAATATAGGCTATATAATATTAAATAAACTTCACATTTTTATGTTAAAACTATATATGTATATAATTATTTTTATATATTACATTTATTTATTTATTTATTTATTTATTTATTTATTTATTTATTTATTTAGGTTTCTGGTCTGCTGTGGCTGTGTCTGAACTGGATCTCTAAAAAGTTGATTGCCTTAGATTAAAACAAAAATAGTGAACAGTAAAACAAACCAGAATCTATGGATTTGTGAGTCAGAGAATATTGATTAAGCTCTAAACTCTAAAGCATAAAACAGTTGTTTCATAACTGAAACTCTTCCTATGTGGATAAGCTT
Organism: Rhinolophus sinicus; assembly: GCF_036562045.2. Lineage (NCBI taxonomy): Eukaryota > Metazoa > Chordata > Mammalia > Chiroptera > Rhinolophidae > Rhinolophus > Rhinolophus sinicus. Next base: position 143,921,474 of record NC_133753.1, read on the forward strand.
ATAAATCTCACATATCTCCTATACTATTACAGCCCAGAAGAATATGTCCTATGCAGGAAGGAAGGACCTGAGGAACTCCCCTTTTTGCCTCCTGATTTCCTGTAACCTTGAAATCATTAGAAAATCTTAAATATGCTTAAGAGCTCTAATTTGTATGGGTTTTATAATATGATGTTGTATGTTAACTCTATTATATATTAATTATACTATACATAAAATATGTAAGTAGGTTTATATTTTTGTATCTATACAAATAATATATGTAAACCATAGTCATATTTTTATGTATATATAATAAAATTCTACATTTTATATACTAAAATTATGTATGATTGTTTTGTTACATAATATATAGCTCTCTACCAAATAATGAGTGATATAGGGATTATTTAGAGTATGATCAACAATAACTTGAAGGTTTGTAGCAATTAGCTATGGCTAATCTTATGTCAGAAGTAGTAGCTAATCTTATGACAGTGAGAAGTAGTAATCTAAATTTCTAATTAACAATTGTATGAAGTTGTGGATACAGTGAAACATATTTGACAACTGGAAACCTTTTCAGGAATAGTTTACATCACGTATGTCAGTATGAGATAATGTCATGTGAGATAATGTGATAATATTGATGAAAGGTCTCTCAAATTTGTACTCTTTTTCTGTCTCTTTGAACAAAGATGTAATTAGAACACATACTCAGTTTTGAAATTAGCAGCATAATAAAAATGAAATTTGATGAATATTATTTTTCCAAATATGGAGTAAATACAAAACAATGGATTTTGCATCTGACAAAGTGAAATTTCAGTTCTGTATCTGCCATCCTGAATTTTCTCCAGTTAATGGCTTAACCAATGAGTCTCAGTGACTCTTAAACGTAAGGTAAAAATAATAATACTATTAACTGTATGAATTTGGTGTGATCATTAAATTATACAATGAAAAGAACCTGGAACAGAGACTAAAACATAGTAACAAGTTTGGGTACTTTTTTATGTTCTTGTGAATTAGACTTGAGCAATACGAAAGCACTTAAATTTGTAAAATTATAAAAGCCAGTGTGTGATTCACCAGTCTCCTATTCCTTCTGCACCCCAATGGCTACTATGTTCATGGGAGCATGTGGGGACATGAACTCCATCTCACTGAGCTCCTGAGTGACCACCCTGAGCTAGCTTGCACTGGACATGCACAACAAAAGAAATCAAACTCTTATTCTGTCACACCTCTGAGATTCATAGATTTTGATTGTTTGTTTGTTTGGTTGTTTGTTTGTTTTCCTCTACAGCATTACGTAGGCTAAACTGGCCCAGAGGAAGATAATTGGTATTTAAAGGGAGCTTGTACTAAAATCTTTGGCAGTAGTTATGGTGTAGTTTGGAGAAATCCTAGTAGGGAATTGCTGCAAGAAGAGGATGACTGAAAAAAATGTTTCACAATAAAATTGAAAAATAAAATTTTTGTGTGGGGTATCAAAAAGAGTCAAAGAAAACACTCAAATTTATTTAAAAGCAATAAGGGATGAAGAAGTGATCAATGAAAAAGGCAACGATTAAGTAGAATTTTTTGGTAGAAGATAAATTATATTTAGAACCATCATTAAACCATCATTGGGCTCATTAAGAGATTAAGAGATTAAAAGAAGCACACAAAGAAGAATTGCCCCAGGATAAGCACTTGGAAGATGCCCAGATTTAGAGTACCTAACAATTAAAAGACAAAAGCTTTATCAGAGGCAACAGCAAATGAAAATATAAATATGTGTTTTATTCCCCCATATAGTTGTGATTATATCTTGATCTCTTGGTTATTAATTAAAGTTTCAAATGAATTGGTTAATTATATACAAAGATCAAATTCAGCATTCTGTGCCATTTGTGACTACTAAAATAATGACAAAATTAGGGGGAAAAAATGACATATAAGGCATAAAAAATTATTATTACTATTTTATCCTTAAATTTCTGCCATCCTATGAGTACATTTTCTTACTGTGAAATACAATCACAAACATGTAATTTGTGTTAAAGATGTATTTACATTACTAATTTTAATCTCAATTGAAGAATATCTATAGTAACAGAATGTTCATATTGTTCACATTTAATTTTTTTCAGTAAGTAAGCTCTGCCTTCTCTATCATCTCTTAGTAATTACACAGAACATCTACCACAATACTTTTTTTTCCATATTATACTGACTCTTTTTCTTTTTTTTTCCTTCTCTCTTTTACTGGGCTCCCAAACTAGAGGTCCTGAGCTATTCATAATAGCTGCGCATTGGTGAACTAAAGCAATTAATGAAGCAGATTGAAGAGACCATTTTGACTACCACAGACAAAATAGTTCTAATGTGGAACCTTTGCAAATAAGGAACCAAATACTTGGATGACATATGTGCAGACATTTTGACATGAGCCATTGAGGTACTAATGCACATTTTGACTTCATTGCTAATTGTTACAAAATAATTTATTTTTTCATTATGTACAAATGATTCCCCAAATAGAAAGAATCTATTGTAAAGGGAACTGATATTCTAAAATGGCCTGCTTTGGTAAAATCTTTTTACGTGCTTAAATAGTTTGCATTTGGAATCGGAAAGACATAAATTCCTTTATTTTATTTTGTTTCCATTTAATACAAAGGGAAGAAGCTTAGTTCCAAATAAAAGAACAGGTATAACAACAAAAACAGTAATCTTAAAAGTCTATAATCTTTCTCAATATGTTATTTTATAGCAGCACTGACATTTGCAGTGTGCTCTACTTGCTGAGCAGTAATTTAAAGTCTCAAAAGGAACAAAAGTACTTTGTAAATTTAAATGTATTTCTTCAGGATCCATTGTATTCAACACAAAAATAGGTGCTGCATTTCAGTCCTAGGTAGTTACAAATGAAAATGCAAAATAATTTTAAAAGGTAGTTAAAAGATGGAGAAAAACACTACAAGAAATAGTTACTGCGTGGAGAAGTAGACAAAACATAGCCATCTGAAATTAGGTAATTTGACCAGGGACCTAGGATGGAAATTCCTGTACTTATTCATCAAGTGTAAAATGTTATATTTTGTGTGCTCAGTGGATTAGGCTTTTGACTTCATATCAAGCTTTCTGCTTGATTCATCTCCTTAGTCACAGATAAAACAGAATGGCAAATAAAATGCTAATTATGCACTATACTGTAGAGATGAAAAATAATACATATTTCACAAAAAGATAAGTTACAATCTATGTTAAGTTGTGGAAGTCAATTAGATGACAACTGTTTTATTATTTACTTGTTCATCTATCCATCCATTCACTATTGGCAAATGTTATCAGAAATTTCTTGTGTGCCTACCTTAGGTAGAATGAGAGGGGAATGCAGTAGTGAAAGTTGATATGGTATCTCTGGTTTTAAGGATATCTGCTCGTTTATACAAAATATATAGGTATTATTTTAGACCCTAGGATAATCTGATATAACAAGCATCCAAGATTCTGGTCAGAGATAGTCAGAGAAGGATGTGATGGACATGAGATGAGTAGATTTTATTTTGTTCTGTGTTATGTCCCTAACATTTTTCCCCCACGAAAAGCTTATCTGTTTCATCAGAAAGATACATATCTATTTATTTATTATTAATGTGAGAAAACAAACTTCTAATTTCTTGAAACATATTTTGTTTCATTAAATGTTTAATATAAACACAGAATGCGAAATACCTGGGAATAGCACCGGCTGTGTAATAACACATCCTTACAACTTAGAGCAACATAGAGTGGAGGTAGAAACTCAGAGATGCACTAGAAACCCTAGATTTCCCTTCCTGATAAACTCATTCTTAAGGAAAGTAACTACCGTATTTTGCTATGTATAAGGTGCGCTTTTTGCCCAATTTGTGAGGAAAAATAAGGATGTGAATTACACGTAATTCCATATTTATACAAATGTTTAAATTATTTTATTTATGTTTATGAGTTAAAAGTATAACTCTAGAAATCAATAATGATACCCATATGCAAAATAATACCCTGGAATACAATTGGTTTTGTTGAATTTATGACAAACTTGCAACAACAAAGAGTTTTTGGCCTTCTATGATGCATAAATATTGTAAATTTGTTACCAGTACATAAAATTCCTTGTACCTGTTCTTGCATTTTTTAATCATTTGTTACATAAAATTTCTTGTACCATATGTTAAAAAATAAATGCTAAAATTCCTTTGTAATACAAAAAACAAGTACCTAAATGTAAACAAATAAACATGTGAATTAAAAACATTAAAATGAAATATTTTTTCCCCTGAAAGTATGAGCCAAAAACGTGGGTGTACATTATACATGGCAAAATACAGTACATAAAATTAAACATTGGGCAGCCACATTGCGCTGTTCTGTGACTTTGAAGCTAAAAGAGATGCGTGAATCTGAAAGCCCTGTGAACCTTTGGTTTCTGTGCTGTCTCATGAAAACCATGCTTATAAATTTAGGATACAAAAATGTTCTTTTTAAAGTTTAAGACCCCAAAGATGATTTCTTCAGACTTCTTTATTCTTTCTACATTGTTATAGTCTTCCTATATTATTGGACTCTAGATCTTATGCTTAGGTCTTTCAGGTTTTCTTATATGATAACTTCTCTGAATCTCTTTTGGAATCTTATGTGTGCCCCTTGGCTGAAAATCCCAGAATATTTACCACTGCTCGTGACCACAGGATGCTGATGAAGCTGTAAGCCAAGTTCAACTCTACTGTCAGTCCCTCTGGTTCATCACAGTTCATGAGGTCTCTAAGAGTAGGTGCACTGAATCTTTTCCAGCTCGGTTTATATGAGCTGTCCCCATCCAGCAATAACAGCAGGAAAGAGAAAACATTTTAGCATCTTCACTGACTCAAGTATAATATGGTCTCCTTTTTTCTCATTTTATGAATGTGTTCCCATCTATTCTGTAAGTACTAATTCACTGATTGCTTGATTAACAAAGTGAATATATTTTTTATTGATTATTCATCCTGATGTACTTCTCTTTCTCTTTCTTCTCCTTTTCCTCCTTCTTCTCCTTCTCGAAGTGCATGCATAAAATTGGCACATATTGGATTTCCCTCAAAATAGAAATAAGAGTTGTCACAGAGGTTATGAGGAGAACAAGTGAGTACTGCATTAGGCACTGCAAAAGGAATTTTCCCTTTTCTGATAAACTTTAATCCAAAACAAAAATGAAAACAACCAAAGAACAAAAAAACAAAGAGTTCCTGATGAAATCACTAAATCCTCTAAAATAAAGCTGAATGAAACCTTATAAAGAAAAGATGTAATACTATTCTGCCATAAGAAAATATGAAATAGTACCATTTGCGACAACATGAATGGATCTTAAGATTATAATGCTAAGAAAAATAAGTCAGACAGAAAAAGTAGGGAACCATACGATTTCACTGATATGTGATATAGAAAACTAAAAACAACAAAAGAACAAGACAAACAAATGAAGAAACAAAAACTCATAGTTTAGACAGACAGACAATAGTTTAGTGATTACCAGAGGATAAGGGGGGAGGAGGGTGACAGATGAGGGTAAAGGGGATCAAATATATGGTGATGGAAAGAGAACTGACTCTGGGTGGCGAACACACAATGTGATAAATAGATGATATATTACAGAACTGGACACCCAAAATCTATTTAACTAAAAAAAAAATAATAATAAAAATGAATAAATAAAGTTAATGAAAGCATTATAAGAAAAAAACAAAAGCAAAAACTTTTTTTTTTCAAATGGCCACCAAGTGAAGCCTAGGTGAAAAATATACTTTGCATTATACTACTTGCTACTAAAACAAATACAAGACATATTGGTTACCACAAAAAAAAAAAAAAAAAAAAAATGATACTGTTAAGTTCTGGATGTTGTTGAACTTTCCAAGTCAGATACAGATTGATTTACTTGATTCTCATTCTGTATTGCTATTCTTTAGCTTCCAATATATTTAAAGGAGAAAATTTAAAACTGGAATTGTTTGCTTATTATTGTTTCTACTGTTATTTTGTTTACTGCCTTTACTTGACTAGTGTGACAGTCTTTATCAAACCCTCAGATTCTGAGGAGTTTTACTTGAGCTCCATTTTACTCAGACTATATCCAGAGGATGCTATTTATCCCTATGTTCCTAAGTATTACTTTCGGTAATATTAACCTCAATTCACAAAGAGAGATGGAAATTCAAAAATTAGAAGTGAAGAAAAATAAAACAACTAGATAGAAGAACAAACAGAAAAAATGACAGTGGAGAAAAGATAAACAATTTTGTAAATACAATATGGTATTTAAAATTCCTATAAGTTTTAGACTAGAGAAGCAGCGTATCCTTAAAGCAAGATCATACGCTAAGGCAGGCAAAAATATATATGAGAAAAAAAGGATTTCTGGAAGTTAAAAATATTTGAATGAGACATCTGGCTTTTCCTCTGGGATATACACAGCTAAACGGAATGTCACTGTCATTTTAGAATGTAAAAGAGCCAGATTAACTTTCAAATTCATAACTTTTTTCAAACACATTGCAGAGCTGAGGTCACAGAGCACAGAATTGATCTCAGATATAAGGAAAAAGGCACCTGCTGGGGGAAAAGAGGTGAGATCACACACTTATCTAGGGAAGATATATGCCAGACACCTGTAAGAAGAATTCAGTCAGAATAGCTGATGACTTGATTTAGGTAGTGTGTTGGGCAACGTGAAGCCCCTGGAGCATCACTGAATTTGGAGAAGTCCCCATTCTTATTCTTTTTAACAAAATCCACCAGGCTGTCACAGAAAATATCAGTAGGACCCCTAACAAAATGTCCAATATGGTATAGACCTGGGAGAGGGAAACAACAGTTATGTAGGCAGGACACCCAGAACCTTCACCCCTATCTCGTCTGTATTTCACTTATATCATCTGTGAAGAGAAGGGCAACACACACTGTCACCTTTAGGTTTAAAACTCACTGTAGCTGAGGAAGGGGAAGGGAACAGGAACATTAAAAAAAAAAAAAAAAATCCTGGGTGAGTGGAACGAATAGGCAAGGCCCTTAAAAACAGCTGGGGAGGGGCAAGAAAACAGAGAATGCCACAACTGTGAAGACACAGGCACGTGGAGCTTATCTAAAACTGAGGTTTAACCAGAACAGAGAATGCTCAGTGACCACAGCCCTCCCACCACCAAACTCCCAAGTGTTGAATGAGAAGTTACAGGAGAAAACTGCCAGAAAGAGAAGAACATACAATAGAACTCTGAGGCACAGCTGAAAGGAAAGAGTTAAAATTCAGAGTCAGGGCTCTAGAAAACTAATGTAACGCCAAACACAAATTATCACTACAGAAATTTAAAGAGTGAAGCGCCCTGAGAGTAACCATAAAATCAATAAATCTTAAATGCGGCCCAGCTCTCCAAATAGTAAGACAATGGTTGCCAGATTGAATAAACTATATGTGGTCTATTAAGAATCCCACTTTAAATATAAACAGATAGATTAAAAGAAAATGGAAGGAGAAAGATGTACCAAGCAAACACTAATCAAAATAAAGATAATACTTTATTATAAAGTAACATCTGTAAAGATGATTACTATACTAATATCAGACAAAGTAGCTTTTAATTCAAAGAATATTATCACAAGCAAAGAAGGACATGACATAATTATGCAGTGCATAGAATATATAATAATCTTAATGTAAGAATATATAATAATCTTAAATGTAAATATACCTAAATTAAGATCCCTCCCTCAAAAAAAAGGTAAAAGTAAAAAAATAAAAATAAAAAAAAAGTAGAAAAAGTACAATTATATTTGCAGAATTCAATACTCCTTTCTAACTGATAGGACAACTGAAGATAAAATAAGTAGGGTCAAATCAACCAGAACAACATATCAATTAGACCTGATCGACTTTTATAGAACACTTCACTCAACAAAAGCACAATAAACTTTCTTTTCAAGTATACGCATATATGGAACATTCATCAATGTTGAACTTATTATAGGTCATAAAACAACAAATTGATAACATTAGAAATCATACAAAGTGTGGGCTTAGAACATAAGAGAATTAAAAGAAAATGTCAATGAAACAAAGATATATGGAAAATGCAAACAATTTTGAAATTAAATAACTCATTAAGTAACCTAGTGTCAAAATACTCAAGAAAAAATAGCTTTGGACTGAATAAAAATAAAAATGTAACATATCAAAATTTGGGCGATACATTAATAGCAGTGCTTAGAGTGAAAGTTATAGAATGAAATATATTAGAAAAGAAGCATCTTAAATTAGCAATCTAAATTTCAACCTTAAGAAACCTTAAAAAGAGTAGTAAACTAAACTGAACTCAGACATATGAGAGGAAAGAATAAAGAAAAAAAATTGAGAATACTGAGTACAGTAAAAGAATATAAAAATGTCTGAAAATTACAAATCTAGATTTTGCGTGTTTTAATAAAAGTAATAAACGTCTACACAGACAGACCAACACACACACACACACACACACACACACTCTCTCACACACTCACACAATTACGAATGAAGGAAAGAGAGTATTACTCAAGTACTACAGACCCTATGTGTTCATAGTACCATATGAAATATTAACAACTTTATGCCCATAAATTCAACATTTTACATGAAATTCTCATGTCTTTTAAAAATACAAACTATTAAATCTCAATCAAGAAGAAATAAATAACCTGAATAGTCCTGTTTCTTTTTAAGAAATTGAAATACTTAAAACTCTTTGAATAAGGAAAACCTCAAACCCAAATAATTTCACTGGTGACTTCTACCAAACATTTTACACTTCATGTCCTCTTCTAAAAATAGGAAAGGAGGGACTATTTCCTAATTATTTCTATGAGGTCACCATTGCTCTAATACCAATACTACACAAAGATATTACAACAAAACAAATGTACAGATCAATATTCTGCATTAACATAAATCTAAATGTCCTCCACAAAAATATTAGCAAACGGAATTATGTAATAAGAAACCAGGATAATACATCACAACAAAATGGAATTTATTCTAATAATTCAAGACAGGCCCGACATCTATCATATCTATCAACCAATGTGATTCATATTAACAGACCTAACAAGAATAAGGTTCAAGATCCTATCAATAGATACAGAGAAAGCATTGAAAACAAAAAAACAAACAATCCCATCAATTTCTGAGATACTCTCAGTAAATTTGGAATGAAAGGGAATTCCTCCATCTGAAAAGGCTATCTAAAATAACCTACTGTTAACATCATACTTAATACTGAAGGCCTGTATGCTCTATCCCTAACTTCAGCAACAAGGTATGAACAATCTCTTTCTTGACACATATTCAACATTGTGCTGGATATGCTATCCAATGTAATGATCAAGTCAAATAAATTAAAAGCATACAGAATATGAACGTAGAAACAAAACATTGTCTATTCACAGATGAAATTACTTTCTATGTGAAAAATCTGAAAAACTCAGAAAATTTTCTAGAATTAATAGTTTATCAGAACCTTAAAATACAAAGTCAACATAAAAATATCAATTTTATTCCTATCAACTAGCAACAGACAATTGGAATTTTAAATATATAATTTACTGTAGCACTAAATAAAATTGAAATATTAGGTAAAAACCTAACAAAATACATTCAGGATCTAGATACTGAATACTATAAAACACAAATGAAAGTAATTAAGCAAATAACTAAAGAGATATTGCATGTTCTTGGACTGGAAGACTTACTATTGTTAAGAAATAAATTCTTTCCAATTTGATCTGCAGGTTTAGTGCAACCCTAATTAAAATTTCAGATTTTAATTGTAGATATCTGAAGGCTCGCTCTAAAATTCATATGGAAACACAAAGAAACTTAGATAAAAATAATTTTGAAACTGCAGAACAAATTTGGAATATTCACACATCTCAATTTAAATATTTCTTTTGAAGCCACAATAATCAACACAGTGTGGTACTGGTAGAAGCACAGATCCATAGATGGATGGAATGTAAGGGCCTAGAAACACAAACCCCAAAATTCAGTCAACTGATTTTTAAACAAAGTTATAAAGCGATTCATTGGATGCCCCTCTCTTTCCATCTATATTCCATTTATACCTAAATTTAATCTATGCTTATTTTACAAATTATATTATCAATATCTCACAAATTCCAACTATACCTGAGTCCTGGTGAGTGTCCAGGCAGCACAGGATCGTCTTACACCATCTTCAGGTTCACCCTGATGCACACCAGCTCCCGGATATTGTTGATACCACATTTAGGCATCATTAGGTGCTCCACCTGGAGGCCCCAGACAATGGCTGACAGGTTCTCTGGGAGTCCCACTGGCAGCAGCATCTCAGGGCAGAAGAGCCGGACTTGCCGACCTCCATTCACTTCTTTAGGCCTTGGTGGTAGGTTAACACCTTCCTGCTGGACTCCATGTAAGGGTTTCACGCCCTTGAAGGGAGTTGGGTGATACCTAGTTTGCTGAAAAACTCCCAAACGACATCCATAAAATGGCCCAGGGGGAGGTTGTCGTCAGCCACAATGCGGTCAGTCTGTTGCTCGGAACTCGGCCAGATGCACGGCGTCCAGGGCCTCGTTGCAGAACACACGGCGGACGAGAAGCGCTCGGCGGGGGTGCCAGCTTCTTGTAGGCCGGGCCCTAGAGGACGCTGGCGGCGCCGGCTGACGTTACAGAAGCGCGCAGCAGAGGTTCCCTGCAGCCTTCAGCTTCCGGTGGTACCTGTTTTCCTGGGAGTGGTAGCTGCTGTGGGAGCGGCTCCGCTAGAACTGTTTCACGCAGCCTTTTAAGCACTTCCAAATATTAACCTTATTAACTATTTGTCCAGTTGGTGCAAATTCAAAATGAATAATCCCTCTGATATCAAAAAATGTTAGCAACATTGTTGCAACAAATTTTATGAATTTAATTGTTTGACCTCATATGTGGTGATGGAAGGAGAACTGACTGAGTGGTGAACACACAATGTGATATATAGATGATGTATTACAGAATTGTACACTTGAAACTTATGTAGTTTTACTAACCACTGTCACCCAATAAATTTTAATTAAAAGAAAAAGAAGAAATAGAAATTTACATGTGGTATTTAAAATTAAAAGATAAATATGTTAGAAAAACCTGAAAGTAATAACAAAAGGGTAGAAAAGGTTTAAAAACACAAAAAAGTGCCCTAAGGCAAAATTCTTCATATTTCAGAAAAGGAAATAAATAGAAATTGTCTAAAGTTTATAAATCAAGAAGTAAAAATAAAACAATGTATTTTAGAATTTCATTGAAAATGATCGGAATAACTAAAATGGATAATGTTAAATGTTGTTAAATCGGGAATGTTACAGGAAGTGGGTCTGAATCTTTTTAATTTTGAGTTACTACAATAGTGTAATGGTTTAATGTGATTTTTTTTTACCATGTGCATGAATTATTTTACATGTACCATTTTACTATAACATTTTATAAAGTAAATTCAAAGATTTTTAAGATGAATTTTCAGTGGGAAAATATGATTTCTATTAAGTATGCCATTTATTTTAAATCTGCTTGAGCTATGATTTTCTTTTGAAACAAATAATATTGACAGAAATGACTGTAGAACATGAAAATAATGGCATAAACTGTAGGAAAATTAGATAGGTTGATAGATATGGAAAAACTAAATGGGAAATATTCATAAAATTTTGAATATATTCTGTAACAAAAGTCTTGTCTTCAGAGTGACAGGTTTTCTATAGCATTAAAAATATTTCTCAAATTATTTTGCTATTAACTTAGCTATTGTAACTAATTTAATTTAATTTAATTCATTGCTGAGGCAATGATGTGAATTCAGATATTCACCAGGAACATAAATAAAAAGTAATATGTTAGATTTGATAATGTCTTAATTAATTACTTAAGATTGAATATATTTTCCATTGAAATTCAGCACAAAGAAAACCTACTGAGAACAAATAAATCAATTCAAGAATGTCACAGATTTCTTTATCATACTTGTAAAGCTCAATAAGACAATGCTCCTTGATCTAATTTTATTAGTTTCATGTATACAAAACACTGTACTAGTTAGACATTTATCATTTATACCTCTCACTAAGTGATAATCTACCCCGCTGACATCGCATACATCCTTTACATTTTCACTGTCTCTATTCCTTATGCGGTACTCCACTTCTTGTGACTCCACTTCTTGTGTGTGTGTATATATATGGAGTCTGTGTTTCCCCGAAAATAAGACCTAGTCAGACAATAGCTCTAAGGCGTCTTTCGGAGCAAAAATTAATGTAAGACCGGGTCTTATATAATTTAAAATCGGTCTTATATTAACTTTTGCTCCAAAGACGCCTTAGAGCTGATTGTCGGTTAGAGCTGATTGTTGGTGTGTATATATATACACACACACACACATATGTATGTATATATGTGTGTACATATATGTGTGTGTTATATACACACACACATATATATGTATATACATATATATGTATATATACATATATACATATATATGTATATATAAAATTATAGTTGACATTATTATTCAGCTTCAGCTTCAGGTGTACAGTGCAGTGATTAGGCATCTACACCATTCCTGAAGTGATCTCCCTAATAAGACAAGTGTCCATCAGATGCCCTGCAAAATCTTTACAACATTATTGATTATATTCCCCCAATTTTTATAAGATTGTGAAGACATATATACACGTTTTTATTAATTAAATATATACAAGTTTATTCATGCCATTGTGAAATGTATTTCACTTTCATCTCTTCTCAGTTCTTTTCATAAGACCTGAAGACAATGAACTAAGGTCAACCAAACCACACTGAATAGAACAAGAGCAACATAGAAACAGACCTTTGATGAGGACATTTTGTTTCCAAATATTTCTTGGTGAGTACTCCTATAAAAGCAGATGGCAGACTGTGTACCTGTCCTCATCTTGTGTTCAGACAGGGAGTGGTTTTGAGATGCGATAAACACACATGCGTATGCAAATGTAAGATAAGTTTCATCTTCTTCTGTGCTATAGATGAATTCCTTTGTGTGGAAAAAATTGACTAATCTTTCCATGCATGTTCAATAAAGCAAGGTAATATATCTGCATATCTGTAGAGAACATATCCATTTTTCAATTTACCCAAAGAATAGAAATATCCATATTGCCATTGTGGCATGGTATCTAGTATTTAGAGTATTATTATATTTTTGTGAATTATCTTTCAAATAACATCATGTCAGTAAAATATTTTGGATCAAAATCTCACTGGGATGATGTAAATGACTAGAGCAGGATTTGCAAAGGTTAGTATTTGGAAGTTGGGTGACATGTTCAGACAGGAGAAAAATATGATCGACAGAATAATACCTAACAATAACTTTAATCTGATTACAAATAGTGCATTATTTATCTCTTTGGAAAAATTTTTTTCAATTTTTAATAGAAGTGTTTCATAAATTATAAATGGACGTTTTCTACATGGAAGTTTCATAAGTGAAACTAAAGATGCCTGAGGTGGGTGGGGCTACACACATTAATGATAGGGAAGGAAGTAGTCAAGCTTGGAGGATTGTGCTATGATGGGACGCATTGCTATGTAGATGCACCACAGAAAGAAATGAGGGACAATATTGTGGTAAAATGATTGTTCTGGTGGGAAAAAAACGTACTGATAGAATTGGAGGCAAAGACAAGAGAAGTGTTTCTTTTAATTATTTTTGTGACAAAAGAGTGTAGTTATAGTTTTCAGTTTTTCTAAGAATCAGAAAGGAAGATTGACTTTATAAATTAGGGAAGGGATTAAAGATCACTAAGATTTGCTAGCAACTCAAAATAATGGTATGTAAATCGGCAATATATGAAAAATAATACAAGATTTGGCATTAATGTTGTACTCTCCATATAATTTAATTTTTGAAATAAGTAGGTGACAATTGAATAGTAAGCTAAATTGATGCATTGGTTATTAAGTTTCTCCCTAAAATACCCTTTAACTATACTGACTGTTTTTACAACCTCATTTATGCATTTAGTAATGAGCAAATTGGTTTTGGTCATTGAACTAGAATATTGAACAGAAAGTAATCATAATGGATACAATTATCCTTTCTTGAATTTATTTTTTTCCAGATCTATAATTTTTAAATCTCTTTACTCTGAGCCCATGCTAGTTCTCCCAGCCTATGCATAGAAATATTCTGCCTATTGTGAAAGGAGTTTTAAATCCTAACAGGGGTTATTCAGCTCAATGTCAGACACTCAGAGTTAAGTTCCCAACAAAAAGAAACAACAAAAGAATACCACTCTCCTTAGGACACTTGGTAAATGAGTTTGACTGTATATTCTAGTATAGCAATCACCCAGCGTAGTGGAAAATAATCACATAGTATTTCCCCTAAGAATGAAGTTCTCAGCACACTGTGGATCCTTGGAAGTTTATTTTTGTTCTTTTATATAAATATTTTATATACTGCTCTACTATACATTATAAAATTGAAAATTATATTTAAAGTTACCAAAAGATAAAACAAATAACTAGAATTTAATGACAATGACTTCCTTTTTTATATTACTTTTTCCTCATATTAATAGCGCAAAGTCAATAACATGGCCATTTAATAAAATATTAAACACCATTCAACAAATTAAATAGACAGTCATTAACATAAATCTGGCAATATTCAATTTTCATTTTCACATTAAATACTCTGAAATACATATTCCCTTCTACTGGTTGCCTTAGTGTAAGTGTGTTAAAACAAAACAAAACAAAACAAAAACAAACAAGCAAAGAAACAACAATAAAAAGCTATTCTACTATCTTAGAAAGAAAATGAATATAATGTTTATTTTTATTTTATTATTTTTGATGAAACATCATTTATTAGAATAGCTAATAGTAATGGAATATAAGTTGTGTATTTCAGATGAAGGCAGTGTTTTCAGTAGATATTTGTCTATTTAAAAGCAAATAAAGACACAGTCAAATGTTCAAGAAAAAAAAAAAAAACAAGAAACACCTTTTACTCCAGTTTTAAAGTGGTTTCCAAATATTGACGATCCTTCCTTCAAAATGTGCCACAGATCTACCCTTTTCTCTGTAATCTTACCCTGAGATTAAACAGCAGCCTCTCAAAAGGACCTTTTTGCCTTGATGCTTCTCCTTGTAGCTATTTCAATATTTTTTTAACAATTTTTTTTTTGTGGTAGAATAATAAGTTCTACTCTCTTAACAAATGTTTAAGTATAAAATACATTACTGTTGACTATAGGTATAATGCAATATTTTTGATATTTCAGCCAGCCTAATAGATCAAAGTACTGTTTACATCAGATGACTCTTCTTTTCAAGAATATCTGTCTGAGAGTCTCTTTTCTTCTTCTTTTATGTTATTGGTCCCCACAAAATGATGGTATTCTCTCAGCTCAGCCTTATATTTTATTACTCACCAAAACAAACCCATTTTACAGCTTCATTCATCTCTTTTCACCATACGCTTACTGCTAATGTTTACCTTCTCTTTGCTCAGGCAGGATTCCCAGTTGGATAAACTTTACTTCCATCACTCACCCGCCTCTCTCCACACCCCTATTTAAATCACATGTAGATTTAGAAGGTAGCTTAAATCTTAATTTTAATTAAATCTGTATTATCCACTGTAATACCTGCTGGTATCTTTTCTCTGAAATATTATAAACTGTGACAGACAGATTTCAATACTATTCTATGTAATACAACATTGGGCTGCCTTTGTTATCTTCCTCTTTCCCTCCTTCATGCTTTTCTTCCCTCCCTCTCTCACTATAAAATTGAAAATAATAACATCCCCCTCTTTTCCTTCCCTCCCTCCCTCTCTCCTATCTTCTTTCTTTCATTCTTTTTTTTTTGTCCTTCAAGTATGTTTTGAGTTTTGGAAGATAAGAATCAAACATGATTATTGGTTATTCTTACGTATTTCCCATTAAATAAGAAGCACAAAATTGATAGGTCATTACTAAGTTCTAATTAAGGGAGATGTGGCATTTATTTTCATCAGAAAATTCAACATTTTTTATTTGACTTATTGGGTTACATTGGTTAGTAAAAGTATGTAAGATTCGTGTACATTTCTGTAACACATCTTCTATATATTGCATTTTGTGTTCATTACCCAGAGTCAGTTCTCCTTCTGTCACCATATATTTGATCCCCTTTTCCCTCCTTTATGACCCCTTCCCCCTCTTACCCTCTGGTAACCACTGAACTGTTGTCTGTTTCTTTGTTTGTCTTGTTCCTTTGTTGCTTTCAGTTTTGTATCCTGCATATCTTTGAAGTCATCTGGTTTTTCACTTCTGTCTGACTTATTTCTCTTAGCATAATAATCTCAAAATGTATCCATGTTGTTGCAAATGGCCCTATTTCACCTTTTCTTATGGCTGAGTAGTATTCTGTTGTGTATATATACATCATCTTCTTTATCCAATCATCTATGAAGACACTTTTGTTGTTTCTATATCTTGGCCACCATATACAATGCTGCAGTGAACTTCGGGGTACATATATCTTTATGGATAAATGTTTTCAGATATTTGGAGTAGATACCCAGAACAGGGATGGCTGAGTCATATGGTAATTCTACTTTTAATTTTTTGAGGGACATATTGTTTTCCACAACAGCTTTACTAATTTACATTCCCACCAACAGTGTATGAGAGTTCCTTTTTCTCTACAGCCTCTCCAACACTTGTTATTATTGTCTTGTTGATGATAACTATTCTAACAGGTCTGAGGTGATACCTCATTGTGGTTTTGATTTGCATTTCCCTAACTTCTAGTGAAGTTGAGAACTTTTTCATGTATCTGTTGGCCAATTTTATATCTTCTTAGGTGAAGTGTCTGTTCAGGTCCTCTGCCTACTTTGTAATTAGATTGTTTTTTTGTTATTGGGTTGTATGAATTTTTTTTTTTTTTTTTTTTTTACATATTTTGAATATTAGCCCCTTATTGGAGGTATTGTTTGCAAATATCTTCTCCCATTCCATTGGTTGTTTCTTTGTTTTTTCGATGGTTTCTTTTGCTGTGCAGTAGCTTTTCAGTTTGATATAATCCAATTCACTTACTTTTGCTTTTACTTCCCTTGAGTTTGAGGACAAATTCATAAAATCCTCTCTGAATCCAAGGTTCATAAGTGTAGGGCTTATACTTTCTTCTATGTAGCTTACTGTTTCAGGTCTTATGTTTAGGTCTTTTACTCATTTTGAGTTAATTTTGGTATATAGTAACAGAGAGTAGTCCAGTTTCATTCTTCTGCACGTGTCTTTCCAATTTTTCCAGCACCATTTATTGAAGAGGCTTTGTTTTCGCCATTGAATGTTTTGGGCTCCTTTGTCGAAAATTACCTGCCTATATATATGGATTTATTCCTGGGTTTTCAATTGTAATCCATTGGTCCATGTATCTGTTTTTCTGCCAATACCATGATCTTGTGATTATTGTTTTGTGGTACAAACTGAAGTCAGGGAGTGTGATACCTCTAGCCTTATTCTCTTTTCATAGGATTGCTTTTGGTATTTGGGGTCTTTTGTGATACAATACAAATCTGATGATTATTTTTTTTCTCTTTCTTGAAAAAAATGCCATTGGGATTTTGACAGGGATTGCATTAAATCTGTATATTGCTTTGGGTAATATGGCCATTTTAGCTATGTTGATTCTTCCAATCCATTAACACAGAATATCTTTCTATTTCTTCTTGAAGAAGACACACTTCTTCCATTTCTTTTAAGAATGTCTTATAGTTTTCAGTGTATAGTTCCTTCATATCCATTGTTAAGTTTATTCCTTGGTATTTTATTCTCCTAGTTGCATTTGCAAAAGGAATTGTGTGTTGTTGTTTTTTTTATTACTTTTTCTGAAATTTCATTGTTAGTATGTAGGAATGCAATGGATTTTTCTGCATTGATCTTGTAGCCAGCAACTTGACTGCATTCATTTATTATTTCTAATTGCTTTTGGGAGGATTCTTTAAGATTTTCTATATGAAGAATCATGTCATCTGCAAAAAGTAACAATTTAACTTCTTCATTATCAATCGGAATGCTTTTTATTTCTTTCTCTTGCCTGATTACTTTGGCTAGAACTTCCAATACTATGTTGAATAACAATGGTGATAGGGGGCAACCCTGTCTTGTTCCTGTTCATAAAGCAAAATCCTTCAGTTTTTCACTATTATGTATGATATTAGCTAAGATTTTGTCATATATGGCCTTTATTATGTTGAGGTATTTTCCCTCTATGTGCATTTTATCAAGCATTTTAATCATAAATTGATGTTGTATCTTGTCAAATGCTGTTTTTGCATCTATTGATATAATCATATGATTTTTATCCTTTATTTTGTTTATGTGATGTATCACATTGATGGATTTGCATATATTGAACCCTCCTTGTGCCCCTGGAATGAGCCCCACTTGGTCATGATGTATAATCTTTTTAATGTATTGTGTTCAATTTGCTGAATTTTGTTGAGGATTTTTGCGTTTATATTCATAAAAGATATTGATCTGTAGTTGTGTGTGTGTGTGTGTGTGTGTGTGTGTGTGTGTCCTTTTCAGGTTTTGGTATCAGGGTAATGTTGGCCTCATAAAACGAGTTAGGAAGTATTGGCTCTTCTTTAATTTTTTGGAAGAGTTTGAGGAGGACAGTGTTAAATCATCATTGAATGATTGGTAGAATTCACTAGTGAAGCCATCTGGTCCTGGATTTTTGCTTTTGGGAAGGTTTTGGATGACTGTTTTAATTTCCTTAGTTTTTATTGGTCTATTTAGATTTTCCAGTTTTTCATGATTCAGTCTAGGAAAGCAATATGTTTCTAAGAAGTTGTTCATATCTTCTTGGTTATTGAATTTGGTGGCATATAGTCCTTCATAGTATTCTTGTGTGATCCTTTGTGTTTCTGTGGTATCCATGGTAACTTCTCTTTCAGTTTTGATTTTATTTGTGTCTTTTCTCTTTTTTTCTTAGTGAGTATAAACAAGGGCTTGTCAATTTTATTAAGCTTTTCAAAGAACCAGCTCTTTTGTTGCGTTAATTTTTTTCTGTTGTCTTTTTGTTCTCTATTTCATTTAGTTCTCTATTTTTTAAATTATTTTATTCCTTTTGCTGACTTTGGGTTTCATTTGTTCTTCTTTTTCTAGTTCTTTAAGATGTAATGTTATGTTATTTATTTGGGATTTTTCTTGTTTCTTGAGATACATCCTATGAAAATTATTGAAATGATACTAAAGTAGTAATAAGGGAAATTTATATCATTACAGGCCTATCTCAAGAAATATCAATAATTTTGACTAATTCTATATAATACGGATTTTCTCTGAGGCTAGACATTAATATTTTTAAAGTTGGGACAACTGTGCTTTAAAAATTGAAAGCATTTTATACCTTCTAACATAAAAACTTAATTTTATATTTGGGATCAAAATTGTTTAGTTTGGGGAGTAATAGAAACATACTAAAAATATTTGCATTAACCCGTCAGGCATACAAACACCCTTTTCCAAATTGAAGCTATTTGTGTCCAGTGATTTACTGTGGTTCTGCAGAGTTGAACTTCATGTTATACTCACAGGAGAAATATCTCCAGCATAAGATTTGCATGTTAGTACATTATACTTCCTTGAGAGAAATAGTTCTGTTTAAGTATCGATTTTGAATATCACACTTCCATATATTATTTTTTTAATTTTAAGGAGATACGTGAATGCATGCTTTTCTATGTAGGGGCTTGCAAGGCCATGAGAATGCTACTGGTATGGATTATCACAGGTGTAAGTACCTATGGACTATTAAAAATGGCTGGAAATTCTCTGACATCCCACCCATCAAGAAAAAGGGACTACTTTCTCTACACTTGTATTTGGTCAGGCATGTATCTGCTTAGATCAAAGAATGTGGTGAAAATGACACTTTGCCAATTGAGGCACTAAAGATTGGCAGATTATACCTTTGGTCCCATGGAGTTTTAAGTCACCATATTAGTCTTACTACATTGCTGGGGAGATGATGTGGAGATGCCTTGACCTACATGGGGAAGGAGTAGGGCCCAGCCGATTCCATCCTTTGCACTTCCCTAACAGGATGCCAGGCACATGAGTAAAGTGATCTTGTATTCTCCAAACAAGCCCAGAAACCAAGCTTATACCACAGAGTGACCCAAGTCAATGCCTCACAGAACAGAGAAATTGGCAAGCTAAGCTCTAAGGTCTTCCCACAAATCAGATGCTATAATAAAATGTTTGTTTTTTTAAAGCAACTAAATTTTGGTAGTTGTTACACAGCAGTAGATAACCGTAAAATTAGATAAGATGATAGACAGTTTCTTTAGGGCTATTGATCATAAAAATAGCATCAAGTAGTGTGATGAACAGATGACATGGAAACATAATAAAGGTGTTCCTGTGCACACATGACACACTTTTGTAGGTACTTTGAGGGAGCTGATACATGGAAATCACGCTGGTGGAGACTCGAGCCTTTGTAAATGTAGTGACGAATGGGGAAAAGAAAGGAGAGGAAACACTAGAGAGGGGTTAATTGATTTATTTAGCAACGTCTAATCAATTTATTTAGCAATATGCAATAGCGAAAGACAAAGGCACTTAAAAGGATATGCTAATGATAGAAAGTAAAGGTAGTTAAGACTAAACTATACATTGACAACAATGTCATGTCAAAGAAGTGCACATACTTACCAGTTTAAGAGAGCTCAACATGTGTTTACTATGGATCAAAAATCCCTTGGCTAAATACACAAATGACATCAATAAGGAGTATCCAAAAGCAGTAATAAGCTCTATAGGATGGTAACTATTACAGTAGACGCCAAAAGCTCACCAAAGGTTCCAGAACAACAACTGGAACACTCAGGAATCAAAACCTTGTCTGCAGCTGAGAGAGACTCAGGCTTCTCTCACTGCTTCTTGCTAGTTTCCCAGAATGGTGCTGCTGTTGCCGTTGCTGTTGCTGTTGTTGTGGTTGGAAGTTAAGGCATCTTCTGATGCTGCAAGCTGCATACAAGCTCCCAAAGATGCTAGAATGATGACAACGTGCCAACAAAAGAAATCTTTACTGTCCATTGAGGCAAATTCCGATCTCTTACTCTGAAACAATCCAATCCTGAAAAGCAGTCCTGAAACAGCAAATCTTCTGAATAGCAATGTCTTGAAACAGCAACCAATCAATCCACATTCCACCTGAGTTCTGTCTTATATATCTCTTTAGACGCACCCCAGAGCCAAGTTTTGTGTTGCTGCCTCCCCTCTCAAGGAATAGCCAGATCCGGGAGGGTTTGGCAGTTAATGATAAGAACGTTGCCTATCCAGCTGATGAAAATAATACCTACTGTTCTCTCATGGGACCATCGGCCCAAGGCCTTCCAAAGCTTGGCAACGTGCCTATCATGTCATGCTGATATAACTTAGCTACTTCACTTCATCTGCTGATGCAGGCGAAACAGACAGAAAGCAACATCATCTCATATCTCCCTTGCCAGGAATGAGACAGAAGGGGGGATTCTCTCAACCCCAAACCAAGAATTCTCTTAACCCTAAGCTAACCAGAAAAAAGTAAATAGTCAGAAGTTAACACCAGCAAATGAAGGCAATTTTCCTTAACATCTTTCCCACAGTAAATTAGAATATCAATAGACTTTTTTGGTATTTGATTTCTAATTTCATTATGTTGATATAATTTAGTTACTGAAAGCTGAAAATACCAATTAGCTCTCAAAGAATCCAATATATTTACATTAATTTCATATTACTCTTGTTAAGAATCAAATAGAAACAGTACTGGTCTTTTTTCTAATTCCTCAGGTTCTTAAAATTTGTTTCCTCCTCATGGAGATTAGACTGTATCAGTTCTGGGTATGTGGTCCTGAAAGCAGAGAGAAAAGAAATAAAAAGATATTTGCTTAGCTATAACATTCTTTGTCTTCTACGATTGTATTTTTAATCTTTTACTTTCCAAAAAAACAGGTGACTGTGAATCAGACGCCATAGTTATTTGCAAAGTAACAGAAAATTGAGTTAATTAAAGTAGCTTTAGAAAAGAAACAAATAAATTTCTATTTGTTATGTAAATCTTTAAGTGTGTGTGTGTGTATGTGTGTGTATGTTGCTCTTAAACAAGCATCTTTGTTTGCCACTTAAAATTACAAAAGAAATCCCTGACTCATATGTAATTTATATGATACAGTTAAATTATTCTATTTACTTTATAAGCATCATGTGTGTTAGTCTATGTATATATTATTGCACTTACACGTGGGAATAAAAAGAGATTGGAATTTTAACATCTACCATGTTATAGATAATGAATATATAACATACCTACTTATACTATATTTGTAAATGTACTATAATACTTTATAAAACACATTTGACCTTTCAAATCTTCTGTACTAATTTTCTTTATTTTTTTCTATATTCTATATGAACACTTAACACAAACACTTTATCCCTCTTGAAATATATTCCTTGTTTGAAACATAGTATTATATTTCCTAATTTATATGCATTGCCAAAGCTGCATATCTTGGAAGTTTACATATTTGTACTCTACCAATAACTTTGCTAATGATTCTACACTTATGTTTTAGACTTAGATATTTTATGTTGTTTTATGAAATAAGTATAAAATCCAGCATATACTATTTATAATATTTATTGTATTTATATTTATAATTAATATCCAGGGGTTTCAGACCCATCTAATAAAAGAGATTACCAGAGGATTAAATATACTTTTAATAATCTCATTTGGAAAGCCATAAGCAAATGAGAAACAATCATTCAGATAGAAGCTTGGCTTTTGAATTAAATGCATCTCTCAAATCTGTGCTTCCAGAATGAGACCAGAACTAGAACAGAGTATATTATAATAGTTGAGGCTGTCTGACTCCAAAATGTTTTCTCAATGCGGTAGTAAGTTTCTGCTCATTGAAGAATATTGTAAAGTTACATTTTCTTCAAGGAAAATTTTAAATCATTTTCAATACACACGACTATATTTAAATTCTACAAAATGTTGTAATGCATCTAATATATTTGTCAAGTTCTATAAGGAGTTTGTATGAAAGAGTTTCAAAAATTAGGAATTTATTGATAACTATTTGCTCAGCAAGAATTTGTATTCCACCTAATAAACCTTAAAATATCTAAAGTTCATTGAATAATTGGTAATATCACCTGGTATTAAAAGAAAAATTTGGATCATAGTTCAGAGCCACATATAATTTTGATATGACATGAGAGAGAGAGAGACAAAAGTAGATTTATGAGTACAAAGAAAGAGGTAGTGTTTAAATAGTTCCCCTCTTCTATGTTATATTCAATTATATTATATGCGTTTATATTATATATGAAATATATACACACATTTTGCAGTATGTACTTATTATCTGCATACCAACTTATTGCTGCATCTTCACTCATTCTTCTGCCTCCCAAACATATACATAGAAGGTGTTTCTCATAAATAATCTAGACCATCGGGCTAGATCGTCCAGCTTAAATATAAAACTAAAATTTATGAAACAAACATGAATTTTAAATATTGGGGTAATTAGCACACAGTGATACACTGAAGAACAAATACTAAGGTTTAAAACATTCTGAGGAGAATCACATATATAAGAAGACCAGTTTACTTAAAATCATAAATATTATTCAGACATTTTATCACATTTTTTAAGGGGAAAAATCATGCTTTTCTCACATCTACTCAAACTGAATTGAAGTTTCAAGAACAGAATACAAGTTTTGGCTTGCTTTGTTATTTTATAATATACAAATTTTGAAGTACCCACTAGGATATAACTTCATTTATTAATACTTAAAATTGAAAACTTTAACCTAACCTATCTCTGATATGTCTGTAAGATATATAGTAAATGAAAATAAAAGACAGGTATTTCTAAAATATTCTTACAAAATGAAATATAAGGTATAATGATTTTTTTATAACAGTGGTCATTTAATAGATTTTGTCCCATCCAAATGTGTCCTTTCATTATATATGTGTCATTCTGAATATAGTTTATTATAGATGATTCCAGTTTTATTGTGGTTTTTAAGTGTATACAGTGTAAGAAAAGAAACTTCTTATATGACATATATGAGATAAAATATTTCAGTTTCTCACTTCTGTCTCAATAGACTTGCAAAACAATAGGGCTTAGCATATTTCCTTTCGACTGATGGATTTATGGTTTTCAGTTTTCCTGAAAAGCAGCTATAACATTCTTATGACCTGAGCCAGGAAGCTTGTCATTTCAGTGATCCTCTTGAGACTGTCCCTAGGCAGCGGTTTAAAAACAGGTTTACGGTTAATGAATCAGAAAGATACTGTGAAGAAGAACCTGTTGAGTTCCTTCAGCAGCTGTCACGGGCAAAGATTTCATGCTGAATTGATTAGCCTGGCCCTCATTCAGCTAGTTGAGGATTATACTCGTATTGACTATATGAGTAGACTCATATTCAGCTAGTCGAGATTGCGATGTTGTATTTGAAATGATCCTGTCTGTAAACTCCAGAGGAATGGTGCCCCTCTACATGTTCCATTTTTTAAGCTAGTCTATACAGAGCAGGAAGTCACATTAGTGTCACATTTAGTACTTTACATAGTCCCCTATTTCATTAGAAAACAATGATGATGGTACATTGTTAAAAGCTTTTTTTTAAATTTACAGGCCTTATATTCTCTAGACAGTTTTTATACCAGTTGGCTATTTGTTCAGAAAAACATTTGATAGATAAAATTAACATAGTCTTTCAATAAATAAGTCAAAGTTTCTTAAACCAAATTGGTCCAATGATAATATTGATAATTTACTTTGTCAAATTCAAAGGGATATATAAAGAATATAAAATTTAAAAATCTTCCAGGATTAAAATATCATGTATACATTTCTCTAAGAAAAACTTTCTGAGCATTTTCCAGGCACTTTGTAGAAAACTGTAAACATGGTAGACTTGATCATTATTTTATCACGCTTTTTGTCTAGTAGGTGGTATACAATAAATAGGTTTCACACACACACACACACACACACACACACACACACACACACATATGAAGAAAATAATTGTAGACTTCCAGTTTCCAGTCTGAGATGTAAGGCGTTTGTAAGTCATCACTCTCATCCTCACAACGAGGAAAAAACTGAACAAAAGAAAATCAATGACTCTTAATAGATCCATCAGAGAATTATGGTAACAGGGAAAACTGCTACCTAAAATTGGAAAGACACAGAAGCATACAAAGAATCCCAGCTTCGAACCAATGACAGGATAGGAAAATCTACATTATGATTGACAAATTGCCAGAGGCTCGGTATGGACAAGCTTGAGAGTTGAAGACTCTAGAAGTGCTGAGTCTTAGTGAGTGTTCCTCCCATTTTTGTGAGTTTTACATCCAGGATCTCTACCAATTCCTCACAGTGATGACTGGAGAAAAATCTACTCTTACATTTGGCTGAAGGTGGAGAAAGTAGTCATTGTAAGATGTACTGGAGTGTTCTTCTTAAAAAGGCCTGCACTTAATAGAAGCTATTCTACCAAAGCCTAACCTACTGAGGTGTTATCAGAGGCTGACTGACCTGGGGGAAGGGAGGTCACAAAACCCAGCTTGCTCTAGCCTTCCATGTGGGTAAGGGAAACAGAACTATAGAATGCTTCTCTTCCTCCCATGTCTTACTAACACATCAATAGAACTCTTGTATGTAACAGTAGAAAACAACTGAAAGGAATGAATATCTCATAGCTTTCTTTAAGAAGTCTACAGGGACACCCAAAAATAACAGGGGACACAAAACTAAGGACATTGGAGGGACCCCTATATCTACAACACAGTGAACACAGCCTTACCTCTAGCCAGATAAACATAAAGCTCATACAAAAGGCTTACTACCTTCCTTCATGTATTTTATGCCTAGTTTTAAGTTGCTAATAGTATTATTCCAACTTTGCAATGTTTGAGTATTTGTAGCACATGACAGGAAATGTTCACAATGTGTAGCTATTACTGCTGAAAAATAATCCTCAGAAGATCACTCGCAGGATAAAGTGAGTCACAAACATAAACAGTGGGGTAAATCACTCCAACCATGCAAACTGATAACATATGTCACACTGACCATATGCTCCAAAAACGTTTTTTTGTGTGTGTTGTTAAACGTGAAACACATCTTTCCTTGCTTTTCATGTTTTTCTTTCAACTTTTCTTTAGTTTCTTTGTCCCCATCCTTGTATTCTTATTCTCCTCTCTTTGGTCTAGGCTGATGTTTCATTTTCATAAGAAAGTAATTTCACTGAAAAGTGAAAATTTTTTTTTAATATGGTGACTCCTAAAGGACTTTTTATATTGCATATATGGCCATATTGTTTATCCCTTCAGCAGTCATGGGTGTCACCTTAAATATTCCTTCAAGGGAGAGAGACCTTTGAAGTGAAACTATGCATTTTGTAGGCAAGATGACTCATTTGCTTAAATGTGATCAAGTATTTGGAATTTGCATTTAAAATACTATCAGAAAAAGTTATGCTGGAAAACTGAATTTGTCAACTTCTTTTTGACTCAATATAAAATAATGAAAACCTAACTTGGTACAGAAAAATTATTCAGCCTCATAATGAAATCATCAAAATTAGTAAGTTAATAAACTAAAATGTTATTTATTATATAACATATGTAATTTAAAAGTACATGGTACAGTTAGGTTGCTTTTAGCAAGTTGTATTTACGTCCTAAATGAGCATAGATTTCTTTATAATTAAACATAAATACCAATTTACCTTTTAATTATGATAAGTTATCTCAGTTAGCAGGCAAATTCAGTATCCCCTGATAAATAACTATCAGGTTCTGTAAATATGTTATTCTTTAATTTTCTTGCAATAAAAAATAATTTTTCTTTATTCCAATTGATTAAAACTGATGAACGTGAATAATGCCTTTTGAAACTGTCTTTTATGTAACAGGTACTTGTAAATATTTATCGTTATCTTAAAAATATTTTGCTGTGTTTAAAGATTTTCATTAATTTAATTGTAGAAGTAGGGGATAGTTTCCATCTAAGGTAAACTTTCTATCCCCTGAGAACATCAACAAATATGCCAAAGGTCATCAGTTTTATACCTGATTATGAACAAGTCCATGTTGACATAGATCTAATTTGTTGCTCTACCACAAGGGTCAGATTTCCTATGGACTATTTGTTTTAATGGGAATGGATTTTTGTTTCTTCACTATCAGAAGAATTCTGTTAACTTTAAAAGGATTAGCAGAAGATGATTGAAAAACAAAACCCCAGTTAACTCCCAATTATATAAATTTGCTTTACATCTTTATTTTATTATTGTAAGCTATTTTATATAAAAGTAAAAGTTGATTACATTAATTTATAAGTATTTATATATACAATCAATTTAAAGCCATTTTGTAATACATTTAAGGGGGTAAAAAGCAGAGCTAGCATCACTTGAGAGTTTAAGATTTGTTTCCTCCTCATGGAGATTAGACTGTATCAGTTCTGGGTATGTGATCCTGAAAGCAGAGAGAAAAGAAATAAAAAGATATTTGCTTAGCTGTAACATTCTTTGTCTTCTACGATTGTATTTTTAATCTTTTACTTTCCAAAAATCAGGTGACTGTGAATCAGACGCCATAGTTATTTGCAAAGTAACAGAAAATTGAGTTAATTAAAGTAGCTTTAGAAAAGAAACAAATAAATTTCTACTTGTTATCTAAATCTTTAAGTCTGTGTGTGTGTATGTGTGTGTATGTTGCTCTTAAACAAGCATCTTTGTTTGCCACTTAAAATTACAAAAGAAATCCCTGACTCATATGTAATTTATGTGATACAGTTAAATTATTCTATTTACTTTATAAGCATCATGTGTGTTAGTCTATGTATATATTATTGCACTTACACGTGGGAATAAAAAGAGATTGGAATTTTAACATCTACCATGTTATAGATAATGAATATATAGCATACCTACTTATACTATATTTGTAAATGTACTATAATACTTTATAAAACACATTTGACCTTTCAAATCTTCTGTACTAATTTTCTTTATTTTTTTCTATATTCTATATGAACACTTAACACAAACACTTTATCCCTCTTGAAATATATTCCTTGTTTGAAACATAGTATTATATTTCCTAATTTATATGCATTGCCAAAGCTGCATATCTTGGAAGTTTACATATTTGTACTCTACCAATAACTTTGCTAATGATTCTACACTTATGTTTTAGACTTAGATATTTTATGTTGTTTTATGAAATAAGTATAAAATCCAGCATATACTATTTATAATATTTATTGTATTTATATTTATAATTAATATCCAGGGGTTTCAGACCCATCTAATAAAAGAGATTACCAGAGGATTAAATATACTTTTAATAATCTCATTTGGAAAGCCATAAGCAAATGAGAAACAATCATTCAGATAGAAGCTTGGCTTTTGATTTAAATGCATCTCTCAAATCTGTGCTTCCAGAATGAGACCAGAACTAGAACAGAGTATATTATAATAGTTGAGGCTGTCTGACTCCAAAACCTTTTCTCAATGCGGTAGTAAGTTTCTGCTCATTGAAGAATATCGTAAAGTTACAATTTCTTCAAGGAAAATTTTAAATCATTTTCAACACACACGACTATATTTAAATTCTACAAAATGTTGTAATGCATCTCATATATTTGTTAAGTTCTATAAGGAGTTTGTATGAAAGAATTTCAAAAATTAGGAATTTATTGATAACTATTTGCTCAGCAAGAATTTGTATTCCACCTAATAAACCTTAAAATATCTAAAGTTCATTGAATAATTGGTAATATCACCTGGTATTAAAACAAAAATTTGGATCATAGTTCAGAGCCACATATAATTTTGATATGACATGAGAGAGAGACAAAAGTAGATTTATGAGTACAAAGAAAGAGGTAGTGTTTAAATAGTTCCCCTCTTCTATGTTATATTCAATTAAATTACATTTTATTCCCTATTACAACATTCATTAAGCACTTATTTTTCAGGCATGTGCTACATAATGTTGGTAAAACTGTTAATCAAATAGGGCCATAACACGTATTGTTTTTGCTATAAAATCAGAACACATGAACAAGTAGTAATTCATAATAAATTATTTATACATATGTACAATATATATAAAATGCTATAGAAACATAAAATGATCAATACATTAATTTTGCAGTGGTGCAACTGTGGAGATTTTAAAGAAAGTTACAAATTGGAAGACATTTTTCTTTTGGATCTTAAAGAATAATGGATACAGGTGATTTTTAAGGTGGTGAACAGTGATGCCACAGCTGGTGGATGGAATTCCATAAGAAGAAATGATCATGATATAAAAAGATGTTGTGGTGTAAAATATTTTAATGTATGGCAATGACAAGGTAAAAACTTTTCAGAAGAAGAGTCTCTTGACATTGAAAAGGAGGTAGGGAGTGGAAAGCCATGAAAGCAGGGGTGTAATCTAAGAAACTATTGTAGAACCTTTTACCTCTATAAATTACACAAAATAAAGCATTTTTAGAAGGCAATGATACTTCTATATTTACTAATGTGACTGAAGAAAATAGTCTAGAATTATTTCTTACAAAATATTATACTAATCTAAAATTAGTCTGATGTTATAATCTGTATCCTAACAAATGAAATTGTTAACTAATGGCAGTTTTATGAGAGTGATTCCTTCACTGATTATCCATGTACAAAAATTATATACATTATGACTATTTTAAAGCAGCATAATGTGATAATGTGTTTTATCATTAATGAGTTTTGTTCAAAATATTATAACTGATTAAAAAACTCTTCCCCAGATTTTATGGTTCTGTACTGAATTTAGGAATCACAGAATGAAAGAAATGTTTTAGAAAACGTACAAATCCTAGGAATTCAAATTCATCGATAAGTATGCAAAGACATTTTTTCTTAAGGAACTTAGGTAGTAATAATTACTATCTTCTACCTGAAGGAGAGGGTTGAACCAATTTTCACCTAAAAGAGCATTAAAATATTTGGGTCTGTTTTTCCACTGTCCACCTTTTTTGTTGTTTCCTGACAAAGTTACATATAAAATTATAAACATCATCACTTTCAAATACATTGTATACAAAATTATGTATTATGGCATGCATTAAGAAGAATTTCACAACACATAAAATGAGAGTTGATTGTAAAGTAGAGTTAAAAGGGAGGATTGTACGACCTCCTTTAAGTAGAAGAAAGTGGCTCCAAGTGTCTGATTCACCCTTTTTCCATCTATAGAAAAATTATGTGTGACATAATATGAAGACACATTCCTGTTCATGCTATGGAACGTAAAAAGGAAAAGTTTTAGCTCATAAAAAGAGCTGATGAATGCCAGAAGTACAGTCAATAACTGATTTAACTCATTCTACCCAAAAGACAATTTAAGAAAAATAGCTTTAAAACACCTGTGATTGCATTTAAGAGAATAACATTAAGAACAATTCCTGGAATGATGTTCCCTATATAAAATATTCTTGTTCATCACATTTCACAATATCAATTGATAATACATGCTATAGTAGAAGGTAATCTCAGTATATAAGAAAAATGAGCTTTCTCTCTTGGAATTTGTCCTTGAAGAAAGCCACTCTGTACAATCTCTTAAAACTCAGCTAAGGCTTATGCGTGTACATAAAGGAGTTGTGTTTTGTTTTTCTAAGAGGAGTTCATCTTTATTATCATTAAGTTGATTTTATTTTGTTATAGTCAATGCTTAATTCTTCTTTAAGTAAGGCCATATATTAATAACCCGTTTCCCAAATTCAGTCTACCATTTTGTTGTAATTTATAATATTGGAGTAAAATCAGTAATAATAGTTTTATGCACTTTCTTGTTGGAAATTTTATTTCATTCTGATTCATTCTCCTATGTTAAGATCATAACCGAATACCATAATCCTGTGTCATGTGTATTAATTTATTTCATTTTCTGATCTGCTACTCTGTTCATTTTACTGTAAGGTGTAATACTTATTCTTACTTCTTGATCTTATATTGTCAACTATTAGGTTTTCTTTCTTTCACCTTTATTTCTCGTCCTCAAGTGGTTTTGCACCAATATATGTAACTACATCCACTTTCATCTGTTATAAGATGCTCCACATAGCAATACAGTTAGTACCAGTTAGGTCCAGTTATAGGACTTCTGCTTTTTTTATCCTCACACAAAATTCACTGAGTTGATTCTTCAAGAACGGCCTTCTTAGCATCCCTCCAAAACTCACTGTGAGCCAATAATGTATCTTAACTATTTGTTCCTTTGAAAATATTTGAGGCTTATTTTAAATTATTGTTCAGCTGACTTTATTCATTTTTTTTTCTTGTTCTTCTAATTTATGATGTTTTCTATGTGGCAAATGCATTTCTTTTTCTTTTTTTTTCAGTTTCATACTACAAGGCTATAGTAATCAAAACAGCGTGGTACTGGCATAAAAACAGACACATAGATCAGTGGAACAGAATAGACAGCCCAGAGATAAATCCATGCCTATATGGTCATTTAATCTGCGACAGTGACTGCATTTCTTGATATTTCATTATCTTTTGTGTAGCTGATACTCCCTTGGAAGATTCATCTATCTTGTTTAATCATTTTTACTTGGGTTGACAGATGAGAGCCCATGGTCCAATTTTCCTCCTGTTGAGTTGATATCTATATAGTACTGAAAAGAAGGGAAGATGTCCTCAAACAGAGTCTGATGTTGTATTCTTGGCTGAAAAACTCATTTGGTTCACATAATCAGGCATTTCTGCCCCTTAAGGAATCTCTCTCTATCTCTGCTCAAAGCAATGCTATTTCTGTAGAGCTTACTCTCGTAATCATTAATCTTACAGAGTGAAAAGAGTGAGAAGGGGCAGATCAGGAACATACTTATTTAACCTTCACCTCTTGCTTTCTGCTTCCCACCCCAGCTTGACTTTTGTTTGTTTTATGTAATGCTGGTTTTCTAGCTGCAGCTGGATTGATTTTGTATTAGGGTTGCTGTGCTTTATTTGGTTTCTGTGGAAAGTGTAAGGAAAACAAAAGAGTACAGTTACAAAGTCCCCAGGCCCTATTTCTGGCATCTGTCCCATTTTCATTTGAGGCTGCCATTCCATCTACCCAGACATCTGACCTAAACACGATGTATCAGTCTCCTAATATTTCTCATACGAATCAAATGGATTTCAGGGATACATCAATTTCCCTCTTCCTTCTGTTGGATCTCTTAGGCTCTCACACCTACTTAATATATTATGAAAGAAGATAGTACATATGATCTTTTGTCCTTTCATTGTTGAATTATAGAAAAATTGTCTAACATCTTTATCTTTTTCCTATACACAGTTTGTGCCTGTTCATTGTTGATCTCCTCTTGGATCAGTTTGATTTCATTTTAGATTCCCCAAAAAAAGATGATACCAATTGAACATATATTCTAATGAAGTCCTAATATCAGTCCATTGGTAGATCACATTCCTCTACCTAAGAATCACATTCGCTTTGATAACCTATCCCCAGAAACTTACACCTGGATTATCACAAAATGACTGTAAAGTAAAAAAAAAAAAAAAAAATCATTGGATTAAACCTATACTACATCCTATATTGTTCTTGTCAAGAATATGAATGTTGGAGCGCTATTCACAATAGCCAAGACATGGAAACAAGTGAAATGCCCGTCGGTAGACAACTGGATTAAGAAGCTGTAGTACATTTATTGTTGGAGTATATGCGCCATAAAGAATGGAATACAATGAAGTATTACGCACCATAAAGATGAACAGAATCTTACCATTTGCATCGATATGGATGGACCTAGAGAACATTATGCTAAGTGAAATAAGTCAGACAGAGAAAAACAAATATCATCTGATCTCACTTATATGTGGAATCTAAAGCATAGACTGAACAAACTAATCAGAAACAGTATCAGAGACATATGGGAAAAACAGGGTTGATAGATAGGAAGGGGGTGGGGATAGAGGGAAGGTGAGGGGATTAGAAAACACAATCAGTAACCACAAGATTGCCACAGAGATATGAAAGTCAATTTGGAAAATATAATCAATAATATTGGAAAGATTTTGTAGGGTGTCTGGTGGACACATGTCTTATTAGGGAGACCACCTCAGGGATGCTGTAGATGCCTGATCACTGTGCTGTACACCTGAAGCTGAATAATAATGAATAGCAACCATAATTTATCTATCTATCTATCTATCTATCTATCTATCTATCTATCTATCTATCTATACAAACACATATATATTACAAGAAGTAGAATACAGCATAAGGAATAGAGACAGTGGAAATGTAATGGCTGTATGCGATGTCAGAGGGGTAGTACATTGGGGGAGGGGGATTATCACTTCGTGAGAGGTATAAATGATAAACATCTAACTATTACAGTGTTTTGTACACATGAAATTAATAAAAAAATATGGATGATTAAATTATTTCATATGGAACATTTAACATTTGCTGCATTTCAAATGTACTCTGATACCAAGTATTTCTGCCCATGACTTCCTCATCAGCACTAAAAATGAGCAAAGGTCGAAGCAGTCTGCATTTCTCTTTGAAATGCTCAAGGAGCCATGTGGATAGTCTTTCTGTTGTTTATCAGGATTGCTTACCATCTTTCAGAGGATTGGGGTCTTCGGGGTTAAGGCAGAATGAAATTTGAGTGGAAGATGACTACTTGCATTTTCATTTTTCTCATTTGTTGAATATGTAACAACCATGCTGGGAAACTGCAGCGATAACAAAGGAAACAGTAGGAGTAAAAAATGTAAAGCGAGAGAACCATAGTCTTTTTTACTCCTCCCATTTTACATGGAGCAGTAAAGTAATAAGTGCTACATTTACTACATTATAATCAACCCAAATGTCCTTGCTCAATAGAAGCTGCCTCTAATATTCCTGAAAACTCTTCTTTGTGAGTGTAGCTTACATTTAATGACATAGGTTTTAAAAACCCATAAGCCTATCATGCACAATGGTGGAAATGCCCGCTGGAAACTAGACCAATCTTTTCCCCATATTGACTGTGGGACCTGGAACCATTCTTTCCTCCTGTTATTTTTAAGATGAATTAGGTCCATCTGATTATTTTAGGTTTATACATTTTTCCAAATGTACTATATTTTATATTAAACGAAGAGATGCTAGTTATCTATGTGCTTGTGTCCCATGGTAATGCCTACTTATCTCTTTATGGCTGGCTAACTCATAATGAGACAGCTGATTCAGCTCTTTGCTAACATACCTACAGTTGGGAGGAAAGGACCCTCCAGAGACTTAAAATTTGTCTTTTTGTTGGTAGGACCAACTACTCCATACTTTCATTGGTCCAAGTCCCATAGGCAGAAAGACCTTGGTTTGTGTATTGGATTGTCATTGAAAACTAGAGGGTGCTGCTCTCTGAAGGTGATGGAGTTATCACAGAAATTTCATTACATATATTTAGTTCAAGAAAAAAAAAAAACACTTTGAAAAACTTACGTAATTATGTTTGTAAATGTCAAGAGTTGTATTAAATTAATGGGGAAAGATTCACTTTTTCTTTATTTATTTAAAGGACTTGGTGTCAAAACAACAGTATCATTTAATCTGTTCTGAGATTGTATATCCTGAGGCTACTTGGGTTCCAGGAGGTTAATTTTATTATCATAGATCCATTCCCAATTCACTGTGACTCAAAGTGACTCCCTAGTTTCATTCCTGAGGCCTTTTTTTTCTTTTGCCTTTATTTTTATGTATAAGTCTGCTTTGTTTCAATGGTGTCACAGGGTGTACAAAATAAATTATATTTTACTTTGAATTTATTATACAGAAACATCTTTATTTTAAATCTAATAAGATAGACAAAGGCATACAGCTATAGTCTTCCTAACATTGCTCCAGTAATTTAATTCCTTTTCAAATGTAACGGTATTTATTTAAAATGTTTATATAAAGCATTTTTTAAAATAAGGTTATTCAAAATAATTTCTGGCAGAAATTTCACAAGTGAATATACCAGGTCGGACAATTAAGTTTGCAAACTCATTCTAGAAAAAGTGCTACATACCTCATTGCTGAATATCACTACAGTCACCTTCGAAATACTCCCCTTGGGAAGCTATGCACCAATGCCAGCACCTAGTCCACCCTTCAAAGCAATTTTGGAACTCTTTTTCTGGAATGGCCATCAAAGTTGTCATCATATTACCCTTGATGTCCTAAATGTCATCAAAATGTCTTCCTTTCAATATTTCCTTTCTCTTCAGGTAAAGAAAGAAGTCATTGGGGACCAGATCAGGTGAGTAGGGAGGGTGTTCCAATACAGTTATTTGTCTACTTGCTAAAAACTCCCTCACAGACAGTGCCCTGTGAGCTGGTGCATTGTTGTGATGCAAGAGCCATGAATTGTTGGCAAAAAGTTCAAGTCGTCTAACTTTTTTACGCAGCCTTTTCAGCACTTCCAAATAGTAAACTTGGTTAACTGTTTGTCCAGTTGGTACAAATTCATAGTGAATAATCCCTGTGATATTAAAAAACAGGTTAGCAACATTTGTTGCTGCAAGTTCGTGAATTTAATTGTTCAACCATGTATTTTTAGCACTCTTTATTTAAACACTCTTAAGTCAATAATAGTATCAGTGATATCACCTTGCTTTATAATGTTGAAACTTAACTTTTCTATTTATAAGACTCAGTTACTTAATGGAATATAATACTCTTAAGGTAAATACATATGTGAGTAAGAGTACCTTGAATATTGGGAGCTCTCTGGGTATGCCAGTCAGTCTATTCTGAACTTGAGAAAAAATATGCTTAAGACTGGCATTTACATTTTTATTCTCTCTGTGTTAGAACAACCTTCCTAAGAAAACATTTCAAATAAAATCATTTTTAGTTTTCTTAAATTAAGATGCACTCAATTGAATAATTTTTAGCACTCTGGTTAGAGGGAGTTCACAAATGTGTTCACTCAATTAACAGTAAAGGTTATTAAACAATGAAATTGGAGAGTAAAGGAGGTACGTACTGTTCACTCATCTTTTCTCAAAGTCTTTGTAAAAAAGTAGAGTCCCAACTTTTAGGATGTTTTAAATATGCTTGCAGTATGTTAAATTCTTAACAATGACTTACTAACAATGAAGAAAGAAAATTGAGCCAAATTAATTTTTGTGATTTTTTTTTTACTTTTATGATCTAAGTATTCACAAAAATTTATAGCTGATAAGATTGGCAGCCAGTGTCATCAGCTTCAAATACTTAAAGATTATTTATATTTTGTAAAGGTGTCAAAAAATGATACTAAGATCTGACCAGGACATAAACAATTATTAATATTTCTCATAAACACAGACAAAAATCCTTAAAAAGCTAGTAGCAGATCAAATATATCAACATATAAAAAAGACAATACTTTGTAAAAGTGGGTTTTATCTCAAGAATGCAATGTTACGTTCACATTTGAAAATCATTGAATGTAATTTAAAGCATTTGTAGAACAACAAGAAATCATCATTTCAGTAGTTGCAGATAACAACCTCTGACTACATACATCACCTACTTATGATAAAAAACTCTTAGCAAACTTGTAGGAAAAAAAATGTCATCAACCTGATAAAGAGCATCTACAAAGAAACCTGCAGATAAGATCATGCTTAATGGTTAACAATTCAATGTATTTTCAACTCCACCCTACCCCCCATATCAAGACTAGGGGCAAGGTGTCTGCTCTTACACCTCCTGTTTAACATTATATTGGAGAAAAGAAAGAGCATTAAGCTTTAAAAGGAAGAAGTAAAATCGTCTTTATGTACAATGTCACGGTGTACATAGAAAATTCAATTGAATCTAATATGGAATTAATAAGAGGAATTAGCAAGTCCATAAGATACAAGGTCAATGTACAAAAATAACGGAACTTCTAGGTCACTATATTAAAAAGAACAGCATTTTCTTGAGAAAAAAAGGTATGTATTTTAGCTTATTAAAAACTAAATTATATTAAAATATGTTCTAATTTTATTTTTATTTTTTTAAAGATTTTTATTTAAAAAAATATAGCTAACATACAACATTATATCAGGTTGAGGTGTATACCATAGTTTTTCAACATTTATGTACCTAAAGAAGTGATCACCATGATAAATCCAGCAACCATCTGACAGTGTACTATTCTATCATAATATTATTGACTATATTCCCTGTGCTGTACGTTACATCTCCATGATGTATTAGTTTTACACCTGGAAATTTGGATCTTTTATTCCCCTTTACCTTTTCCCCCTCTTTTAAAATTTTTAAATTACAGTTGACATTCAGTATCATTTTTATATTAATTTCAGGTGTGCAGCATAATGGTTAGATATTTGTATAACTTAAGAAGTGATCCCTCTGACTAATCTAGTACCTTCTTGGCACTATGATAGCAGTGACCATGTTATTAACTACATTCCCTATGCTTTACTTTATATCACCATGACTATTTTGTCACTACCAATCTGTATGTTTAATTCCTTCACTTTTTTTTCCCTGTTCCCCAATGTCCCTCCCCTCTATCACCCCAATAAATATAGTACCCATTTGACATACATAGTTATGTTATATAGTTATTACTGTATTATTGACTATATTCCTTATGCTATACCCTACATTCCCATGACTACTTTGTGACAACCAATCTGTACTTCTTAATCTCTTCTCATTTTTCTCTCACCTCCTCAACCCGTCACCCATCTGGCAACCATCAAAATGTTCTCTGTATTTATGAATTTTTTTCTTTTTTTTTTGTTTGTTTATTTTGTTTTTTAGTTTCCACATATAAGGAAAATCACATTGCATCTGTTTTTATCTGATGTACTCCACTCAGCACAATACCTTCCAGGTCCATCCATGCCCAACATAAGTAGCAGGAACCCATTCCCTTTCATGGCTGAGCAATATTCCATTGTATATGTGTACCACATACTCTTCATCTATTCACCCATCAACAGATACCCAGGCTGCCTCCACATCTTGGCCATTGTAAACAATGCTGCCATGAACATATGGCTGCACATGTCTCCTTGAAGTAGCATTTTGGGTTTCTTTGGATCAATACCCAGAAGTAGGATTACTGGGTCCTTCTTTGTCTCTTGTTACAGACTTTTTTTAAAACTCGGTTTTGTCTGGCATAATATTGCTATCCCAGCTTTTTTGTTTGTTTTTTATTTCCGTGATATATTTTTTTCCATCCCTTTATTTTCTATCTGTGTGTGTCTTTTAATCTGATGTGAGTGTCTTGTAGGCAGCATATGTAAGGGCTTTTTTGTTATTCATTCAGCTACCCTATGTTTTTGATTGGAGCATTTAATCATTTATATAGAAAGTAATTATTGATAGATATGCAATTATTTCAATTTTCTTATTAATCTTTATTTATTTATTTATTTATTTATTTATTTATTTATTTGTCTTAAATCCCTCTAACATTCCTTAACACGTTGCGTACGGCGGGGTTTAAATCCCTCGTGAAGATTCTCGTGATCCGAATGCAACGTGTTAATATGCTGGTTTGGTGGTGATAAACTCCATTAACTTTTTCTTGTCTAAGAAGCTCTTTATCTCCTTTAATTTTAAATGATAGCCTTACTTTGGAGAGTACCCTTGGTTGTAGGTCCTTGTTTTTCATCATTTTGAATATTTCATGCCAATCTCTTCTGGCCTGCAGTTTCTCTTGAGAAATCAGCTGACAGTCTTGTGGGAGACCTTGTAAGTAATTAGTTGCCTTTCTCTTGCTTCTTTTAGGATTCTCTCTTTATCTTTAACCTTTGTAATTTTAATTATAATTTATCTTGGTGTGGACCTGTTTGGGTTCATCTTGTTTGGGACTCTGCATTTCATGGGCTCATATGTCTATTTTCTTCACCAGGTAAGGAAAATTTTTGGTCATTATTTCTTCAAATAGGTTTTCAATTCCTTGTTTACTCTCTTCTCCTCTGGTATTCCTATGATGTGCATACTGTTATACTTGATATTGTCCTAGAGGCCCCTTAATCTATCCTCATTTTTTCTTTTCTTTTTGATGTTATGATTGGGTGTTTCTGCTACCTTGTTTTCTAAATTGCAGATTCAATCTTCTTGTTTATCTTTTCTGCTGGTGATTCCTTTTAACTCATTCTTCATTTCAGTTATTTTATTTTTCACTTCTGACTGGTCTTTTTTATGGTTTCTATGTCCTTTTCTATGCTTCCTCTCTTTCTGTTGAAGTTCTCACTAAGTTCCTTGAGCTTCCTTATAACCAGTATTTTGAATTCTGTCTCTCATGGATTACTTGCGTCCATTCTGTTTAGTTCTTTCTCTGGAATTTTCTCCTGTTCTGTCATTTGGGAAGTATTTCTTTGTTTCATCATTTTGGCTGCATTTCTATGTTTGTTCCTGTGTATTAGGTAGATCTGCTATGTGTCCCAGTATTGTCAGGTGGCTTTATGCGGTAGGTTCCCTGTGGGGCTCAGTGGCACAGTCTTCCTGTTCACCTGCACTGGGTGCTCCAGGAGTGTCCCTTGTGTGGGTTGTATATGCCCTCCTATTACAGTTGAGCCTTGATTGCTATTGGCACGTTATTGGGTGGGATTGTCCCTCAGGCTGACTGGATGTGGGGTTTGACCACATCCCCAGCTGATGGGATGCTGTGTGGGGGGCCTACCCCCAAAATGAGATTCACCCCAGTGGGCCCTGGTGCCTATTGAGACCACCCTTTGTATGTACCATGTGTAGGGCAAATTTGGTGTTGCTCTGCTGTGGTCTGAAGCCATCCTCCAAGTCTGTTGATTCTGGTGCCTCTTGGATGGGGCTCCGGTGAAGGTCAAGGTAAGCTACTGCCTGTGACTGGCTGGAGACTACTTCATAGGGGCTACAAAGTGATCCACGGTTGGTCGCCCCCTGTCCTGGACCCGGAGGTGCGTGGGAGAGGCCACATTGCAAACTGAGGTCGGCTGTCATTAGTACCATGTCTGGGGTAGCTCCATAGTAGCCAAGACATTTTGAGGACTGCTGCCAGCTGCTGGCTTCTGTAAGGTTCATCCACTAATAAAGCCTTGGGTGGCATGGAGTTGGGTGCAGTGGGGTCTCACTGCATCACCAGGGTGGAGTAAGTGAGGCTTAGCGGACCAAATCAGATTCAGATTTAGCCTTGGGCATTGAGGGTACGGGCACAACACAGACAAGATGGTGCCTGCCTACCAGCTGCAGGGGAGAAGGACCCTTCTCCGGGAAAATGGCAGTGTCCCTCCAGTCCTCACCCCATGTCCACACAACTCAGTCTTTCCCCATATGTCTCCAATGCTGCCCGAGTTACTGTCCTGCTGGAGCCCAGGGTGAATGCCTACAAGTGAGTGACTGTGCATGGACCCTTTGAGAGGAGGTCTGGGTTTCCTGCAGCTTGCCATCCCTCCCCGAGGGTCATAATCCCCACTGTTTTTCACAGCCAGGTGTTGTCGGGGATCCTCTTCCCAGCACCAGTGCTTCAGGCTTGGGAGCTTCATGGGGGCTGGGATCCCTCGCTTTTCTGGGTGCACGTCTGTGGTCAAGATAACCCTCCTGATTTTCAGCCACCACATGAAGTTTTGGGACCTACCAATTTCATGTCTCCACCTTCCTACCAGACTCACGTGGCTTCTTTTTTATGTCCTTATTTATAAAACTTCTGTTCAGCTAGACTTTAGGTGGTTCTCCAGGTTGATTGTACCATAGTTTAGTTGTACTTTTGATGTGTTTATGGGATGAAGCAAGTATAGCATTTGTCTACTCTGCCATCTTGGATACTGCTTTCATTTTACTTCTTTAAAGTAATAAAAGCTTTCGTGAAACAGAATGTAGTATACTTATGTCAAATGTTAATAGCAATCACTTTCTTAAGATAACTAAAATGCTATTTTCAATTAGAATAGACTATGGTTTAATGTTAGAAATTACTTATAGTTGATTGCAGTAAACAAAAGTAGCTAATTTTCTATTAGCTTATAATCATCTCATCAACTATACTTATATTTAAAAGTGGAAGTGTACATCAGTGTTTATGTAAATGAGATAACATTCTCATGAGTATGAGAACCTTCAATCTTGGTGAAGTTGCAATCTTCTCCATACTGTTATCATAATCAGAGATTATCTCAATAATTAAAGTTATCCTCCACAAACTGAGTAATTCCTTCTATAAAAGAATATAGCCACACATATGATCACAGCTATTTAACTATGAAAGATATATTTTTTCTCTTGTATATAACTCATTAAAATCAAATTTTCTACCAGCTAGGTATTTTACATTTTTTTTAATGAACCTTGTAACTTGATAAATATTCTAAGGATATGAAGTTGGATAAAGGCACTGGGGAATTTTTAATTGAGATTAAATTCTTGTGGAATAGTTTTTGAAAATATTTTTACTTCTGCCTCTTCTTTTATTATGTCTTTTCCTCCCCACTGTTATCAGTCAATTTTTAATTTCTCTTACTCTTTTTTCTTCTATTTTTCTCTGTATATTTCTCGGTGTATAGTATGTTGTATGTATTGTATTCCGTAACTTCTTAAGGAATATATGAACCCCAGTCTGTATTATATACTCTGAAAGCACTTTCCTGTTTGCTTTTTGATAACTTCTGCAAAGACTTTAGACATGGAACACACAACAATAAATAACTTAGATTGATATGGGGTAAAATTCCAAATTAAGCTCTAGTTTTTGTTCAGATTTTTCCAGTGTCTGAATTTTATCCACAGCTATGATCTTCAGCTGCTAAATGATTTCTGTGAAAATGACACTTTTACAAGGACACACACACACACACACACACACACACACACCAGGTCAGACAATTAAGTTTGCAAACTCATCCTAGACAAAGTGCTACATACCTCGGTGCTGAATATCACTACAGTCACCTTCAAAATACTCCCCTTGGAGAGCTATGCTCCAACGCCAGCACCTAGTTCACACTTCAAAGCAATTTTGGAACTGTTTTTTTGGAATGGCCATCAGCCGTTGTCGTTATTAACCTTGATGTCCTGAATATTATCAAAACATCTTCTTTTGAACATTTTCTTTATCTTCGGGTAAAGAAAGAAGTCATTGGGGGCCAGATGAGGTGAGTAGGAAGGGTGTTCCAATACAGTTATTTGTTTACTGGCTAAAAACTCCCTCACAGACAGTGCCATGGGAGCTGGTGCATTGTTGTGCTGCAAGAGCCATGAAATGTTGGCCAAAAGTTCAGGTCGTCTAACTTTTGTACATAGCCTTTTCAGCAATTCCAAATAGTAAACTTGGTTAACTGTTTGTCCAGTTGGAATGCATGTGTAATGAATAATTCCTCTGATACTAAAAACAGGTTAGCAACATTGGTGCAATAAGTTTGCAAACTTTATTGTCAGAATATACATATATTCTGTATGTTTGAGACTATGTCTGTATTCTCAAACATACATACATGGGTCAGGTCACATTAAAATAAAGTATTTCCTTGGAAATTGATACCTGCATTATTTCTCTGCTAGTACCTAAACAAAATAGTTTATTTTAGGTTTACTTTAAAGAAGCTAAGTATTAAAGTTTATTTTAAAGCAGTTTCAAGTCAGTTCTCTAAATATTTGTTATATTACAATAAAATATTTTATCTGAGTAAATTATTTAAAAGAAAGCCTTAGTTATATTATAATACATAAGAACATTCATTTTACATTTGTACTTACCTAAAAAGCATAATGCTCATAATATAAAAAAAAATGAACTGGCGATAATTTTTAGATGCTTATAGTGATAACTAGACAGACAGAAGTCTTGTCTGTCTTTGAGAAAATGGGCAATGCTTATTTCAGTTGTTAGAATATGAACCCCCAGAATTCATATGTTAAAAACCTAATCTCCAAGGTGGAGCTTGTGGAACGTGCTTAGGTCATGAGGGCAGAGTCCTCCTGAGCAGGATTAGCGCCTGTCTAAACAGGCTCCACCTTGCTGCCGTGAACTCTTCTGCCCTGTGAGGATGTAAAATGTTTATGACCCAACGATACTGACACCCTGATCTTGGGTTTCTAGCCTCCTAAATTGTGAGAAATCAAGTTCTGTTGTTTATAAGGTACTCAGTCTGTTATTTTGCTATAGCAACCTGAACATACTAAGACACTGTGATTGTCCCAAAACTGTGAGACATGTGACAAGGATTCCTGAAAAAAATATTTTTGTATTGTTTGATCTCTCTCCCTATTCAGGCCACCAACTATCTTTTTATTTATTTCTTGCCCAATGTATTACTGACTAATTTATTATGTTGCAACTAATTGCTCTGGCTGTAAACTCCAGTGCAATGTTGAGCAGTGGTAGCAAGTGCACATTCCCTGTCCTGTTTCTGATCTTAGGAGGAAAGCTATTAGTCTTTCACCATTAAGTATAATGTCAGTTGTGGTCATTTCATAGATGTTCTTTATCAGGACATGGATGTAGTAATGTATTCCTAGTTTGTTGAGTATTTCTCTTATGAAAGAGTATTGGATTATGTCAGGCTTTTTCCTGTTTATA
Organism: Rhinolophus sinicus; assembly: GCF_036562045.2. Classification (NCBI taxonomy): domain Eukaryota; kingdom Metazoa; phylum Chordata; class Mammalia; order Chiroptera; family Rhinolophidae; genus Rhinolophus; species Rhinolophus sinicus. The sequence continues at coordinate 143,965,165 of NC_133753.1, forward strand.
TGATGATGATGACCATGTGGCTCTGTAGTTTATTCTATTAATACACTGAGGTTCAGTAACCATTGTCTGGATATTTCTAAAGATCACACAAATTATGCTCCCAAGATCTACAAGTATGGACACTGGCATCTGAACCTTTGGCCTTAGTGCTGCCTTCTTTCTTCAGTTTCTACAAGATAGTACAACAAAATGGATAGGTTGCTCTTAAATTTTCTCTTTCTGACTAGTGTGATGGGTAATTATGTGTCAATTTTACTGGGTCACAGGTTGTACAGATATTTTGTCAGATATCAATCTGGGTGTTTCTGTGAGGGTGTTTTTGAATGATATTAACGTTTTAATCAGTAAAGATTGCCCTCTGTAATGTGAGTAGTCCTCATCCAATCTTTTTGTGAGTCAAAAATACAGAATTACAGTTAAAAAAGAGGTTCTTATTCCTTTTGCATTTCTTCTTCCACTTTTCCTGATGTAACCTTGGAAAATTATCTAGTATGTTTACACACACACACACACACAAACACACACACACACACTAACTCACATCTTTGAGTGAATATTCTTTAGGTATACCGTGTTTCCCCGAAAATAAGACCTAGCTGGACAATCAACTCTAATGTGTCTTTTGGAGCAAAAATTAATATAAGACTTCGTCTTATATTAAAAGACGCAATAGAGCTGATTGTCCAGCTAGGTCTTATTTTGGGGGAAACACGGTATTCATAGGAATTTAAACTAAATGCTCTAACAAGTTCCTGAAAGCCTCTTTGTGATTATTTAAACTATGCTGAAATATGAGTAACAAAACAATTCTTTTAAAAACATCTTTAAAATTTCCGAAGAGGTTTTCATTGACTTTTTTTCCATTGTAAGAAATATAGAATTCACTTTAACATGTGAATATGTTAGATAGTATATTTGGATTCAGAATACACCATGAATCAAAGATAGTTTATATATGATAAACATAATATTTTACATGAGTAATATTGTTAGATTTCACTCACTTGGAGACATCATTTGTTCAGGCAGAAACAGATACTACTATTCCTTTTCCTGCGATTTAGAAATCCAAAAGAGGGAGAGAGAGGAGGAAGAAGAGGAAGAGGAGAGAGGGGAGTGTGGGAAAGAGGGAAAGTGGGAGGGTGGGAGGGAGGAAGAAAGGAAGAAAGAAAGAAAGAAAATAAAAAGAAGGATGAATGGAAGAAAAGAAAAGAAAGAAGGAAGGGAGGGAGGCAGGTGAGGGGAAAGAGTTGGAGGCAAGGAGGGAGAGAGAAAGGAGATAAACTTTTAAGTGATGCTCTTTGGATGCTTGCAGCTGATAAGACTCAATTTCACAGATTGCTTTTCTTTGTACATGCTGCTATCTTTTCATACCCCATATGGTGTATGTCTGACTTCCTTCTAATGTAATTTAAAATATATACTCTACAGGACACTCATTAGCACTCTTTTTTATTATCAAATTTATTAGGGTTACGTTGGTTAAATAAAATTATATAGGTGTCAAGTGTACAATTCTGTAATACATAATACATGGTGTGTTCACCACCCAGAGTCAGTTCTCCTTCCATCACCATATATTTGACCCCCTTCACCCTCTTCTACCACCCCCTCTCCCTTTGCCCTCTGGTAACCTCTAAACTATTGATGTGTTTATGAGTCTTTGTTTGTTTATTTTTCTTGTTTGCTTGTTGCTTTTAATTTTATATCCTACATGTGAATGAAATTATGTTTACCAACTTTTTCTGTGTATTTACTTAACGTGATCTCAAGATTCATTCATGTTGTCGCAATGGCAGTATTTCATCTTTCCTTATGGCTAAGGAATACTCAATTTTATAATATATATATATATATATATATATATATATATATATATGTACATATATATATATATATATATATATATATCTCACATCTTCTTTATCCAATCATCTGTCAAAGGACACTTTGGTTGTTTCCATGTCTTGGCCACTGTGAATAATGTTGCAATGAACATAGTGGTACATACACCTTTACAGGTAAATGTTTTCAGATTTTTGGGGTAGATACGCAGAAGAGGGATTGCTGGGTCATTTGATAATACAATACCCATCAAAATCCCAATCGCATTTTTTACAGAAATAGAACAAAAAAGCATCAAATCTATATGGAATCATAAAAGACCCTGAATAGCCAAAGCAATTCTGAGAGAAAAGAACAAGGTCTGCGGTATCACACTCCCTGACTTCAATTTGTACTACAAAGTGATAATAATCAAAATGACATGGTATTGGAAGAAACACACACACACACACACACACACACACACACACACACACACACACACGGAACATAATTGAGAGCCCAGAAATAAACCCACATATATATGGGCAAATCATTTTTGACAAAGGAGTCAAAAGCATACGGTAGAGAAAAGAAAGCCTCTTTAATAAATGGTGCTGGGGAAACTGGAAAGACACATGCAAAACAAAGAAATTAGACAGCTATCTGTCACGATATACCAAAATTAACTCAAAGGATCAAAAACCTAAATATAGGACTTAATAAATTGCAGAGAAGAAAACATAGGTACTAAACTTATGGAACTTGGTTAGAGAGAATGTTATTAATTTGACTTCAAAGGCAAGGGAAATAAAAACAGAAATAAATGAATGGGACTATATCAAATTTAAAAACTTCTGCAGAGCAAAATAAAGCATCAGTAAAACAAAAAGGCAACCAAACAAATAGGAGAAGGTATTTGCAAACAACACCTTCATAAGGGGCTAATATTCAAAATATATATAAAGAATTCATGCAGCTCAAACAACAAAAAACAAACAATTGAATTAAAAAATGGGCAGGAAAAACATTGAACTATTGTTTTAAGAAAGTAATATATATATATATATATATATATATATATATATATCATTCTATAGTTCTAACAAAGAACATCTTAAATATTCTTTATTTCATTTAGTTTTTTTAATCGTTAGGCATTTATCATTTATATCCCTCACACAGTGACAACTCCCCTCCCCCATCCACTACCCCTCTGACATCGCACACAGCCATTGCATTTCCACTGTCTCTATTCCTAATGCTGTACTCCACTTCTTGTAACGATATAGATATAGATATAGATATAGATATAGATATAGATATAGATATAGATATAGATATAGATATAGATATAGATATAGATATAGATATGAAATTGTAGTTGACATTCATTATTGTTCATCTTCAGCTTCAAGTGTACAGTGCAGTTACGAGAGTGTAGAGACTTCATATACCAAACACTGACTCACTAAGTTCTCAAATGTCGTATATTCTAAGCTGATGTGATTATTTTAAAGCATTTCAACATCAGGATTGAAAGTGGCTCTGCCAAAACGTCATCCAAAAATAAATGGAGACTGATGCAATAGTGTGCTTTTTAAAAAAACACACATGAAGTCACACTATGACTTTGGATCCCATCCTCTTCACTAAACATTAATATGCACCCAATATTCTTTAAAAATGTTAAGAGATGTACAATATTCCACTCTAAAGCTATAATTTAATCTGAAAAAAACACACAAAAAAACGGGCAGAGGACCTGAAGACATATAATTGGCCAATACATAGATGAAAATATCCTCAACTTCACTAGCTTATTAGGAAAATATAAATCAAAACCACGATGAGATACCACCTCATACCTGTTTGAATGGCTATTATCAACAAGCCAAGTAATAAAAGTGTTGGAGGGGCTGTGGAGACAAAGGAACCCTCATACACTGCTGGTGGGAATGTAAATGGGTACAGCTGCTATGGAAACAGTATGGAGGTTCCTCAAAAAATTAAGAATAGAATTATCACTAGCTTTCAAACCATCTTGATTTTTTTTTCCCTATGCCAAGTGGCCTTCAGAATGAAGGCAAATTAAATTTTGCAATCACAAGTAACTTTGTGTTTGCATTTTGTTGATGATGTAATTCAATATGTTATTTAATATTCATCCTGTTTTTAAACAAAATTATTCAGTATGTAGAATTGACTATGCATCAAGAACATTTTATCAACCTGTATTTTCATGATATTATTACATTAGAAAATGAAGAAGGTACTGATATGAAAAATGAACCTGTTCAAGTATGTTTCCAAACTTTTGAGGTGATTTATAGTTTTAATCTTTTTCATTAAAAATAATATTAATGCACTAAAATGCACTTTTAAAATTTTAAATTTTGTTGTGATAACAACACTGAACATGATATCTACCTTCTCAATAATGCATGTGCAATACAGTATTGTTATCTATAACAGTGTTGTACAGCAAATCTCTAGAACCTATTCAATTTGTGTAACTGACATTTCATACTCATTTATTAGGAATCCCCCATTTCCCTCTCCCCCAAGCCCTGGCAATCTCACAATTCTATTTTTTGCTTCTACGAGTTCAACTGTTTTAGATATCTCATATAAATTTTGAATTATGCAGTATATGTACTTCTGTGACTGGCTTATTTCATTTAGCAACATGTCCTCAGGTCTTGTTCATGTTATTACAAATTGCAGGATTTCCCTTTTTAAAGATGCATGATGTTCCATTGTATGTATATACCACATTTAAATGTCCACTAATCTCTCTATCAGTGGATACTTAGGTTGTTTCCACATCTTGATTATTGTGACTAGTGCTAAACTGCACAAATCTTAAGTGTCAGTTCAATGAATTTTTACATTTATAAGCATTTGGGTAATCACAAAAGAGATCAAGATTTAGAACAGGTCCAGCACCCAAAATCTTGTTCCTGCCTTCTTCCAGTCAACTCCCTTTCCCCACAAACAGTAACCACTGTTCTGACTTCTATTGCTATAGTTTTTTTTTTTTTTTTTTTTTTTTTTTTTTTTTTTTTGCCTATGCATTATTTTCCTGTAAATGGAATAATAAATATGTATTTTCATACCTATTGCTTTTTTCCCTTAAAGTCATTTGATTCATACATATTTTGCATGTTATCGTAAGCTGATTCTTTTTTCTTTATTAAACAGGGCTGTAATAAATATTTTTTGTTCATAACATTTTGCTGCAAATCTGAGTTTGAATAGTTTCATAGGACACTTTACAGGTTAAGGGTTATGAAAGTATTAAAATCTAATGGCAAGGTTTTCAGAATAATTGTATCAATTTATACCCCACTAGCAATGTATTTTGTGACAATATATATATATACATGTATTTTATTTAGAGTTTGTGGTTTTAGATTGTACAGCACTCATGTAAATTCATTGAAGTTTCTAACCATATCTTCTATCCTTTTATATTCTCCTAGTTCATCTTCTAAAATATTTAGTACTAAGCACGTATTGAATATTTGCTTTTCAATGTCTAAAGAAATAAATAATGGAATATAGTATGATTTTTAAGATTGAGTGTGCTTTTAAAAATGAAAGCTGAAATACGAAGAGTGGATATAACTAAACTAGACTAGAAAGGATGACTGAAGCACAGTCATTTAATAGATTTAAATTATGTTTTTATCATTTGTGACCCCAGGTTTCTCTCTACAGGTAATATTATGTGTTCAAATTGTTTCGTTACTATGGGAAAGTGGTTAAAAAATTCTACTGAGCTGTGAAGCAATTATCTGGGAATAGAAAAGCAAGAGATTAGAAAATATTACTGAGGAATTATAAATATATAATAATGCTAAATTGCTCTGTAGTTACCTCTATGGGAGTTACAGAATAAAATTACAGCATTAGAATAAACAGAAGACCACACTATATCAACATGTTCTTTTTAAATGTGAGTAGTTACGAAGGACAAATTCTGAGTCTTTTTGCCATTATGATGTTTCTGTTTGTAATATATTGTGTTTCTTTATTTCACTAGCTGATTTTCTAATTTCACTTTGGTTGAATTAATTAGCATGGAACCCAATGGATTATAAGATGAGTTGATATATTGATAAGTTTGATTTAACCTCTTTAAATTGATGTTCTTTAGTTTTATTTGTTCTATATTTACAGTTAATTTAGGAAGCTTATAATAGTATTGCACAATTTTGATACTTCAATTTTCAACTGATCAAAACATAAATTATCAAATATAAATTAAAGGACTTCTCATTAATAATAAACCTTATGGACTACAGAGCTCTAATTTATAGAATCTGAGGATGAAGAATAGATGAGAATTTAGAATCAATAATTTACTACAAGTCAGAACTGATGATTTTATATCAACAGTAATTCTCATGCTGTATTTTGATCTTCATTAACTTTTTACATATATTTCATACAAATGGGCTACTGACCTAAATTGTGTATTTTATAGATAGAACTATATCTTTTTTTTATTATTATTAGTTTCAGGTGCACAAGACAAAGCAAAACTTAGACGTTTATCATTTATATCCCTCACACTGTGTGAACCCCCCTCCCCCATCCACTTAGAACTATATCTTGTATGTGATATTAAAATTGGTGACAATTAACTTGTTTTTGTATTATTACCATTTGTTTCTTTGTGCTCTGTTATTTTGTATCAGTTAAATTAAATTCCTAAGTCAGTTTAGAGAACATTTAATCCAATGTCGTGCTTCATATTTATTTATTGTATTTCTTTTTAAATGTGAATTCTCCATCATATTAATACCTCTTTTCACTATTGATGATCTCTTTTTTCTTTTTCTTTTCTTTCCTTTTTTTTTCTTTTTTGGTTACATGGCTTTACAAAACTATAGTACAGAGAGGTAAAGTATAACACTTACATATTTGGGGCATTTGCAGAGCAAAGTCTAGATATAAGCCAAATGTGGGATGTGAAAATGGATCAAAAATATATTCCAAATTCAAAATGTAATCCTGACTGTTCAACATAGTGAATTGATTTAAAAGAATAATATGTCTTACCTTTATACCTAAAACCAAATAGTTGACAGGATTGAAAGTATATAGCTACTTAACTTCTTGTGTTTTACAGACATTTTTGCTTTGGGCTCCTCTTCAGGAGTTGGGGAAAAAAGTCTGGATAGCTGAAAATACATTTTTAATGCACTTTTCCATTTGACTACAAGAAGAAGTAAATTTTAAAAATTAAATTAAAATTGTCCCCAGAAGCATATTCTATCAAGGTTTCACTCTCAACTTACAAGGTCTATATGAGTTTGTGTTGTTGTGTAGAAATTACTTTTTTACTTTTGGCACACACTGTGAAACAGAATTTGATCAAGTTGACAGAATTGTATTTCTTAAATTAAGAAGATAAATACATGCAGAGTTTTTTATTTTATTTTATTTGTGACAATATGATATTTCTTCCAAATTTGGTAAAACAAATCCTGAACTTTACTTAAATATGTTTTATGCGTTATACAGTGTAATTGATTGTTGTATAACTTAATTCATTCTCCTCTACCACCTGATTGTGATGATCAGTGATCTTTTTTCATTGTAAAATGACCCAAAATAATTTGGTCAGACAAAGCCATTAAATGTTTCTAGTTGCGAAGACTGACGCAGATGATTAGATGCAGGTAAAGATTATTGATATTTCAGTCTTACGTCCAGATTTACAAGAGCAATTTTCTGACCAAACATTGTAGCGCATACAAACTTTGTGAGTGTGTGTGCGTGTGTGTGAGTGTGTGCGCGCTCACGTGTGTGCACGCACAAGTATAGTCATATGACCTGCTATGTGGTAGGACTTCATGAAGTCCTAGCTCCCTTTTATTTCAGCTTTTATGATTAAAATTCACATGAAATGCTTAGCCATTGGATTTTAAAAAATTACTTGGCCCACTAAATCCTCATGCTTTGTCATATAAAGATAAAGGTAATTTTTATTTTATGCAATTTATGTATTTTGAATATCATTAACTTCACCCATAGGAATCTTTGATGCTGAGTAACAAGCTTCTCATTTCACCAGTGATGCTTATTTAGGATTGTCACATTTAGTAAATAAATATACAGAACATCCAGTCAAATTTGAATTTCAAATAAACAAATTTTTTAAAATATAAGTATGCTCTGTGCAAATAGTTGGAACTTACTTACACTAAAAATGTATTCCCTGTTTTAGCTGAAATTTGAATTTAACTGTCATGTATTTTATCTGGTAACTCTGTTCTCATTTCTAACATTCATTTTGACATTTAGCAAAGTTAATATTATGAATCATTTATTCATGCAATAAATATTAATTAAGCATCTACTATTGGTCAGGCTCTATTCTAGGCATTGGAAATATAGTTATCAAAAAATGCTTTACTCATAGGAATTATGTTCTGTTGCTAAAGACTAACAATGGAAAGCCCTAAATGCAAACATTAAATAATAGATTAAAGGTGATACGAACTATGAAGAACAAAAAGCAATAAAAAGTGGGAGGTCTGTTGAAATTATTAAAATGAGGCAAATTATTATGAGAGAATCTTTATGGGGAAAATGACAGAAAACAACATATAAAAGGTATCTGGACCTTCAGTGGTTATAAGTTCAAGTGATAAATACTTGTATGGCAAGGAGATGGAGGAACACTGAAAAAAGAAGTAAAGCATGAAATATAGAAAGTGTAATCAATATTCACAAAACAGTGAGAGTTTTCTTCATTTTCTTGGCTAATTTGATTCTATCATTGTTTTTGAATTTTTAAGTTTATAGATTGATATGTTTTCATATATAGAGACTCATATAAAACAGTAGGTGAATGTATAAAATGTTTCTTATACCATAGATAACTTTGTGCCCACTTCCAATCTCCCCATCAACATTTTTGACATTTTTTTTTGGCCATAGACCTTTCATCATAGGTAATTTATACCTGTTCTTGAAATACACACACACATATATATGTGTATATATATGTATATATACATATGTATATATGTATGTATATATACAAGTATGTAAGTATATACATATATAGACACACATACATACATACACACATACACATATATGTACACAATGAGTTCTCTTTTATGTCTGGCTAATTTTGAGCAGCACAGAGTTCTTAAGATTCACACATGTTGCTAAGTGCATCAGTAGTTTGCTATTTTTTATTGCTGATACTCCAGTGTATACATTCCACTATTAATGGGCATTTGCATTGGGTTACAGACAGGTTTGGGAAATTATGAATAGAGATGAAACGAACATGCTTGTGCAGTAATTTGTTTGCTTTGTAAATCTATGCATTTATTTCTCTTGGGTATATACCAAGTAAAAAAGTTGCTAGTCATCAACAAGACAAGTAATTAACAAGGGTTGGAGAGGCTGTGGAGAAAAAGGAACCCTCATACACTGTTGGTGGGAATGCAGATTGGTGCAGCCACTATGGAAGGCAGTGTGGAGGTGCCTCAAAAAATTAAGAATAGAATTACCACATGACCCAGCAATCCCTATGCTGAGTATCTACCCCCAAAATTTGAAAACTTTTATCTATAAAGATATATGTGCTCCAATGTTCATTGCAGCTTTATTTACGGTGGCCAATACATGGAAACAACCAAAGTGTCCTTAGCTAGATGATTGGATAAAGAAGTTGTGGTATATATACACAATGAGATATTGTTAGGCCATGAGAAAAGGTGAAATAGGACCACTTGTGACACATGGATGGATCTTGAGATGATTATGCTGAGAGAAATAAGTCAGACAGAAAAAGTTGAGAACCGTATGATTTCACAGATATGTGGTATATAAAACTGAATACAACAAAGGAACAAGACAAACAAATGAAGAAACAAAACTCATAGACGCAGACAATATTTTAGTGGTTACCAGAGGGTAAGGGGGGGAAAGGGTGGTAGATAAGGGTAAAGGGGGTCAAATAATCGGTGATGGAAAGAGAACTGACTGGATGGTGAACACACAACGTGATGTATAGATGATGTATTACAGAATTGTGCACCTGAAATCTGTGTGATTTACTAACAGTTCTCACCTCAATAATCTTTAATTAAAAAAAATAAAATGTTGCTAGGTCAAAGTGTATGTGTAAGTTTAAACTTATTAGCACATACCACACCATTCTCTAAATTTATAGTACAATCTTAGAAGCTGAAAAGCAGTGTGTAAGTATTCCATTTGTACAGCATCCTTGTCAATATTTGATTTTATAATTCATTTTTAGTTCAGTCATTCTAATATACAAGGAGTTTTTAATTTCTAATGATTTTGTTAAAAAATATTTCTTTTGTGAAGTGCTTGTTCTGGTCTTATGAGCACTTTTTACATTTTTTTATTGCCTTGTATATTGTGGGTTTTTAATATTTTACGGATATAGTTCAGTTTTGGTCCACTCTTATGTAATTAGTTTTCTATTTGTTTTGTATTTTCCTCTTTTCTTGGTTTTTGTTTGTTTGTTTATCTTTCATTCTCCCTTTGAGTTAATCTAGTACCTTCTCTTTCAGCTTTTTAGATTTGCTGTCACTTCTAAATTATGAACTCCACAACACATTGTTATGTGGTGTTTTCAACAGTCAGAATTTACAAAATATTTTCAAATACTTTTTAATTTGGTTCACACTTTTACCCTCTTTGAGATCCCTTTTGCTTTCTCAATAGGTGTAAGATTATTCTTCAACCTGGTATTACCTTCCTTTAACCTAAAGAACTTCTTTTACCATTTCTTGTGGTGCCAGTCTGTAATTTTCAGACAAATGCCTGTGTCATTATTCCGTCTTACTTTTAAGATTTTTCTTTTACTCTGGCCAGCCAATCTAGGTTATTATTATTTTTTTTTCTTGTGCTTTTTTTCCTTCTTCAGACTTTAAAGATAGCTGTCCATTATCTTCTGGTTTTCATTGTTTCTAGTAAAAAGTTGGTCATCATTTTTTTGTTTCTAGATGCTTTAAAGATATTCTGATTATCTTTGGTTTTCAGCAGTTTTTACTCTAATGTTTGGGTTTTGCTGACCTTGGATCTGTGGGTAAATATCACTCATTAATTTTGTAAAATACTCAGACATTATGGCTTAAATACATTTTTTCTCCATTTTATCTCTTTCTGTAAATCCAGTTCTGTGCATGTTACTTATCTTGTCATATGTCTTTGAGTCTCCACTCTTTAAAAAAAAAACAACAAAAAAAAGAAACTCTGTTCTTTAATTTAGCTAATTTATATTAATCTGTATACAAGTCACTGATCTTTTTCTTTGCCTTACTTACTAATATTCCCAAATGATTTTAATATAAAATATTACAGATGTGTAGTTCCAGAATTTTCATTTGGTTCATTATTTAGAGTTTTTATTTCTGTACTGAAATTCTCTACATATTTTTTCACTCACTATGTTGTTTTATTTTTTTTAATTTCCATAATTCCCTAGACAATCTGTGTGTTATTGTTTCTTATCAGGTTTCTCTTTTTCCTTTGAATATGGTCCACATTTCCTGAATATATATTTGGAGTTTATCTATCTATCTATCTATCTATCTATCTATCTATCTATCTATCTACCCAGTTTTTTCCTTTGTTAAATTGTAAATACATTTTTTGGCATTCTCTGTTTATATATATGTACACATTTGGCATAATACAGAAGGTGTCAAAAATGTATACACATTTTAAAAAAGGGAAACTGTATTAAAATTGTAATACTCAATATATACCGAAAACAAAAGACGAACACAAGTTATGTTTGACTTCTGCAATTACAAGAGGTACTCGAAATGGTTACCATCAGTGTTCAGACACTTCTGATTATAGTGCAGTACTGTTTGAGCAACGTTGACCAAAGTGTCCACTTGTATACATTTTTTTGGCACCCCTCATATATACATTTGACAAAAAAATAACAGCAGACAGTAAAATCTTTTCTACTGAAGGTGTTTTATGTTTTCTTCCAGATGGCTAGAGTGAGGATTTCTTCTCTTAAATAAAATCAAGAATTGAACTGGGTCAGAGCTGGGATGCAATTTTAGTTTCAGTTCTATACTGAATTTCTATATCTCAGGGTGGAATGAAGATACTTCCTCCAGCAGTACTTGGGATCCAAGCACCTTAAAACTACAAGTTCCCTTTCAGTTTTCCTGCTGTGCACCAATGCACAATTATCTAAATTCCACAGGGAAAAACTGATGGAATTTGAGAGTTAACCTTTGTCAAGTACCCCAGCTGTAATAGTTCCTACAAAGTTCCTCCTTACCCTTCCTTCCCCCTCTTTCATTTGGTAAGTTTGCTTCTCTGTCCACTGGTGTCCTCAGGAATGAAAGGAAGCTCTGCCCTGCTCACCTCAGAGGAGCTCAAGCTATTCTGTCGTGTAGACTTCTCTGTCTTCGGCAATTTGATGTTTGTTTGTTTTTAAATTCTGATTGCATGAATTACATGGTATTTTCTATTTTCTCATTGTAATGGTGGGATCACTGGTTTTCAAAACCAGATTCATCTTAACAGTAGAAGACATAAGCATTTTTTTCTAGATTGTGTATGTGTTATATATATGAACAGTATGAGATAAGGACGAAAAAAGTTAAAAACAACATGATGGGTAACATCAAAAACTTGGTAAGGTCTCTAGTTCTCTAGGTTTTATTTAATAGACAACAGAAATAATCCAACTTTTAAGATAACTCTAATAGAAATATACATTAAGATAATATGGTAAGATTAGATATAGAAATAATTAAAATGAAAGGGTAATGAAGATGATAATGTTTTTAAAGCAATACATTTTTAAAGAAATTCCTTCGATAGATGATTAAAGAAGATTATATATATATATATATATATATGATGGAATAGTATTCTGCCCTAAGAAAAGATGAAATAGTACCATTTGTGACATCATGAATGGATCTTGAGATTATTATGTTGAATGAAATAAATCAGACAGAAAAAGTCAAGAACTATATGATTTCGCCGGTATGTGTGATATAAAACTGAAAGCAACAAAGGAACAAGACACATAAAGAAACAAAAACTCATAGACACAGACCATAGTTTAATGGTTACCAGAAGGTTAGGGGGGAGGGGTGTGGTAGATGAGGGTAAAGGGGATCCAATACATGGTGATGAAAACAGAACTGAGTCTGGGTGGTGAACACACAGTATTATATATAGAAAAAAAAAATGTCTTTATTCACTTCTGATAGATAATCCTAGCCTTTATTTAATCTGTTATGCCCAATATTAATACAGTCAGTGCTCTGTATTCTCAGGTTCCATATCCATGGATTCAACCAACTGCAGATCAAAATATTTTTTTAAATGTTATGTTGTTGCTGATGTGCACTCTGTAATTAGGCCTACCATGGAGGCATATGTACTGAACATTACAGACCTTTTTCTCTTGCCAATTTTTTCTAAACAATATAGTTTAACAGCTATTTATATAGCATTTACATTGTATTAGGTATCACTAGTAACATAAAGATCATTTAAAATATACAGGAGGATGTGCATAGGCTATATGGAAATACTACACCATTTTATATAAGGGAGTTGAATATTCATGGCTTTTGGTATCTGAGGGGTTCTGAAACCAATCCCCTGAAGATACCAAGGGATGACTCTATTTTTGTGCTTACCAGTTTATATGCCTTGTAGACATTTTACATATAACTTAACATGTAATTTGTTTTACATATAACTACATAAAAGAAACAAACATTACTTTTTTTTTTTCTTTTTTTTTTTTTTTTAACATCAGTCCCCTCCTATTATGTCCAAAGGGAATCCTTTCTGGCCTAATTCCCAGTTGTTAACAATTGAAGATAAATTATTTTATGGGCAGTTTCTGTATCTTGCTACTCTTTCTGGGATCAACATATTTAGTAACTTATTTACCAATATACAGAGGAAGTCTAGAAGTAATTGAAAATAAGTAACTTTTGTCAACTTCCCCAAGCTCACCATTAACTCTTCCATTTCAGAAAACTTCATGTTCCTACTTTACATGCCTAGTAAAATTACACATTGAAAAATGTGTGCTCTTTAGAGATTAATAGACACTGACAACATTCTGAATATTTTAATCTACATATGGTTTTAGGAATGTTTAAATTTTGTACATGTCTAAAACAAGAAATCAAAGTTATTGATTTTTAAAAAAATAAAATCAATCAACATGATGCTTCAGCTCTCAGAATTATCCATGGGACACATGGACTATTATGTAGGTCAGGCTTTAACCCTCACCAAACATTTTTTATAAAATTGATATGAAAATAAATACCAAGGAAAGTCTATGTGAATATTTGTGAAAGTACTGGATCTTTTGCTCATGGCAAAAATCAGGGATCACATATTTTTTTTAAAATATATGTGTGGAACATATAGTTCCACTACATGTTTTGCAGCAATGAATGCAGAAATGAATATTACATTTCCAACACCGATGTTAAGAAATATGTAACTTTGTTTTCATAAGAATAGTGGAAAATTTAAAATTCAGCTGTTGGATTTCCTCTATTTATCCTATAATCTCCAAAGATAAAATGAAGGTGGCAGAGTTCGGAAAAAAATCAAACTTTTGGGGCAAAGTCTATAGTATGCAAGCCACAATGCTAAAATAAGTGTTCATTTTCTAAGCCCCTGTGATACCTTAAAGAGAGTGTCTCTGTTCCTTTGAAATCAAGCTTGAGTACAGACATTTTATATGAAGTTTTTAACCTCAATGTTCAGGGTGTTAATTGCCTGGGACAGTAGACAGCCGTGTTGCTCTAAAGCTCTATTACTGCTTACAGACCTCTAAGACTTGCTCTTTCAGTTTTATAACTCAGTTTTTATTACCAAAGTTTGTAATTTGTGATTAAGTACAGTTTTTTTTTTTTCCTTTTGTGTTTAATGCTTTTTGTGTCCTGTCTGAAATATTATGGTGTACCAACAAATGGCAAAGCTAATCTCATATTTTCTTCTGGAAGATTTATAATTATAGATTTCACATTTAGGTTTGTTTTTCTCCACAAATTAGATTCTACATATTCAGTGAGGTCATTCTTTATTTTTTTCATATGGCTACTCAGATTTCCTGTTTGCCATTGAATTTAATTCAATCTTTCTAACAAATATATTGACTTTATATGCATGGTTCTACCTCAGAATCCTCTATTCTATTCCATTTATCTATGTATTTGCTTGTCTTTACAGACATTCTATGCTACCTTAATAATTTGTATGTTAATAGTAAGTCTTGCAAGTAGGTAGTATAAGTCATCTAATTTTATATATTTTAAAAAAAGGTTTTGGATCCTTTGCATTTTCTTACACATTTTAAAATAAGTTTGATAATTTCAAGGAAATGCTTGATTGGCGCTTAATAAATTCAGGAATAGTTGACATCTTAATAATACTCAGTCTTCCTGTATATCATTCCATTCTTTAAGTTCTCTCCATTAGTGTTTTGTAATTTCTTTATAGAGGTACAGATCTTTTGATTATTTTATCACTACATGTGTTGTGGTTTCTCATGCTGCTGCAAACAGTATTTTTATTTTTAACTTCGTTTTCACTTATTACCTGTACATTAAAATACAACTGGTTTTTGTATATGGCCCTTGTGCCATGTGACCTTACTGAATTTACTTTTCCCTTTGGATTCTTTTTCTATACAATCATATTTTCTGAAAATAATGGAACTTTTAATTCCTTTTATGCCTTTATTTTCCTTATTTTACTATATTATATCATGATACATTATATTTATTACAGTATGATTAATTTTTTACAATATTGTCAAATACTTTTATTGTCTCTTTTGTTATCTACATAAACATTGTCTTCTAAAACCTGGTGATATAGTGAATTATGATTGATTATTGAGTGTTAAACCAGTCTTCCAGGGATAAACCAAATTTTGATATGTAGTATTATTCTTTTTTATTTATTGCTAGATTCTACTTGCTGGTATTTTGTAAAGGAATTATGCATTTTATTTACTTATGCAAAGAAAAGTAGTTTTCTTTGCTTATTATACTTTTCTCAGGTGTTGGAACAGGTTTATGTTGATTTCATAAAACATTTGATGGAAGCCCATTCCTCCTCTAAATTTTGAATGATTTCCTATAAGATGTTTTTATTTCTTCCTTAAGTGTTGATACAATTCACCAGTGAAGCCAAATGAGCCTGGAGTTTTATTTTTGAGAGAGTTATAATTATAAATTTTTTTATATAATATTGTCTTTTTCTATTCAGTTTACTCCCCATTATGCTGAATCTGACTACAACCTGGGTTGCCACCCAGGACGCTAAAATAAGTGTCAATTTTTCATTTTTATATAAACGAAGCCAGTATTATTCAGTATATACCACCAAACTCTATTGCAGCGATATTATGTGTTTTTGTGTGTGCAAGTGCATCTCGGAGCCCATACAGTTGCTCATCCATGGAGTATAATGAACCATCTTTAGAGAAGACTTGTTTTAAATAACATTTTTATTCATAGTATAAACTGAAATTTAGAACAAGACGGCCAGCAACCAAGACTATAGAACTTAATTTGAATATTAAAACTAAAATTACTACCTCTTATTAGATTTCACAATGTTTTCTAAATTTTAGTGAGTTAAGAATATATAATATTTTCTACCTTTTCCAATGAATGGATATCTGCTTTTAAGTTAGTTATTAACTTAAAACATCATTCACAAATATTTTTTTACAATTCTAAAGTAAACTAAATTATTATTTTTGATTCTATAACATTAAAAGTTAAATATCTGATCCGTAAGAATGTATATTGAACTTGAAATGCATTGATTAATATAGCCTCCCATATTTAGCATTTTAACCTTCTTAGAGTATCCCATTTTCTTCCATATATTTGCTCAAATAAAAAGAACATTTTAAATTCCCTTCAATTTATTTATTTTTTGTAAAAATAAATTTTCCTTTTTAGATATCTTTAATCATACAACTGATTTTGGTTCTTCTTGTATGTAAATGATCTCCCTCACCCCACAACCCCTCAGGTAATCTATAGGAAAGCCATGACTGATCACTTTGCCTTCATTATTCAACAGACAGTGTTGACAAGGATGAGATTGAGGAGGACAGATATTCCTCATTTGTTTTAATTCAATATCATAGAGATCCTATATTTGGTAGTCATCATTTGAAGTTTTTAAACTGAAAAAAGAATAAATTCAGCAAAAGTTTATTATTCAGAAAACATTTTGTATTTTTTTAGTTAAGATTTAATTTAACACTTGTTATTAATTTTCTGCAGCACTTGGTATTATTTGTCTTGTTGATGATAGCCATTCTAACAGGTGTCAAACGATATCTCATTGTGATTTTGATTTGCATTTCCCTAATAGTTAGTGAAGTTGAGCATTTTTTCATATATCTGTTGGCCATTTGTATGTCTTGTTGGGAGAAGTTTCTGTCCATGTCCTCTGCTGATTTTTTAATTGGGTTGGTTGTTGAGTTGTATGAGTTCCTTACGCAGTTTGGATATTAGCCCTTTATCTGAGGTGTTGTTTGCAAATATCTTCTCCCATTCAGTTGGTTGCCTCTTTGTTTTGTTGAGGGTTTCTTTTGTTGTGCAGAAACTGTTTAGTTTGATATAGTCCCATTTTATTTTTTTCTTTATTTTAGCTTTTACTTCCCTTGCCTTTGATGTCAAATTCATAAAATCCTCTTTGAACCCAAGGTCCGTTAATTTAGTAGCTATGTTTTCTTCTATGCAGTTTTTTTGTTCACGTCTTATGTTTATGTCTGTGGTCCATTTTGAGTTAATTTTGGTACATTATTACAGATAGCAGTCTGGTTTCATTCTTTTGCACATGGCTTTCCAATTGCCCCAGCACCACTTATTGAACAGGCTTTCTTTACTCCCTTGTATGTGTTTGTGTCCTTTGTCAAAAATTATCTCTATATTTATTTGGGTTTATTTTCAGGTTTTCAATTCTATTCCATTGGTTTGTGTGTCTGGCGTTTTTCCTGCCAATACTATGCTGTTTTGATTATTGCTGCCCTGTAGTACAAGCTGTAGTCAGAGAGTATGATACCTCCAGCATTATTCCTTTTTCTTAGGATTGCTTTCGCTATTCAGGGTCTTTTGTGATTCCATACAAATCTGATGACGTTTTGGTTTGCTTCATTTTTTTTTTTTTAAATGCTATTGGGATTTTGATGGGAATTGCATTAAATCTGTATATTGCTTTGGGTGATATGGCCATTTTAACTATGTTGATTCTTCCAATCCATGAGCATGGAATGTCTTTCAATTTCTTTGTGTCTTCTTCAGTTTCTTTTAAAAATTCTTATAGTTTTCAGTGTATAGGTCCTTTATGTCCTTTGTTTATTCCTAGGCATTTTATTATTTTTGTTGCAATTGCAAAAGGAATTGTTTTATTGTTATTTTTCCTCATTTCTTTTACTGAAATTTCATTGTTAGTATATAGGGATACAATGGATTTTTGTACGTTGATTTTGTAGCCAGCAACTTGATGGCTATATTTGTGTATTGTTTCTATAGTTTATTGGTGGAGTCTTTAGGATTTTCTGTATAAACAATCATGTCATCTGCAAAAAGTGACAATTTAACGTCTTCATTCCAATTTGGATGCCTTTATTCCTTTCTCTTGCCTGATTGCTCTGGCTAGAACTTCCAATACTATGTTGAGTAACAGTGGAGATAAGGGGCAGCCCTGTCTTGTTCCTGAATGTAGAGCAAAAGGCTTCAGTATTTCACCATTAATTGTGATATTAACTGAGGGTTTGTCATACATGGATTTAATGATGTTAAGGTATTTTCCTTCCATACCCACTTTATTAAATGTTTTAATCATAAATGGATGTGAGGGGTATTTTTTGTTCATTTGTTTAACTACTCAGGAATAATTTATTTCTAAGGGATATTAAATATTTTAATATTTAAAAATTGTATTTAAAGTAGTGCACTACTCTGTGAAAGTCATATATGGACATTTGCAGAAGTTGAATTTTAGAGTATATATATACGTGTATATATATACATATATATACACATTGTATATACATATATACTTATACATATGCATGGATATATACACATATATGTGTGTATATACATATACGTGTAGTTGCCAATATAATATGTAGAATCTTCTCTTTGCATAATTTATTTTCGCAATTTCATGCAGCATAAAACATAATACATACAATTAGTGTATGTCAAGCAGAAAAGAATGTAATTTCCTGGAAGTAATCATTCCATTCTTACAGTTGTTTTTAATAATGAAAAACTGGTTTACTTTGAATTTGAACAAGTTGTTTTATATATACTGATTACAAGAATTTGTTGTTTGGTAGAGTGGTTAATAGATTTATTAGGTTGCATTCCGATTTAAGCTAATATTGTGTGTGTGTGTGTATTAATATGCTAAAACATATATTCATGAGCAATCTGCAAAATAGCAATTCTCACTGATACTTTCTTGGTATTCCTGTCTATTTAGAATTGCAAAGAATTGCAAAACTCGCCATGAAGGAATGTAAAATTTTAGCAACAATACATTTATATGTACACTGGCTCACGATTTCAGCCAAATATTAGCTCACATTATCTGCTAAAGAGTAGTGTATAAAAGGTGAAGGCATTAAGAAGTACAAATTGTTAGTTACAAAATAGTCATGGACATATAAAGTACACTATGTGACATATAGTCAATAGTAATGTAAAACCTATGCATAGTGTCAGATGGTACCAGACTTACAGGGGGATCACTTCATAGATTATATAAATGTCTAACTACTACACTGTACACCTGAAATTGATATAAAATAAGATTGGATGGGTTATACTCCCATGGCTGGACTACAAAAAAACAGCCATGGGAGTATAAAATACAGCATAGGGAATATAGTCAATAATATTGTAATAACTGTACAGTGTCAGATGGGCAATAGGCTTATTGGTGTTATTACTTTGTGAGGTATATAAATGTCTAATCACTATGTTTTGTATACCTGAAACTAATTTAAAAAATAAGTAAAAGGATAAAGAACTTTTTTAAAAAAAAGAGTATTGGATAGTTGTGATGTTAGAGGAGGGTAGGTAAGGATCCTCCAGGTCTTAAGACTTCTTGAATTTACTAGTAAGAACTAATGTAGAAATGACTGAAGTCTAACCAGGATATCTATTCCTAATTTGTCATTTTTAGGAATCCAAATGATTTTTAACACCTTCAGAAGATATGTTTGCTATGAAGTATTTTGGAAATTGTATTCAGATACTTAAAAAATGAAGTTTTTTTTCCCCCCCTATTATTAAATTCATATATGCTCATTGTTAATCAGATAAGTATAAATAAGAAAATAATAAATTATTTCCCATAATATCACCCACCACGTGTAACCACAAATAATGGCATATTTTCGTGTTATTACTTGGAGTAGTCCATAGAACCTCAGTTTCTTTTGTATTCCATATTCACTCCAAATGAAAATCCAGTTGCCTCTACTGTCCAGAATTAACCCTTTCTCTCTACTTGCACTGCTATCACTTTCTTCCATGACATCCTCATCTCTTAACAGAGCCTATTCTCAAATGGCCAGCAAATGTGACAGTTCTAAAATGAACATAAATCATTTTACTTTGTGCAGAACTCTTTAGTATCTCCCTATTTTGCCCAGAGTATCTACAAATTCTTCATATTGTTTAGGGAATGAAAACAAACAAACAAACAAACACAAAACACTTGATTACAAAAACATCGAAAATAAATTATATAGAGAGTGTAATATGAAACTTTTATATGAATAAATAATTGAGTGGTAAATAACAGACTCATTTATTTATTCAACTAATGTGTGTGTTTGGGTGTGTATGTGTGTGCGCGTGCCATGTACTTTGAAGATTAAGTATATAACAAATCTAATGCAAAATTCAATTGGTTTCCATTTTTCTATATAACAATTTTATAGTGTGAGAAAAGGAACTGGGACTGTCAGTGGGAATTAATGACATCAATAGAGCACATTTCCAGGAGTGGACTAATGTATTATTAAAGGACAGGGTGACCTGGGAGAATTTATATAATTAAAATTCCAAATGAGAGGAGGGAATCAAATTTACTAACATCTTTAGGAAAGGAAATATTTTATGTAAGATATTAGTCTAAGATATCAGGAATTCTGATACAGATATCAAAAAAGAAAAGCTGTGTGGTGAGGTCATTTTGGATGTGGCATTATTCTCCAGTTCAGAGGGAATCACATGGAGAGATATAGACAACTTGTGAGGTAAGCAAAATGAGTTTCACATTGCTGGGTAAAAATAAATGGTAGTTTTTTCCCAAAACATGTTCATTTTTGTGGTTCATATTAATGCAGTAAGAAAGATGGGAATTGGGGTTAATATTAATTTAATAGGAATTTAGGTTTTCTCCCAGATATTAGTACTATCTCAACCTATGGAATCTTGTGTCTATCTTGTTCTTTCTATGACAATCATGCATATATCTTGCACTTTATGTGATTGGACAACTATGATGGAAAATAAATGTTGAATTTAAATATCACTTTTTAATGTTGAGCTAAAATCAATCATATCATGATCTGTATTCATCTTTAAATATCTTAACTGCATTAGTTTATTGTTAACTAAACATGTCTCATGGAAATTTTGTGAAGAAAAGCTCAAATGGAAAAAAAAGATAGATATTACATATGTGATATTTAGAAAACATATCTGACAGAAATATAAAATAACTTGTACTCTTTGGAATACTTATGTAGTTTTTGTAATACAGCATAGCTGATATGTATAGCTTTACATTTATTGGCAAAAATCTTTTTCCAGGGCAGTACACCTACTGATTAACCCTCTACAAACATCCTCAACAATATTCTTATTGAAGGCATCCTGTGTCACAAACAGTAAAAACATACTCACTTCTGTGGAAGTTAGAGGCATCTTGCCATATGCCAAAGCATAGGACTGGAAAGTGTATGCTAGGTTTGTGGATAGGGTGAAGGCAAAGAGGGTAGGGAAGACGGCTTAAGGCATCTAAGAATGTCTGCCTCCTTCCTAAATAAGTACATTAACAGGGTCTCAGAACTATAACGTTGAACAGCTTTTCTTTTTTAATATTTATTATTTTTTTATTAGTTTCAGGTGCACAAGACAAAGTAATACTTAAACGTTTATCTTTTATCTCCCTCACACTGTGTGAACTCCCCTCCCCTATCCACTATCCCTCTGACATCGCACAGAGCCATTACATTTCCACTGTCTCTATTCCTAATACTGTACTCCACTTCTTGTAAGTACATACATACACACACACACACACACACACACACACACACACACACATACATACAAACTTGTAGTTGACATTCATTATTGTTCAGCTTCAGCTTCAGGTGTACAATGCAATGATCAGGCATCTACATCATACCTGAGGTGGTCTCCCTAATGAGACAAGTGTCCATCAGATACCCTACAAAGTCTTTACAACATTATTGATTACGTCCCCCAAATTAATTTTCAGAACCCCGTGGCCAACTTGTGGTTACTGACTGTTTTCTAATCCCCTCACCTTCCCCTTTATCCCCACCCCCCTCCCATCTCGCAACCCTCACTTTTTTCTCTATGTCTCTATTTTCTGATTAGTTCATTCACTTATTCTGATTAGTTCATTCAGAATAAAACTTTTTCTGATTAGTTCATTCACTTATTTTCTTTAGATTCCACATATAAGTGAGATCATATGGTATTTGTCTTTCTCTGTCTGACGTATTTCACTTAACATGATGTTCTATAGGTCCATCCATGTTGTTGCAAATGGTAAGATTTCTTTCTTCTTTATGGCTGTGTAATACTCCATTGTATAAATGGACCACAGGTTCTTAATCCAGTCATCTACCGATGGGCATTTTGGTTGTTTCCATGTCTTGGCTATTGTGTATAGTGCTGCAATAAACATAGGAGTGCATAAAGTTTTTTAATTAGAGTTTTGGATTTCTCCTGATAGATACCTAGTAGTGGAATTGCTAGATCTTAAGGTAGTTCCATTTTCAGATTTTTGAGATACCTCCATACTGTTTTCCATAGTGGCTGCACCAATCTGCAATCCCACCAACAGTGCACAAGCGTTCCCTTTTCTCCACATCCACGCCAACACTTGTTGTTTGTTGATTTATTGATGATAGGCATTTTGACTGGGGTGAGGTGGTATCTCATTGTGGTTTTTATTTGCATTTCTCTAATGATTAGTGAGTTTGAGCATTTTCTCATATGTCTGTTTGCCTTCTGTATGTCCTTTTTAGAAAAATGTCTCTTCATGTCCTCTGCCCATTTTTTAATTGGGTAGTTTGTTTTTTGGAGTTGAGTTGAGTGAGTTTTTTTATAAATTTGTGATATTAACCCCTTATCAGATATGTCATTGACAAATATCTTTTCCCATTCAGTAGGGTCCCTTTTTGTTTTATTGATGGTTTCCTTTACTGTGAAAAAACTTGTTAGTTTGATGTAATCCCACATGTTTATTTTTTCTCTTACTTCCCTAGCGTGAGGGGATATATCAATAAAAATCTTACTCCGGGTAAAGTCTGTGAAGTTTCTTTCTATATTTTCTTCTAGGAATTTTATGATTTCAGATCTTACATTTAAGTCTTTAAGCCATTTTGAATTTATTTTTGTATATGGTGTAAGGAGGTGGTCCAGCTTCATTTTTTTGCATGTGTCTGTCCAGGTTTCCCAGCACCATTTATTGAATAGACTGTCTACCCCACTGTACATTCTTGCTTCCATTGTTGTAGATTAAATGGCCGTATAGGCATGGATTTATTTCTGGACTCTCTATTCTGTTCCATTGATCTATGTGTGTGTTTTTATGCCAGTACCATGCTGTTTTGATTACTGTAACCTTGTAGTATAATTTCATGTCAGGTATTGTTATACCTCCCACTTTGTACTTATTTATCAAGATTGCTGAGGTTATCCAGGGTCTTTTATGGTCCCATATAAATTTAAGGATTACATGTTCTATTTCTGTGAAAAATGTCGTTGGTAGTTTGATAGGAATTGCATTAAATATGTATATTGCCTTAGGCAGTATGGACATTTTAACAATATTAATTTTTCCTATCCATGAACATGGTATGTGTTTCCATCTATTTGTATCTTCTTTCATTTCTTTCTTCAGTGTCTTATAATTTTCTGAGTACAGATCTTTCACTTCTTTGGTTAAATTTATTCCCAGGTATTTTATAGTCTTTGAAGCAATTGTAAATGGGATTGTTTTTTTAATTTCTCCTTCTGATGTTGTATTATTGGTATATACAAATGCAACTGATTTCTGAATATTTATTTTGTATCCTGCTACTTTACTAAATTCATCTATCAGCTATAATAGTTTCTTTGTGGAGTCTTTAGGGTTCTCTATATATAGTATCATATCATCTGCATATAATGACAATTTTACTTCCTCCTTACCGATTTGGATGCCTTTTATTTCTTTTTCTTGTCTGATTGCTTTGGCTAGAACTTCCAGTACTATGTTGAATAGAAGTAGAGAAAGTGGGCAACCTTGCCTTGTTCCTGATCTTAAGGGGAATGGTTTTAGCTTTTCCCCATTGAGTATGATGTTAGCTGTGGGTTTATCATATATGGCCTTTATTATGTTGAGATATGATCCCTCTATTCCCACTTTCTTAAGGGTTTTTATCATAAATGGCTGCTGGATTTTATCAAATGCTTTTTCTGCATCTATTGATATGATCATGTGATTTTTATTTTTCATTTTGTTAATGTGGTGTATCACATTAATTGATTTGCGGATGTTGAACCACCCTTGCATACCAGGGATGAATCCCACTTGAACATGGTGTATGATTTTTTTAATGTATTGCTGAATTCCGTTCGCTAATATTTTGTTGAGGATTTTTGCATCTGTGTTCATTAGAGATATCGGCCTGCAGTTTTATTTTTTTGTGGTGTCTTTGTCTGATTTTGGGATCAGGGTGATAGTGGCCTCGTAAAAAGTGTTTGGGAGCCTTCCCTCCTTCTGGATTTTTTGGTAGAGCTTGAGGAGAATAGGTGATAATTCTTTTTTGAATGTTTTGTAAAATTCACCTGTAAAGCCCTCTGGTCCAGGGCTTTTGTTTGTTGGGAGATTGTTGATTACTGATTCAATTTCCCTGGTGGTAATCAGTCTATTCTGGTTTTCTGTTTCTTCTTGAGTTAGCCTTGGAAGGTTGTACGCCTCTAGAAAATTGTCCATTTCTCCCAGATTGTCAAATTTGTTGGCATACTGTTTCTTATAGTAATTTCTTAATTTTTTTTGTATTTCTGCAGTGTCTGTTGTCACTTCTCCTCTTTCATTTCTGATTTTATTAATTTGGGTCCTCTATCTCCTTTTTTTTAATGAGTCTGGCTAAAGATTTGTCAATTTTGTTTATCTTCTCTAAGAACCAACTCTTGGATTCATTGATCTTTTGTATTTTTCTGGTTTCTATTTGATTTATTTCCACTCTGACATTTATTATCTCCGTCCTGTACTCCATTTGGGCTTATTTTTCTGTTCTTTTTCCAGATTCCTTAAGTGTGAAGATAAAATGTTGTTAATGATTTTTCTTGTTTCTTTAGGTAGGCCTGCAATGCTATGAATTTCCCTCTTAGGACTGCTTTCGCGGCATCCCATAGATTTTGGGTCCTCGTGTTTTCATTTTGTTTGTCTTGAGATTCCTTTTGATTTCTTCGTTGATCTCCTGGTTGACCCATTCATTATTTAGTAACACGTTATTCAGCCTCCATGAATTGGTGTGTCTTCTAGTTTTTTTCCTGTAGTTCATTTCTAATTTCATAGCACTGTGGTCAGAGAAGACAATTGGTATAATTTCAATTTCTTAAACTTATCAAGACTTGTTTTGTGGCCTAACATGTGGTCTATCTTGGAAAATGTTCCATGTGCGCTTGAGAAGAATGTGTATTCTGCAGCTTTGGGGTGAAATGCTCTGAAAATATCAATTAAATCCAAGTGGTCCAATGTGTCATTTAAGGCTGTTGTTTCCATATTGATTTTCTGTCTGGAAGACCTGTCCCTTGTTGTCAGAGGTGTGTTGAAGTCCCCTACTATGATAGTGTTACTGTTGATCTCTGTCTTTATGTCAGTCAATATCTGTTTTATATATTTAGGTGCTCCTATGTTGGGTGCATAGATGTTTACTAGGGTTATGTCCTCTTGTCGGATCGATCCCTTTATTATTATATAGTGCCCATCTTTGTCTTTTAATATGTTCTTCATTTTAAAGTCTATTTTGTCAGATATAAGTATTGCAACTCCAGCTTTTTCTCATTTCCATTTGCATGAAATATCTTACTCCAACCCTTCACTTTCAGCCTGTGTGTGTCTTTTGATCTGAGGTGAGTCTCTTGTATACAGCATATACAAGGGTCTTGCTTTCTTATCCACTCAGCCACCCTATGTCTCTTGATTGGAGCATTTAATCCATTTACATTTAAAGTGATTATTGATAGGTACATAGTTATTGCCATTTTTAAATTTGTAGTTAGATTGTTTTCATCTTTCTTCTATTTACAGAAGTCCTTTTAGTATTTCTTGCAATGCTGGCTTGGTGGTAATAAATTCCTTTAGCTTATTCTTTTCTGGGAAGCTCTTTATCTCTCCATCAACTTTAAATGATAGCCTTGCTGGATAAAGCAATCTAGGTTGTAGGCCTTTGTTTTCCATCACTTTGAGTATCTCCTGCCACTCCCTCCTGGCCTTCAATGTTTCTGTAGAAAAGTCATTTGATAGTCTTATGGGAGTTCCCTTGTATGTAACCCTCTGTCTTTCTCTTGCTGCTTTTAGGATTCTCTCTTTGTCTTTAACCTTTGCCATTTTAACTATAATGTGTCTTGGTGTGGACCTGTTTGGGTTTATCTTGGTTGGAACTCTCTGCACTTCCTGGGCTGGTATGTTGGTTTCCTTTATCAGGTTAGGGAAGTTTTCAGACATTATTACTTCAAATATGTTCTCAATCCCTTGCTTCCTCTCTTCACCTTCTGGTATTCCTATGATGCACATGTTGTTGCGCTTGATGTTATCCCAGAGATCTCTTCAACCATCTTCATTGTTTTTCATTCTTTTTTCTTTCTGTTGTTCTGTTTGGGTGATCTCTGCTAATTTGTCTTCTAAGTCGCTGATTCGATCCTCTGTTTCATCTAACCTGCTGTTAATTCCTTCAAGTGAATTCTTTATTTCGGTAATTGTGTTCTTTAGTTCTAACTTGTTGTTCATTATGATTTCTCTGTCCTTCTTTATGTCATCTCTAAGCTCCTTAAACATTCTTATCATCAGTGTTCTGAACTCTGTCTCTGATAGGTTGATTACCTCTGTTTCATTTGATTCATTTCTGGAGGTTTCTTCTGTTCTTTTATTTGGGATATGTTTCTTTGTTTCCCCATTCTGGCTGAGTCTCTGTGTTTGCGTCGATGTAGTAGGTAGGTCCCCTAGAGTTCTTAGTTCTTGCTGGGTTATCTTATGTAGTATGTGTCCTTTATATTTGACTTACACTACTTCGTTCTCCTCTGCATGTCCTCCAAAGGTGACTCTTGCGTTGTGTATATAGTCCTGTTAAAGAAGATCTTTAATTGCTTTTCGCTTGTGAGTAGGTGGGGTTAACTCCTAGGCTGACTAGTTGTGAGACTTGGCTCTGCCCACCATAGGGTGTTCTGTTGCATGAGGGTTGACCACTTAAATGTGGTTTGGCCTCTATGGGCTCTTGTGCCTGTAGAGAATTTCCTCTGGGTGGGTCACTTGTAGGTCAAACTCGGTAGTACTCTGGTTTGGTCTGGAGTTGGCCTCTGGGTGTGTTGAATCTTGTGCTTCTTAAGCTGGGCCCTGGTAGGGCAATTTCAGAACAAAGCAATCACCAAGCACAACAACAACAAAGAAAAAATCAAATACATTCACATGTAAAAACAACCGACAACCCACACTCAACACAGGCAAAGATATCAAAGATATAAAGACAAAACAAAACAAAACAAACAAACAAACAAAAAAGCAGCACCAATCTTGGCTTAAGCCCACCAAGTAATCTCCAGCTTGTCCTGTGCTATACCAAAGAATCCTCTGTGTATTGTGCAGGCAGAGCCAGTCACCTGGTGCCTAGAGTGACGTTGGGACTGCAGATTTAGCTGCCTGGGGCTGAGGGGTCTGGATGATAGTTTCTACAAAGTCAGTGCAGTTTCTGCCCTTGTCTGCACATATGCGCACTGAGAGTAGCACCACCAGCCCTGTGTCCAGTTCTCCTGAGTCTTAGGGCACTTCTTCTGTGTCTGTATGTGTGTGTGGTGGGCGGGAGATTTCTGAGGTGATGAAAGCCCATAGCTGCGTCTGCCACTTACTGCTGATCCCTGGGAGTGCCTCTGCAGTTGTAATTGCCCTGCCCTAGGCAGGCCAGAAAGGGTGGGGGCTGGGAATGGAGGGGTCTTCTCTCTCCCAGCCCAGCCGTGTCACACTCTTCCCACAGGCCAGAAAAGGTGGTGGCTGGGAGTGGAGGAGTCTCTTCTCTCCTAGACCAGCAAAGATCACACTCTTCCTAGCCTCTTCCCTGGGTCAGAGCTGCACGCTAGTCTCAGAGCCTGAACACTAAGGCTCCTCTGTAATCTGACACTACTCCTCAGTTCAGGGGCCAGTTTAAGTCTCTACAAAGGCGGGGTAGGATTGGAAGGGGGCGGGGAGGGAGAGGCCCAGGTATGGAGTTTATGTCCTTTGTCAGACCTAGGGCTCAATTGGCTGCCCCCTTGGCGGGAGAGATCAGCTGTGGGATGCAGAGAAAGGGCCCACTTCCTGGATTTTGTGTTCTCTGTTCCATCCTGGGATCCCCTGCATCTCCACAGCCGCAGATGCGGGCCACGTCTCTACTCCGCTCCCTTCCCTCTTGCCCTGCTCGCCCAATTTGTGCACTTTCAAGTAATCCTTGCATGAGTCTCTTAGCTGTTCTGCGTGATGAGCAGAGAGTCCTTTGATGGGTTATAGATGTTCTGTTTGTGATAAGATCCGGAGGGGAACTCAGAAAGTGTGCCCCGCTGCCGCCATTCCTATGAGCTGAACAGGTTTTAACTGGAAGGTTTTATGGGGTGTATGTCTGGAGAGGAAGGTAGGCTGGGCTGAAGGAAATAAAGAAGGATGGGTCGGAAGAGACTGGCATTTCCATTTCTCATGACCAGTGCACAGATTTCACTAGCATTGTATGCTCCCAAAGACCTCATTTAGCGGGAAGTGAAAATTAACATCATTATAATCTGAGGAAATGTTGCTAGGAGTACTTTGTTTAAAAAAGCTCTTTTCTTTTAAAGTTCATCATGTACATATTATGCCAATTCCCATGAGTGAATTGTTAATTCTAACTTGAATTTTTAGTGCAAATTAATGTCTTCATTTTTGCCATTGCCTGTCTATAGCTGGAAGCAAGTTATTCATTGTCCACATCTTTGAGGGTTCTTTGTCAAATCATGTAAATTTAAGATGTATGAAGTGTTTCCGTTTTTCACATTTGCCACTGTGAGGGATACTGGAAATCCTGACCCTAACCACTTAACCAGAGGCTACACAGCACCTTCAAGTAAAGCTTAGGTAAAGGAAGGGACTGCATAATATTTTCTTTGTTATTTTGCTGCTGTGCAAATTATACTTCAAAACAGCCATGTCATCTGTTATCGTCTAATAATCTACTTCTTTTAATTTTTCCTCTTGCATGTTTGAAAAAACTCTCATTAAAGACCAAAAAAACCAAAAACCAAAACAAAACAAAACAAAAAGCTGGAACTTATTAGTAGTTCATTGGCTGTTATTAGTCAGAGTGAATACATATTATTTCTCTGGAGAGTGGTGATTAAACCTGACAAAGTTACCAGGCTCTGTGTTCGAATCTAAAATTATAAATTAACAGTTCTATTTTAAATTTGCAGAGGAGGAAATTAAAGTGTTATAATCTCAGATATAGATGGTA
This sequence comes from Rhinolophus sinicus, assembly GCF_036562045.2. Lineage (NCBI taxonomy): Eukaryota > Metazoa > Chordata > Mammalia > Chiroptera > Rhinolophidae > Rhinolophus > Rhinolophus sinicus. The sequence continues at coordinate 143,995,046 of NC_133753.1, forward strand.
GATTCATTTTTATCAATCTGATGAATAATAAAAATACTTGTGATTTCTTTAATGTTGACATGAATATTAAATAGAACATTAAGTAAAATGAAACATACATAATTAAAACTATTAACTTAAAATAGTTAATTTTATAGGCAATATGTTAATTGTAAAAAAGAACATGTATTCCCTAGAGATAAAGTACCTACCTCAAATACTTGTGATAACGTTTAACAGTATGAGATCTTTGGGAGGTAACTTAACTTTTCTGTGCCTCAGTATCCTCATCTATTTATTGAGTAATACCTAACTCATTTTTTTTGTGTATTTTAAAAAAATATTTAAATTAATACATGCAGAATATGAGGCATGATAAAAAAATACGGTGAATGTTTAAATTAAAAAATAGTAGTACAGCAAAAGACACATTGATATTAATCCCCCTCAAAATACTCCCCTCTCTTTGAAAACACTTATCCCATCATTCTTGCCACTTTCTGAAGCAGTTCTGGAAGTCCTCTTTTGTGAGTGTCTTTAGTTATGCTGTCATGGATGCTTTGTAAATCATTTTGACTTTGGTGAAGAGCCAGATGTCACACGGTGACAGATCCAGTGAATAAGGTGGATGAGGCCACAATATAATGTTTTTATTTGACAGAAATTGCCATATACCAGAAACAATATGTGACATGGAGCCTTGTCATGATGAAGGGTGATTTACGGCACACTTTAAAATGCACCTTCTCTCAACAATAGCTGACACCGAATTGACTGCACCCAACAAGTTGAAATTTGTCGCAAATTGTTACTAAGCTTCCACATGCCACTTCTTGTATTGAAAATTTGTGCCTTTCTGTTGGATGGCACTCGGCAGCATTATTCACCATATGTTCTGATCACACCTCATACATAATCATACTACTGCCTAACATTTCTAGGGATTCAACATTACAGAAATGTTTCCATGAAATCAAATCAGTCAATCATCACCAAACCTGTCGTGTATTTTTCTTAACTGGAAAAATTCTTAGGAACTTTATGAAATATAAGAAAGTATATTGTTCCAATAAAATTGCTACAATAAAGCAATTTTATTGTAGAATAAAAAATAAAATTAAAGCTAAATTATACTCAGACAACTGCCATAAAAATATGCTAATATTAAAAAATAGAACATTAAAATCTCTGTAAATGTTGCTTGTCAAAATTAGAATGTATCATAATGAAACAACATTCTAAGTGGATATTAGTTAATATTTTTGCTACATATATTAATGATAATTATTAGGAGTGTAATAAGTGCAATATTGAAAGAAAGAAGATTAATTTGAAAAATGGACTTCAAAAATACAGGCTCTGATCATTTGTAATTCTGATATTCTATATGTGTTAAAAGAAATCTGGCTATGATTCTAATGGTAACTAAATAGGACTCTGTTGGATTACACTTTTAAAGAAACTCTGACAATAAAGCCTAGGAATAATACAAAGAAGACAACCACCTGAAGGCACCAGAGAGTAGAAAGAAGCCAATAGACTCTCATCGGACTGCATACTCAGAGAAGGGAAGGAGAAAGACTGAATGAAGAAAGTTCCTGATATATGTGATTTTAAGCTTGGGACTAAAGAGTTGAGTATATGGCAGCAATGGGTCACCAGAGATAAAATGGAGACCCAGGCATTTTAAGTTAGGTAGAGTGGGCACTGAATAGAGTAGGGAACCTTAGAAGGGAAGGAGCCAGAGAGAGATCACATTCTACTTACCCAAATCTCTGATTGAATATTAAACATGCATATGAGAAACAGACTCAAAAAAGCTCACCTAAAACAAAAGACGTGAACTAAGACTGGAACTGCTGCCCAAGAAAAAAAACACAAATTTTGAAATTGAAATTTAAGCCAAGAAACTTGTCAGAGAAAAGTAATGGAATCCTACATCCCTACAATGTTACGTTCAGAATGTCCAGAATGCAATTCGAAGTTACCAGAGAGATCAAAAACTAAGAAAATGGAACATATTCTTAAGAAAAAGATAAAATCAGTCTAATCTGACCCCAAGATTAACCTTTTATTGTAAATAGATAGCAAGGGTGTCAAAATAGCTACTGTAACTGACTTCAATCATGTAAAACAAATGCTTTCACAGAGTGAAAAAAATAAGAATTCTTAGAAAAATAAGAAGTTTCAATAGAAATATAAGAAGTCTAAACAGAAATATAAATAATTCAAAAGAACAAAATGGAAATTGTAGCCTTGAAAAATAAAATGTCTGATGTTAAAAAATCACTGGATGGATATAACAGCTAAATGAAGGTAACAGGAGTAAATAAACTAGATGATAAATCAATAAAAAGTAAATTTGAAAAATAGATAAAATACTTTAAAAAATAAATAAAGCCTCTGGTATCTATTGTATATTATAAATGTAATTGGAATTCTAGTAATAGTGAAGATGAAGAATTGGAGGGGAATTATCTGAAAAAAAAAAAAGATATCTGTTAATGTCTCAAATATGAAAACCAACAGAAATTTATGGTACATGGGCTCAAAAAATGCCAAGTAGAGAAACACAATGAAGCTCACATTCAGGTATATAATAACCAAACTTTTGTAATACAAAAATAAAAATCTAACCTTGGAAGCAGTGACAACAAATTACACACAGGAACATGATCCAAATAAAAGCACAGTTCTCTCCAGCTCTGATAAAGTAGTATACTCAAGGACTGCCCATGTGGAATTTCTTTTCTTACTTCAACAAACAAGTCAGTTTAATTCAAACATTTATTGAATACTCATTAGTTACTAGGAATATAAATTCTTTATAAGTAAGGCTCATTTGCTTATTAAACTCTCAAATAAAAACGAGTGTCGGCATTCAAACACACTTGAGAAACGTTAGAAAATTAAAGTCACCTTTTTTTGTATTCTGAAAAAAACATTCTCCCATTCACACTCAAATGAAATTATTTCAAATATTTTCCCAACCTTAAACCATATTCATTGCTTTCCTTTTTTAAAAAATGTACTTTTTAATTAAAATTGACATACAGTATTATATTAGTTTCAAGTGTATAACATAGTGTTTAGACACTTATATAACTTACAAAGTGATCACTCCAATAAGTCTACTTCCCATCTGACACCATACATAGTTATTACAATTGATTATATTCCATGTGCTGTATTTTACATCCCTGTGACTATTTTTTGTAACTGGCAATTTGTACTTCCTAATCCCTTCATCTTTTTCACCTATCCTCCCAACCCCTCTTCCATTTGGCAATCATCAATTTGTTCTCTGTATCTATAAGTTTCTCTTTCTTGATTTAGAGTAAAACATTTTTAAATTGCCTTTGTAATGCAATTATATACCTAAATTAACTCCACTAATTACTTTCTTAATGGAAAGATTAGAGGAAAAAAAGAAATTTGTCCCACATTTACAGTATAAAAATAGATTGCAAAATTAGGAGGAATATAAGTAAATATAAAAGGGGGTAGAGAAGTGAACAAAAAAAGAAGTATGCAAAAAAGGAATAAGAAAAAATAATAGAGATGAATTAAAAATAGGAATATAAAACTAAGGAATAAAGCTCAAGTAAAAGAAATTGTCAAAGACATACTTCTGTGGAGTAACACATTAAAATATTTTAGGTCCTTAGAAGAAAGGTTGTATAATAAATCTCATACAATTTGGTCTCATTCTTTCATCACCTAGGCAGTAGGAGGAGATTACCTAAAATGTCATTAAATATAAAGCAAGAAAGTTGATCCTCTAGAAATCAGATTTACTAACACCATTGTTGATGATATTGAAATACATTCTTATTTTTCTCCTTAGAAATCTAGGAATGGTCAAGAAATGTTCACTTGAGAGAATGATGTGTTGGGGCACCAAACTCTTTTTAAAAATGTATCTGGGGCCATTATTAAAATTTATTTTAATTAACATTATTGAGATGACTGGTTAATAGCATTATATAAGTTTCAAGTGTAAAATTCTATCATACTTCATCTGTATATTGCATTATGTGCTCACTACCCACAGTCTAGTCTCTCTCCATCACACACACAAAGGAAAAAAAAAAAAAAGGCACAGTTCTCATTACCAACCAAGTACTGAAAGAAAAGAAAAATTGATAGTGTCAACCTAGAGTTTTATATCTGGAAAAATATCCTTCAAACATGAAGGCTAAATAAAGACATTTTGTGGAGATAATTTTTTACTAGTAAACCTGATCTAAAAGACATGCTAAAGAAAGTTTTTTTCGAGATGGGATGAATCATGTCCCACACAAAAGAATGAAAAATCTAAGTAGCAATAAATATTTGGATAAACTTAAATCTCTATTTTGATATGCTCCATTTTTTTCTGTATTTCTCTATAAACCACTAAAACTGTAAAAAACAAAAATACAATATTTGTAGTCATAAGTCATATCTACATATTACATAATACATATCCACTATAACACAAAGCATGAGGGGTATGACCTAGAGTTCAAAGTTTCTATATTTTATGTGCAGTGACACTACATTAACAGTAAGTGTACTATGAAAAGTTAAGAATGCGTGTTATAATTTCTAAAGTGGAAATTTAAAACATTCATATATTCATATAATAAAAAAGATATCAAAGGAAGACTCTTGGAATTAAAAACATGATATAAATAGAAAACAAATAATAACTCAATACAATCAAAACGAAATAATTTCATTAAATATTAATAGACAAAATAATGAAATTAAAACTCAGAGATCATTAGAATTTATTTTTAAAATATGCAACTTTATGCTATATATAAGTTAACTGTAAATAGATGAAGAAAGTCATGATACAAACAGTAAGTTTAAGATGGCTTAAGAGGTTTATGTATTATTAGATAAAATAGATTCCAAGACAAAAAGTTTTACTAGTGATAAAGTGGAACACTTAATTTTACTAGTGATTAAAGGGTAAATTCAGAAATCATCAATGTTTATTTACATAACAAAGCTACAAAATTCATGAAGCAAAAATGGACAGAAATAGGGAAATATACTATATGACAATTTTAATTAAAAAAGTACTACCTATATTTTAGCAATTAATGAGGCAGGTAGATAAAAATGTAAAAAGAAAGTACAGTCATCTATTTTGATCTCATTAATATTTATGGAAATCTACATCCAATAATGGCAGAACACATATCTTTTTAAATGCACAGGTATGTTTATCAATACAGAACAAATGTTGTCATAAAATAAACCTTAAAAAGTGTTAAAATGTTGAAATAACATACAGTATGTCCTCCTACCATAATGGCTTTAAGCTAAAAGTTAATTAAAGTAATATAAATAGAAAAATAAAATATTTTAAATTATCAACCTACTCATACATTATTTATAGACTAAATAATATTGTAAAACTGAAACTAATATAATATGTATGTCCACTATAATAAAATAATAAAAAATGTTTTTTATTGTTTTTTAAAAGCATAAATCAAAAGGGAAATTCGAAAATATTTTGAATTGAATACTAATAAAAATAAAATATATCAGAAGCTATGCAATTGAACCAAATTAGATGAAAATGAATCTTTAAATATTTTTGTTTTGTTACAAAAGATCAATGATTGGAGTTCTCTTATTAAGAAATTACTAAAAGAAGAGCAACTTAATAAAAATAAAGAAATGAATCAATACAACTTTTCTTCAATTAAAAATTTAAAAAATGAAAAAATAAAATAAAAATCACAAAAAATAATATTTTGAAAAGATCAATATATTTGGTAAGCTTCCGGCTAGCCTGATCAAGAAAAAAGAGAGATGAAAACAATCACCAATATTGTCTGCCTGTGGCCAATATGAAAGGGAAGTGATGAACTTCAAAGGGGAACAAGGAAACTTTTTAGGGTGATATAACTAGTCTGTATTTTAATTGTGGTAGGTAACATGACTTTATACAGTTAACAAAAATTATAATATTAAGCTGTACACTTAAATTAGTAAATTTTTTTCATGCAATTAAACTTCAATAGATTTGAAAGTAGAAGTTATTTAAAATATTAAAGATTTATTATTCTTCAAACTACCATTTTATATGATTTTCCATTTTTTTCATTCTAATAGCTAATTCTAAAACTATTTCATTATTTCAGCTCTTATATTAAACTCATTATAAATTAAAATAGCTGTTATTATTTATGATATAGCACTGAGTCATTTCTATTTAAAAGTATTCAATTATTGATGAAGAAAACTAAATATATTCAAAATATCATGAGCAACTTTGCTAGTGGGAATGCAAAATAGTACAGCTAGTTTGGAAGATAATTTGGCAGGTTCTTACAAACTAAACACACTCTTGCCAAATGATTCAGCAATCTCATTTCCTGGTATTTATATAAAGGAGTTGAATACTTACCGCTATATAAAAACCTGCACACAAATATTTATAACAGCTTTATTCATAATTGCAAAATCTTGGAAGCAAATAAGGTATCCTTCAGTAGATGAACAGATAAATAAACTATGGTATATCCAGAGAATGGAATATTATTCTGGAATGAAAAGAAATGAGTTACCAAGACACACAAAGACATGGAGGAATCTTAAATAAATATTGCTAAGTGAAAGAAGCCAAATTGAAAAGGTTGCATACTGTATCAAAACAATGCAGACAATGAAATGATCAGTGGTTGTCATGGGTTGCTTGTCACCGGTTGCAGGGAAGGGATGAATATATAGGATATTTAGGGCAGTGTGAAATACTCAGTATGATACGACAATGATGTATACATGTCATTATACATTTGTCCAACCTATAGAGTGTAAAACGCCAAAGATGAACATTAGTACAAACTATGGACTTTGGGTGATTATGATGTGTCAGTGTAAGCTTATCAATTATAACAAATGTACTATTCTGGGGGGGAGGGCTGTTGGCTATGGGGAACTAATGGGGAAGGCTATCCCTGTGTACAGGAAATGGTATATGGGAAATCTCTACAGCTTCCTTCCCCTCAATTTTAATATAAACCTTAAACTGTTCTTAAACAATAATCTTAAAACACCTACAACAGACATACTTAATGTGGAAAACAATGTTAATATTCTCATCAGTGTACAAGCAATTAAAATTTTAAGGAATTCTGTTGTGGGAAATTTTAAAGAATAGTGTTATGGGGAAAAGCTAAATAGAGGCCAAAGTAGAGGGATAAATTGGTGGTTTTATTCTGATGAGGTGTCAACCATTTTATTTTATTTTTTAAATTTATTATGGAATGTTTCAGTAGAAAGTTGTCAAAGAATAATTGGCTAATTCCCATGTAACTATTGCCCAGTTTAAGACATAAAACTTGTGGATTTTCTTTCTTAACTAACATTCTCAATTTGATATTTATTTCTATGAATTAGATATACTATATTTTCACTAAGTTTTTTTTGTATTTGTTTAAACTTTTTATCTGAGAAATTTACTGATGTCGATAAGTATAGTCACAGATGATTCATTTTCATTGTCATATGATATTTTGTGATATGAGTACAACACTATTACTTTGTTTATCATGAGTGATTATGTAGTATGTTTTTATTTTATAAACCATGGTGGTACAAACATTCTTAAGCTTGTCTCCTCGAGAGAAGAATCTATGTGGTGTTTCCCTATGAGTAAATTTGTTGAATATAAGATAGGCACATCTGCAAATTACTTGCTCTTCAAAGTACACTAGTTTAATTTCTATCATTATTTATAAGAGTTATTTTTTTCACCTTCTTACCAATGCAGTGTAATTGTAGATTTTAAATTCATTCAAATAAAATAGATGAGGTATTTCATTAAAAAATTAAAAACTGAATTATTTTAAACTAATTGTTTATTTTATTTTTTCTATTTTAAAATAATACAAATAATTTTGTTATGTAACTTATCTGTTTTATATATAATGCCACATTTATTCTTTGCCATTTTTTAAATGATTTGTTGTATTTCTTGATATTTTTTGGATAGTATTCTTTTCTGCATATGTGTACTTCTAATATCTTTCTATATATATTGTATTTCTTGGTATACTTAATTAAATCTACTGATGAAGATAATTTCTTTTTAATGAACTGAATCAGTCTTTCCCTTATTTCTTGTTTAAGGTATCCTTTCCTATTTTGAAGTCTAATATATTTTATTAAGCAGTCAAGATAGTACAATAAGGCACACAATCCACCTTTTTGTTATCTCTTGATAGACAATAATTAATGCATGTTGGGCTTGGATGTAATCACTATGGCTCAATGCACTGCTTTCATTGATTTTTCCAATAAGGCTTTATTTAAGGTATGAAAAAGAAACTACTTTCTTTTTCTTCCCAGTGTTTAATTTTCTCCCCTACTGAACCAAATTATTTAATTGCTAGCTAGTCTTTATCATCTCTTCATGTTTCCCATCTATCACTAATGCAATCACAACTCATAACATTGTACATCTTAGTATTTCTAGTTATTTATTGTTTTGCATAGTAACTTTTTTAAATTTCAAAAATAATGTGTTCTTGTTTTTAAAAATGTCTCCCTTTATTATATAATGTCATTCCTAAGAGATAAGCATGAAAATTGTGACAAATTCATCTTAACATTATTGATATTTATGTATAGTTATTAATATAACTATATATACTATTTAGTCAATATTAAATATTGCAGAATGTTTTATAACTCAAAATGTAAATATTCACTTATTTGTTGTTATGCCTGTAATATTAACACAGATTTGTAAAACTTCACTGCAAAAATACTTTTTGTTTATTATGTAATTCTCCACTATTGGGTCCCTTTGGTAACATTTATTCTTGTCTTCTATTATTCTGCATTAGTTCTTCGTTGCTTGATTTTTTATTAGTCTGGGTTTCTTATATGATATGCAGGTTTTGACCTAGAAAAATCTACTTTAATGCTCTAACAGAGCATATTTTTAAATTAATACACTGGATATTTCAAATTAAGTGAAAACTATTTGGATATTCTTGAAAAAGTATACAGAATTACAGGTCCATACCCACTTTTTAGAAAAATTTTATTAAGTTTAGTGGTATGACATTCTTTAGTAAAGTTGCATAGATTTCAAGTACACAATTCTATAATACATGATCTATATATCAGATTGTGTGTTCACCACCCAGAGTCAGTTCTCCTTCTATCACCATATATTTGATCCCCTTTACCCTCATCTACCACTGCCTTCTGCTCTTACTCTCTGGTAACCACTAAACTGTTCTGTCTGTCTGAGTTTTTGTTTGTTTGTTTGTCTTGTTCATTTGTTATTTTCTGTTTTATATCCCACATATGAGTGAAATCATATGGTTCTGAACTTCTTCTGTCTGACTTACTTTGCTTAGCATGATAATCTCAGGATCCATCTATATTGTTGTACGTGGCAGTATTTCATATCTTCCTATGGCCAGGTAATATTCCATGTGTTATATGTACCACATCTTTATCCAATCATCTATCAGAGAACACTTCAGTTGTTTCCATATCTTGGGCACCGTGAAAATGCTGCAATGGATGTAGAGGTACATATATCTTTGCAGATAAATGTTTCAAATTTACAAAAGTCCCTGAATAGACAAAGCAATCCAGAGGAAAAAACAACAACAACAACAGAACAAACAAAGAAAACAAGGCCAGAGGTGTCATGCTCCCTGATTTCAATTTGTACTACAAAGTGACAATAATCAAAATAGCATGGTATTTGCAGAAAAACAGACACACAGACCAATGGAATAGAATTGAGAACCCAGACATAAACCCATATACATATGGTCAGATAAATTTTGACAAACGAGTCCAAAACATACAATGGAGAAAAAAAAGCCCTCTTCAATAAATGGTGCTGGGAGAATTGGAAAGCCACGTACAAAAGAATGAAACTTGACTGCTATCTGTTACCATGTACCAAAATTAACTCAAAATGGATCAAAGACAGAAACATAATACCTGAAACAATAAACTGCATTGTAGAAAGCATGGTACTAAACTTATGGACCTTGGGTTCAAAGAGGATTTTATGAATTTAACCTCAAACACAAGAGAAGTAGAAGCTAAAGTAAATGAATGGGACTATATCAAACTAAAACGCTTCTGCATAGCAAAAGAAACCATCAACAAAATAGGCACCATACAGAATGGAAGAAGAAGATATTTGCAAACAGCACTTCCGATAAGAGACTAATATCCATAATATATAATGAACTCATACAATTCAACAACCAAAAAACAAACAATCCAATTTAAAAATAAGCAGATGACCTGAACAGATACTTCTCCCAAGAAGACATACAAATGGCTAACAGATACATGAAAAAGTGCTCAACTTCACTAGCTATTAGGGAAATGTAAATCAAAACCACCATGAGATACGACCTCACACCTGTTAGAATGGCTATTAGCACCAAGACAAGTAATAACAAGTGTTGGAGAGGTTGGAGAGAAAAAGGAACCCACATACACTGTTGATAGGAATGTAAATTGGTACAGCCAGTATTGGAAACAGTATGAAGTTTCCTCAAAAAAATTAAGAATAGAATTGCCATACAACCCAGCAATCCCTCTTCTGGGTATCTACTCAAACCCTCTTAATTTTCTTTGTATTTAACTTCTTGTTAGCTTTATGTGGCTTACCATTGATCAAAATAAGAAATTATTATCTAAAGACAGCTCAATAAAACTCCTAATGGAATATCAGTGTAATTCCAGATGAAATTAAAGTGCATTATTTAAATGTAACTGATTGGTGCATATCAGACAAAATTCCTGCCATTCAGTGCCCATCCATTTATGATTAGTGCTATATATGCCTGCATTTTCAGGGTTCATTTTTTTCATTGATTAAAGATATTGTGTTCTTTGCAGGTACTACATAAATGTAAAACATCTCACAGGTGATTTTCATATTTAGCGTAACACAAAAATACTTGGATCATGTGGCATATATGTGTGTAATTGTAGGTGTACACCCTACTATAGATTCAGGGTTATATACAATAAAGGAAAAGAGTATCATGTAAGATGGTTTTGTAGCCTTAAGAGACACTGATAACAAATCTGGACATTATTTTTAAGAGAACAGAGAAATGTGATTTTTTTCTGCCCTCCACTCTTTTATTTGTCATTCACTTGACATTTATTGAATAGCATAGGTTAGAGACTGAAATAAATATCCTAATATTTAAAGAGACATTAGTATCCATTTGAAATGCATCATATTGGATCAACCAAATAACTGTCATCGCTGACAGAGTGTTAATTGGTCATTCAAAGGATGGAATAGAATATATTAACGCAGTTTACTTTGCATCAGCACCTATGCCAGTATTGACTTCAAGGATTAAGAAAATAAAGGAATTTGTTATGATTCTTGATTATAAGCTAAATTAACTGATGGTGGATGATATGTTATTAATGAAACAGAGAACACTGTAAATGTAACAAACTTGGTACTTAATTGCAGTTTTTAAAAATGTGTGTGTGTGTGTGTGTTGTGTGTGTGTGTGATTATAAATATTAAGTAAGACATTGAAATTATAATCCTCAAATTCAAGGGAGAAGACTCCAAACTGGATACATGTATACATGAGGAGGTTCATTTCCATATGCATAGTAATTAAAGCCACAGGAAATTATCTAGGAGAGAGTAGAAGTAGAGAGAAAAAGTGGAGCTGGGAGCATGTCAGCATTTTAATGTTGGATAGAGGATGAGAACCCAGCAAAAGAGACTGAGTAAGTACTTCCAGTGCCAGTATATATATAGAAGCCAGTATACGAGAGTATTTTCAAAAATAGAAATTACTCTGAGGGTAATTAAACTGACAAAGACGTGATAATGGATTTTTGAAACAGTAAATTTTGAAAGACATTGATAGGTACAGTTTCATCGGAATGGTGAGCATATAAGACAAAATTCTGTAGGTTGAAGACTTAATAAGAGTGAAGATAACAAATAAAGACAACTCTCTTTCCAAAATCAGAAGAGAAATAGAGGAAAAGTTTTTTTTAAGATGTAAAAACTAGCACCTTTGTTTGTTCATAGATATTATAAGATGAAGGGGAGAGATTGATACAAACCAATGAAAAACCTATTATGTAAAAATCATTTAAGTATAATACACATATAGAAAAATATACATAAAATGACCATGAAGACAGATCAGCAAATATTTTTGATAGATATTCTGTTTTGTTTCGCTTGAAATATACTTTGTATAGTTACAATTGAGTTTAGCAAAAGATATAACATATTAACAATGATACTGTCTGTTTGGGACTGAATTGTGTCCTACCAAAATTCATATAATGAAGCTTTAAACCCCGACTGTGACTGCATTTAGATATAGGATATTTAAGTATGTAATTAAGATTAAATGAGGTCATAAGTGTGAGGCCCTAATCTGATAGGACTAGTGTCCTTATAAGGAGAGGAAGAGACATCAGAGAATGCTCTATCTTTTCACATGCACAGAGAAAAGACCAACTGAGGACACAAGGAGAAGGCAGTCTACAAGCCAGGAAGAGAGTCTTCACCAGGCATCACTCCTGCTGCAGCCTTGATTTGGACTCCCATACTGCAGAACTTTTGATGTGCACTTTGGGGCCAGATGGATGCATGCCATTCAAAAATGAGTCCTGAGCTTTGGTGAAGGGATGATGACTCTGGGGGCATCAGAGGCCTATGGGAGAGACTGAGGTGTATAGCTTTGAGGCAAGTACTTAAGGGACAGTCACCATTTTCTGTGGGTTGGGCCCTTTTCCTGTGCAGCCAGCTGGCAGGTGCCATCTTTCCTCAGATCAATGAATTTTATTGTTTTTTTAATTTCAGGTGTACAATTCTGTAATACATCATCTATATATCACATTGTGTGTTCACCACACAGAGTCAGTTCTCTTTCCATCACCATATATTTGATCCCCTTTACCCTCATCTACCATACCCCTCCCCCCCTTACCCTCTGGTAACCACTAAACTATTGTCTGTGTCTATGAATTTTTGTTTCTTTGTTTGTTTGTCTTGTTCTTGTGTTGTTTTCAGTTTTATATACCACATATCAGTGAGGTGACATGGTTCTCTACTTTTTCTGTCTGACTTATTCGCTTAGCATTATAATCTCAAGATCCATCAATGTTGTTGCAAATGGTGCTATTTCATCTTTTCTTATGGCGGAGTAGTATTCCATCGTGTATATATATCACACCTTCTTTATCAAATCATCTGTCGAAGGACATTTTGGTTGTTTCCATGTATTGGCCTCCGTAAATAGAGCTGCAATGAACATTGGAGCACATATGTGTTTATGGATGAATATTTTCAGATTTTTGGGGTAGATACCCAGGAGAGGGATTGCTGGGTCATATGGTAATTCTATTCTTCATTTTTTCAGGCACCTCCACACTGCCTTCCATAGCGGATAAACCAATCTGCATTCCCACCAACAGTGTATGAGGGGTCTTTTTTCTCCACAGCCTCTCCAAAACTTGTTACTATTTGTCTTGTTGATGATCAACATTCTAACTGGGGTGAGGTGATATCTCATTGTGGTTTTTATTTGCATTTCTCTGATGATTAGTGATGTTGAGCATTTTTTCTTATGTCTATTGGCCATTTGTATGTCCTCTTTGGAGAAATGTCTCTGTAGATCCTCTTCCCATTTTTTAATTGGATTGTTTTTGTTGTTGTTGAGTTGCGTGAATTACTTACATATTTTGGATATTAGTGCCTTATGGGAGGCTTTATTTGCAAAAATCTTCTCCCATTCGGTTGGTTGCCTCTTTATTTTGTCGATGGTTTCTTTTGCTGTGCAAAAGCTTTTTAGTTTGATATAGTCCCATTCATTTCTTTTAGTTTTTACTTCCCTTGCCTTTGGAGTCAAATGCATAAAAAGCTCTTTGAACCTAAGGTCCATAAGTTTACTACCTATGTTTTTTCCATGCAGTTTATCGTTTCAGGCCTTATGCTTAAATCTTTGATTTGTTTTGAATTAATTTTGGTACATGGTGACAGATAGCAGTCCAGTTTCAATCTTTTGCACGTGGCTATCCAGTTCTCCCAGCACCGTTTATTGAGGAGTCTGTCTTTTCTCCATTGTATGTTTTTGGCTTCTTTGTCAAAAATTATCTGCCCATATTTATGTGGGTTTATTTCTGGGTTCTCAATTCTATTTCATTGGTCTGTGTATCTGTTTTTCTGCCAATATTATACTGTTTTGATTATTGCTGCCCTGTAGTACAAGCTGAAGTCAGGGAATGTGATACCTCCAGCATTGTTCTTTTTTCTTAGGATTGCTTTGGCTGTTCGGGGTCTTTTGTGGTTCCATAGAAATCTGATGATTTTTTGTTCTATTTCTTTAAAAAATGCCATTGGGATTTTGATGGGGATTGTATTAGATCTATATATTGCTTTGGGTAATATGGCCATTTTAACTATGTTGATTCTTCCAATCCGTGAACATGGAATGTCTTTCCATTTCTTTGTTTCTTCTTCAATTTATTTTTAAAGTGTCTTATAGTTTTCAGTATATAGGTCTTTCACATTCTTGGTTAAGTAGATCAATGAATTTTTATAAACTGAGCACAGCTATGTAACCAGCGTTTAGATCAATAAAGAGAACATTACAGGCATGCCCGAAGCGACCTTCATTTTCCCATTTCCCCAATCTCTTTTGACCAGTTTAGCCAGTATTTTGATGTGCAATGGCATAATTTAGTTTTTTATTATGCTATATAGTACTTCATCATATGACTATACCATAATTTAGGTTCCATTGATATCATTTTGATAGTATCCTGTTTGTGGTTATTATGAGTAGCACATTAATGTAACTAAAACATAATTTCTAAAATAAAGAAAAAGATAAATAAATAATTTACAATAGAACCAAAATCGTAAAGTAGTTGGGCCATATATAGCAAAATATATTCAAAACTTCCCAGAAAACTCAAACATTGTTCAGAAAATTTGTATGTTGAAAGTCTCAGTATTGGTAAGATATAATTTTTCCCTAAGTTGACCTGTATATCTAGTACAGTACTAATCAAATTCCCAGCATTCTTTTTCTAAAGAAATGCACAAGATGATTTAAACATTTTTAAGGCAAACAAATAAGAATGCCTAAAATAATCTTTAATACGAAAGTTAACTTTTCTGAATTCAGAAATTCTCAAGAGCAGTCAAGTCCACAGTTTCATACCTATTTTCCTATATCTCCAAGTATTTCACTGTCCTACTAAAAGATAAACCCAGACCTATATTTGGTAGAATTCACTATAAATTTCATTTGAGGTTACTTTCTTTTAAGAGATGAAAGAAAGAATGTTATTGATTCATTTGCGAATTACAAATACTATGATAGAGGTGAAGAAATACTTGTACTCACTTTTTTCCAGAAGGCCAGGCTACAAGGACATTTCAGTTTCTCATTTTAATTAAGACTTAATCCTCCTTCATTTTGGGTCTTTCTATGATTTCAATGATAGTTTGCCCCCAGAGTAAATCTTACATGTTAATAAGTCAGTGGTGATTATATTCCACTTCTGATCCAATAATCTTAGAGGATATATAGAACAACGCAAATCATTCAATTCAAAAGTAATAAGACAGGGCTCCTGTCATGTTGGGACTATTGTGATTAGTGAAATCCTTTCTTTTTTTACTGTAAGACAGAGATATTAAAAAAAAAAAAAAAAGATCTCTTTAACGTTCCCTAGTAAGAACTTTGATGATTAAAAACCACTAGGATAATGTTGTATGTCAAATATAATTGAAAAAGTAAAACAATTATTTTTAAAAAAAGAAATTTGTGACCAATGAGTGTATACTAACAGAGCTTTTGTTATCAGTCACATATATCCAAAAAGAGAATGCCCTCAGTGTGTTCTGTGAATACGTATGTTCTGCCAAGAGGGGGATAATTGAGATACTTTACTCTTGGTGCTGCCTTTTCTTTTGTCCTTAATTGCCCAATACTTTTGATAATTTTTTTGATTGCATATGTTGTTGAATACTGAGTTTGGATGGGCTGTATAAGCAGTTTAGAGAAAATTGGTATATGCTATTCTTTTCAGTCCAATAATTTCTCTGATTTATCAAAAGCAATATAAAACATTCAGTAATTAGTGAAGTTTAGATAATGTACATTTCAAAACCAAATTGGAGAAATCTAAGAGTAATCTAGGTAACTGAAACCAACATCATTTAAAGATAACAAGTTTAAATTTTTAGATGAAATGATTAAGTCTAAACTAAGTATATACTATTGACTTTACCTAGCCGATTTGATCTTTGTTAGAAATACTGGAAGTTACCAAATTTGCAATATATAATGGATAGCAAAAACACATTTGCCATTCTTTTCTACATCTATATGAGATTTATATTTCATTAACATTATATTTTATTCCAAATTGTTAGTTTTCACAAATTATTCCCACAATAATATTAACATGGTTCCTGATAAAAATGCTTAATAAGGTTTTAACATTGAACCCTTTGAAGTTATGAAAAATACTTATCTATAAACACACAGGAAAGTAAATTTCCCTTTTGGAATATTAACAAAGATATTGGAGGCAACAGGGGGTATTTTATCATTGTCATCAGCAAGGAAAGAATTAATTGCTGTCATGTTCCCTCTATCCTACCTTGTGGGGTACAAATTACATTTTTCTAACCTCAGGACCTTAATCAAAAACAACAAGATTTGAGCTGGTATTAATCTGCAGCTGCCAGTGGCAGCCCTTCCATAGCGAAAGACTACAAGGTCAGCAGTGTGAATTTCTGCAAAGAAGGGAACATACTTATCGGGAGACTACCCCTGGTAAGGCAGTGCTGCAAGGACAATGCACAAACCAAGACTGCACTCAGACAAAAGGCACCCTGATGGCTATTGCCTTTTGCCTTTGTGTTTAAGAGTGGATCATAAAAGCCAAGTATTAAGCACACGTACACAGAGGCTTTTGGGACTATGTTTATCCAGAAAAGTTACAGGAAAGTTTCTTGAAGTGCCCTTAAACCTTAAAAAAAAAAAAAAAAAAAAGAAAGTATATAAATACTGGAATTTTAAAATAATTTGTACTTAGAAGTAAATAGGAATATAATGATTTATTGGATGGAACCCTAAGTTTGAAGTTTAGGAACAGTGCATTACCTCTCCATGAATCCCTTCTCTCAGAAGCTTTCTTTATCCCAACCCCAGTTCTTTTCTTCATTGTTTAGTTTCACCAAACCTTCACCATTCTCCTCAATCTGTTGTCTGTAAAGCTCCATCTTTCTGTACTCATTAGCTGCACACATATTTTTCTCCGCTTATTGTGTGCCTGGGCCTTAAAGTCATGCTGAAACTGTTGGACAATAGAGTAAGTCTCAGGACCAGAGAAATCACATGGAGCCAACCCCATGGGTGTGACCACCTATTTTAGGCTCAAGTACAATTGAGTTTCTACCTTTGTTTTTTCTCAGACATGTCTAAGTTCAAACCTGATCACAATCTTTGTTAATTTCTTCACATATGTGGATATATGTATTTATATACATATACATATATTTATTTATATACATATACATATGTAAATGTTTATATATATACATATGTATATAAATACATATATATTTTTACACATACATATATATGTGTATATATATATGTATGCACATATATATAGATACATTTTTTTTGATACACCATTGGAATTTTTTTCCCTCTAATTAACTCGTGTGATTTTCAACAACATGCTTGGTAATTACAAGACTCTATACATAATTATTTAAAGTAAATTATTTGACCAAATTTTGCTCTACCATTTTCCAGTGACATGATATTTAATGTATTGACATTAGATGATCACTCTTTAGTAATTTTTTCCATGCACAATTAACCCTTAATGGTTTACGCACACTAGTCTTGATATTTCCAAATGTGTTTAAGAAGTATTTCCAAAACATAATTTTCTCTAATGCATACTTCCTAAAAAGTAACACTTAATTTTAACTCTTCGTGCATTTTCATTGATAATCATAGGGTGAGAAATCTAAATCTCTGTGTAAACTTAATTTTAACAAAGTATATAATTTGGGAGAATTCTATAAAAAAAGGCTTTCTAGTTAACCGTATTCTATTTATGTCTGTTTTAACTTTTTAAAGGAAATGCAAACCTGATTTATTAGATTGAAAAAGTCAAGCAGGTAATTTAATATTTTGCAAAATCAATTAATCATGAAATGTGAAAGCTGTGTTTACTTCACTTATTAGTGTACTGGTATGTATTTCTCAAATATCTCTTTTTCTTTTTTTTGACCTGTTCCAATTCCCTGGATAATTAGTAACTTTTTTTGGTAAGATTTTCCAGCAATCTGTGGTAACTACTGACATACAGTTTGTCAAATTTTATTATTGATCATTTATATGCTACTTCTAAAACTGTGAATTGCCAGAGATAGAAACATAATTTTTCCTCTTTTACATAATTGAGTCATCATAGATGCTTTTTTAAGAAAATTAAAACAATTTTGTCTTCTTTCATTGACATTTGTATAAATATATCAAGTCATACTCATAACATTGGGTTTATTATTTTAAAATGTCCATGGATAATAACTTTGGAAATAAATCTCTAAGTCCAACAGAATAAAGAAACTATTTGTTGGACTTTTCAAAGACGTGCATAATATATTCAATGGAACTTTTTTCTTTTTATCCTTCTAATCATCCATCTATCCATCAAACAATCATTATTTTGTTAGAAGTAGGTATTATAATTCCATTGTGAAAAATATGAGTAAAAAGATAAATATATAACTTAAAACATAATTACCCGAATAACGTCTAACTTGTCTGCCTCTTTAAGAAGGGGATATCTGATTGCATTTCTTCTAGAGTTAGGAAAATCTTATATAAAATAATGTCTTTACAAATTACGCCAAATGTTACACTAAGCCTTGTAATTACATGTTAATAACATACATATCTGTATAAGAAAATAATAAAGATAAGAATATATGCAGCATTAAAGTTGCTCAAGTACAAATCATAGGTTTATAAGTAAACGTATCAGTTCAAAAATTAGATATTTATTTAGACTGTCATCTGTTTAATATTAAATATATACAGAACTCTTACGATTCAACAACAAAACTACAAACAACCAAATTTAAAAATGGGCAAAATACTTAAATAGACTGAAGAACAGTTACATATTGCCATCAAGCATATGAAAAGATGTTCAACATCATTAGCAATTAGGTAAATGCAAATTAATATTCTGAGATACCACATCACTAATAATAGAATAGAAATAATGAAAAAAAAAGGGAAATAAGTGTTGCCAAGGAAGTGGAGAAATTAGAATCCTTGGACATTGGTGATAAGAATGTAAAATTGTTCAGCTGCTACAGAGAACAATTTGTCAAGTCCTCAAAAAGTTAAATATAGAATTACGTGACCTAGCAATTCTACTCCTACCATATTTCCCCGAAAATAAGACCAAACCAGAAAATAAGCCCTAGCATGATTTTTCAGGATGCTTATAATATAAGTCCTACCCCCAAAATAAGCCCTAGTTAAGATCTTCAGGCAGACAGATGCATTTAGTATGTCTGTTGCAACACACGACGGACGTATTGAATTATAAGATAATAATGTATAACTAAATATAAATAAATAATATTAAAATCTAATTAATATTAGAATATTAATATTAATATTATAATCTGATTAATAATATTAGATTCTAAATGACATTGATACTTAAAATAAATGATAATATAAATTATAATTAAGTATTTGTAAATAGCCAAGTGGGTGCCTTTGAACAAGAGGTAAACGCCTATGTAAACAGATGAACTCAAGACTTGTTGCTGAATGACCAATCGGAGTACAGACACAACACACAAATAGCGTGAGCACTTGATAACAAATGGACGTGGTTAAGTCTAATATGAATCTTCATAATTCAATATGTCATGTGTTGTAACAGATGTACTTAATGCACTCACGTGGAATAAAGAAACGTTTTCTGAATTTCGGTGCCTGCAATTTTTTGTTGCTTTTCTGTGGACCATCATTGTTAATTGTCATCATTTTTGTTGCCACTCCTGTCTCATAAGTCTTCAATCAACACTTGATTTAATGGTAGATCTAAGGAAATAATATTTTGACACCCAGACAAGATGAGTGAAAAAAGAAAGAGCTATTTCGTCGAGTACAAGAAAGGAATCGTGCAGGACTCCTGGGGCAAGAACCTTATGGCTTTCTGCAAAGAGAAGAAGTTGGGTTTCCGAATGGTCTGAAAATGGTGATAACCTCAGTCAACAAGTGGACGAGGGAAATGCTAAGAAGCGCAAGTGTGGATCAGGTCAGCAACCATTATTTCCTGAGCTGGAATACATCATCTGTGAATGGATTGCTGATAGGATGCTGAGCAAAGGCTTTGGTTGTGCTCAGTGCTGATATTCAAGCATTTGCCCTTGCAATGGCACCACAGTTAGAAATATCCCCAGAAGATTCAAAGCATCACAACACTGGCTGGATGGCTTACTTCAGCGATATGAACTGTCTCTAAGATAGACAACACTATTCAAGCTGGAAGATACTGAAGTTATTAAACGTGCACTTGCCTTCAAGTCCTTTGTTGATGGCTTCGACTTTTCTAAATACCAACTCTCCAACATGATTTCTAGGGATGAAACTGCAGTGTTTATGGGCCAAGCATCCCAAAGGACAATTGATCAGAGGGGTGCCTCGTCAATCTACATTCCCTCCACTGGTTACGAAAGTGCATTTGTTACCTGTATTTTGGCAATTCGTCTGGATGGAAAGAAAGTCCCACCTCTAATTATCACTAAGGGCAAGAAAGATAAGGTTGAACATGTTTCAGGCTTTTACGTTCTTGAAACCAAAAAAGCCTGGTGCACACAAGCAGTTATAAGGAAGTGGGTCAATTTAATACTGCCACTTGCTTTGCGAAGTGTCCAAAGAGGTCAGCTAGTCTGGGATTCAGCCAGCACTCACTGCGCTAAAGACATGAAGAGTTTCCTTGCAGAGAGAAGAATAGATCAAATAATGATTCCCGCAGGAATGACTGCCTATCTCCAGACTCTTGCTATTGCAATAAACAAGCCTCTCAAGGACTACTTGCGCATGGAAATCAATGACTGCATTGAAAACAGAATGGAGGGAAATCAGCGTGGAAACTTTGTGAAGCCTAGCCTGCAAGAGGTCGTGACTTGGGTGAAGAACTCATGGGATAAAATCACTGACAGCTGTGTTGCCAATGCACTATGAGCAGGCTCCATGGACAAGAAGTGCTCATTTTAGGAGATCTCTATTGCTGGACATGAGATATTGGGTCTAATGATTCTATAGGAAACAGAGTCGCAAAAAATTCAAGCCGGAATTTGGGATTTGGAGAGTTATGACAATGTTCCAGAAGATGACATGACTGTATTTGAATAAATGTAGATTGCTGTACATGAATAAATGCAGATTGTTGTACATGAAAAACTAAAACATCCCCAAATGCGTCTTTTGGAGCAAAAATTAATATAAGACCCGGTCTTATTTTCAGGGGAATATGGTAGGTATACATACAAAGGAATTAAAAATGGGGATTCAAAGAGACACTTGTACACCAACGATATGCTACATTATTGAAAATAGCCAAAAGATGGAAACAACCCAAATGTGTATCAACAGATGAATGGGTAAAAAGACTGTGTCATATACAAACAGCTATAAAAAGATTGAAGAACTGATATGTTACTATACAGATAAAACTTTAAAACATAATGCTAAGTGAAATAAGCCAAATATAAGAGGTCATATCTTGCCTGATTTCATTTATATGAAGTGTTCCAAATGATAAATTCTGTACAGACAAAAGCAAACAGGTGGTTGTCAGGGGCTGGTGGAAAAGCGAATGGTTAGTAACTGCTTACTGGGTAAGGGTTTTCTTTTGCGGTGATGAAAATATTTTGGAATAAGGGTGGTGGTTGCACAACATAGGGAATATATTCAATGCCACTAACTGCACAGTGCTGAAGTCAGACTCCTACAGCAAAAGCAGAACCATCTCTTGCTTTTTTCCCTTCCTTCAAGAAAATTATAGAGCATTATAGGACTGAATGTGGAGGCAAGATTGTTTCAAGTTTGAAGCGGCTTGGCTCCAAGAAACCTGATTCACCTCTAACCCAAACACAGCCCGAACACTAACAACTTTGTTTTTGCATGGTAGCAAATAATTTTACAAATCATATTTAAGTCATTGTATTTAGTACCAATATCATGAGAATGTCAAGAGGATTTGTGATTCCAATAATATTATGTGTAAGATTAGAGTAGAGATTCATTCATCTAATGGTTCAGTTGTGGAGTGCCAGTAAGGATTCTTTGATCCTTACTAAGAATTATCACGAACGAAAAGATACTGATTTTTTATTTGCAGACTACCATCCTCTTCCGTTAGTAACTGTTCTCTATTTCATTTGTCAATTATTCTTCTATAAAGTTGGAGGAAAATAACATAAAGTTCTAATATTGCTATTGGGGGAAACTGGTAAGCTTAAACTCATTGATGTATATGAGTTTAATATATCACACTCCTTTAAGATATCTGCAAACTGGCAGAGCACAAATGTACTAAATATCTGGAAGACAAAAAGAAACAAACAAGTAAAAAATAAACAGCAAAACAAAAAACATTGGCATGAATATTTGCTAAAATAGAAGATCCTGTTTTCTCCTTTACTTTGAAATAATTATGTAAATGTTGTTAGTATTGCAAATGCAATATATATACAACTAGACTGCCATAGAACTAGAAATAAATCATTTAATGCACATTCAGATTTTTTTCAAATACCCCCGCCCCCCTTAAAAAGTTCTTCAACCTGGAACTCACTCTAGTTTTTCTGAATATTGTATGGTATAGTGATTATTCCCATTGTCAATGTCTTAATTTTCCTTGTAGCCTTTAATGTACTTTCAAACAGATATCATGGAGTTTCTTTATTGTTATATTTAATCTTCTAGGTACATTTTTTTATATATTTATTGAGGTCATCTTTTAGAATCTCTAAATCTTAACTTTCTCATTAATATAAGTTTTATACTTTTCATGATAAATTAATTTCTAAAAGTTTTATAGTTTTTGTTATTAAAAATAAATGTTTTATTACACAACATCTAATTGTATTTGCGTGTGTGGGGGTGAGAGAGAGAGAGAGAATTCTTTCTAAGCTTCCTAATTCTTGTTCTAGTTAGTTTTTAAATTGATTTTTCCTAGTTCTCTTAATGGTTTGTTTAAATTTTATTGTTGTTTTCTGACCATGCCACACCCCAGTTGTTTGGTGAACAATGTTTTCACTTGTTTCTTATCCTCTATATTTTCCTTTATTGCCTTATGGAAATTTATCTTTAAATTTTATGATCTGTTAAGACTATCATCCAGAGATCTCATTTTTTTATTACTTAATATTTTTTTTCTTAAAAAGATATATGTGGCCAAGCATTGGGACCGACGTTGGAATTTGTATTACTTTCAGTTTGCCTATTTACAATCTATGGTAAATTAGGCAAATCACTAAAATTCAGTGAATACATTTCTTCTTAAAGTCAACATACATACAGATGCTGTGAGAGTTAAAAGAGAAATATAAAGAAAAGGGGTGTGTATGTCATCAATTAATTTGAAGTATTCTTTAACCAATATTGCAAAACTGTTAATAGCAACACTAAATAGTTTTAGGTTTTACCTAGCATCAAAGGCCAAATAATGAATCCATGAAGTATTACTTCAATATAATTTATATGTTACATTGGGATTGAAATTCATGATATCAGTCATGTTGAAAAAATTATTATACCTGTTTTTAATTTTTTACTAAATTTATTAGAATCATATTGGTTAGCAAAATTATATAGGTCTGAAATGTACAATTCTATAGTACATCAACTATATATTGCATTGTGTGTTCATCACACAGTCTTCTTCCTTCTTCATATATTTGACTCCCTTTACCCTCTTCTACCACCCCTCTTCTGCCTTATCCTCTGGTAACCACCAAACTGTTGTCTGTGGTCTATGAGTTTTTGTTTGTTTATTTGTCTTGTTCATTTGGTCCTTTCAGTTTTATATCCCCCATATAAGTGAAATCATATGGTTCTTGACTTTTTCTGTCCGACTTATTTTGCTTAACATGGTAATCTCAAGATCCATTTATGTTGTTGCAAATGGCAGTATTTCATCTCTTCTTATGGCCAAGTAATATTCCATTGTATATATCTACCACATCGTCTTTATCCAGTCATCTATTGAAGGACACTTTGGTTGTTTCCATGATTTGGCCACCGTGAATAATGAACATATATCTTTACAGATAAATGGTTTTAGATTTTTGGGTAGATACCCAGAAGAAGGATTGCTGAGTCATATGGTAATTCTGTTCTAATATCCTTAGGAACATTCATATTGTTTTCCATAGTGTCTCTATCAATTTACATTCCCACCAGCAATTCATGAGGGTTTCTTTTTTTCCACAGCCTGTCCAACTCTTATTATTACTTGTCTTGTTGATAATAGTTATTCTAACAAGTATGAGGTGGTATCTCATTGGGGTTTTGATTTATATTTCCCTAATGGCTAGTGAAGTTGAACATTTTTTCAGACACTTCCCTCAGGAAGACATGCAAATGTCCAACAGATGTATTATATCCATTTTTATTCCAAAGTTATAACTTGCCCTTTGCAACTTTTGCAGTGAAGAGTTTTATTGTTTTCTTCTAAATTATGAGAGGCCTGTATGCATATTAACTCTATGAAGAACTTGAAATTTGCATGGTTTAGTGATTTATTTTTAACAACAATATATGAATCCTGAGTATCTTCCTCTCTCCCTGTATACTGCAGCTGCCAAAGAAATGTATATAACTGGACACTTTGGTCAGCATTACTCAAGCAGTAGTTCGCCATAATCAGAAGTGTCTGGATGCTGATGGTAATCACTTTGAGCACCTCTTGTAATTGCAAAAATCAAATGTGACTTGTATTCATCTTTTGTTATCATATATATTGGGTATTACAATTTTAATAGTGTTTTCCTTTCTTAAAAATGTGTATACATTTTTTGGCACCCTCTGTATATACGTGTGTGTGTGTGTGTGTGTATGGCATGCCACTCATATAGCATATCTATCTATATCTATATCTATATCTATATCTATCTATATTTATATCTATACCTATATATCTATATCTATGTATCTATATCTATATCTATATCTATATGTGTATATATGTATATACATACATATATACATATATACATATATATATATATATATATATATATATATATATATGTATATACACATGGTAGCGGTTAGAGAAAGTAAGGATAAAGAGAGGTAAGGATAGAGAAAGTAAGTAAGTGTTGGGGTATTTCCCACTGAATAGTAGTAATAGAAATTATCCACATAATAGTTCAACATGAGGAATAATCATTTACATTTTTCATAATGATTACTTTAATAATTTTCTATCATGCTATGACACATCCTGTTACAGAACAAGAAATAATGTGTTATGTTATAAACCATAAACATGAAATTTTCAAAGTTAAAAATTAGTAATTCTTGCATTCAGAAATACAAATCAAAGTTTTGCAAGTTTTCTGAAGTTCAATCATTGTTAACTGATAATGCTACGCTAATAAAATACACTTTGGAATGTGATCTTGAGTAAAGATACTTAGGATGGGCAGGCATAGTCTTACGGTGTAAAGCAAACCACTGATCTTATATTGGGTTTTATAATGATTATAGAGGCTGAAGCAGGTTTATGAAAGCCTTGGAAGCATGTTCTGTGTTGTTTACACAGACAAGAGTGGGTTGACAGAGCCTTAAAACTGTGTTCATGGGAGTGAGTCTAATGGTAAATAGCTGTCTTTCAATGTGTAAGGCTGTCACTGATTGGTTGTCCTTAGAAGTATGCTCACTGAGTTGTTGATTGATCAGACAGGCTTAAAACCATTTCTCTGTTTAAATCCTTCTCTGATTACAGAGATGAAAGAGATTGACTGGAGAGGTTTAAAACCAATTTTGGATGTTATTTGTTAAGATGACTATAAAACAATCAGTCTTTGTAAGTGTGTTGGGACTTTTTAAATATTCCCAATCCCCATTTTGGTCCCCCTTTAACCTAATCTATAGGAGAAAGCAATGAGATTTATCCATATCTTCACCACAGTTGTACATTTTTGAAGGTTAAATATTCTTTTGACAAGTTTTCAGTTCATATGTTGACCAACATGATTTAATCTTGCTTTTTTCTTTGACTCATGTGTTAAGTCATCTGTAAGGACAGTCGTTACATAGTGACATTTAAGACTCTAGAAAACAACAGTTGTGTGTCAAACAAGTTTAACTGATACAAGACTGACAGAAACTCTGGAAACGTAACCCAGTATTTCCTAAATTCAAGCAACAAAAGTTGAACAGGACAACACGCCCTGACTACTCCAAAAGTCTATCTATAATGAGCAGATTGCTTTTATTTTGAGCTTAGATAGATTGTTCCACTTCACATCAGTGTTAACCCAGATTCAGCATAAAGTACTAGCAATGTTGCCAGCTTTCATCTACTTGGCCAAAACAAAATCCAAGCCCATTTAATGATAAAAAAATAAGGAATTTAAGCCAGTTCTTTATATTCCCAGGGCATGGTCCCTTATTTATTATGGTAGCCAAAATGAAGGCTATATTATTGAGGACAATTTAAAGTTATTCAGCATCTATAGATGGGAACTACTGTCATCAGTTTTGTCTTTCTACTTATTAATTATACTCCAAAAAAGGCTGTATCCCCTGGGTTTCCTGTAAGACACCCCACTGAAAATACTGGGGAGTCATACACCCACAGTGGTTGGTTAAATATGTATTCATAACATTTAGCCCTAGCTAGAGCTATGATCTGAAAATGCAAAACCTGATTTTTTACATATGAGAAAAAAATAAATCAGCAACAACAATGAAAAAAAAAAAGAAGAGGAGGTAGGAGGTACATAAAACTGAATTGATTTTAGTGGACCTGTAGGATATTTTCTCAGGTATTGCCACAATAATATATTAATTGTATTACATACTTCAAAATATCTGTGTTCCCCTTTTCCAGAGCTAAGATATGTGTTGTTGTTTTTTAATTGTTGTATTGTCTACACGGGGTATCATTTTGAACAGTAATGTAATATCAGATAATACTATTTTTCAATTTGTCTGTAGTAGTTGTGAGAATATAGCTGTGAGAACTGAAATATAGAGCTAGCATTTTAATGCCCACTCATAAAACCTATATTCAGGCAAGTTATAAGTGGTAATAAGGATAACTTGATAGGATAAGTCATAAAAGTATAACTTTAAACAAGAGGAAATATATGACTAAAGGTGTAAAGAACAAAGTGTTTAAAGAAGAATGTAGTAATCAGTGATTTCAAGCATTTATTAATAGAATAATCTTGTTCTAACACTTTGGGGAAGAAACAGTTTCATGAATGCTCATGCAGTCCTATGCCTCTTCTGACAATTGGGTAGTTCAGGACAATAATAAATTTCTATCAGAATCCTAACTTTTGTAGAAAATTTCTGTCTCTCTTCCAGGGGTTTAAAAAAATTGCTAATCATAGGCCTAAACTTGATTCTACATTTGGATTTAAACTTTAGATATATACATAGTTTCACATTTTGGTAAAACACTGAAAATAGAAGTACTTTAAAATTATTATAGTAAAATACATTAAAAGTTCACATATTAAGTAAAGAAAGGGAAATAAAATAAAAAAGAAATCATGGAGGATTACCACAATTTTTTACTCTAAACACAAAATCAACAATGAGACTCAAACATACTTATGAAAAACCATGATTTATTTGTAAACTGATAAATTAATCTGAAATACAAGGTTGATTTTTACTATTGAATGTAATTCATACATGGAATGTCTTTTTAATTCCTGAGTGATTTGTATTAAAGTTAGAAGTTTTTGACACAAATGGGACTCTGAAAAATGTGTCCTATAAGGAAAAGAAATGCTGTTTCCATAGCAACAAAAATTATGTTCAGAAAACAGTTTAACATATAATTGATTTCCTTCATTTGCTGTCATGCTTGCTGGAACTACAAGCTTGAACTAGGGGCCTTAATGAGAAGTTAGTTAAAATAAACTAAATTGTGTTATTCAAACAAAATAACTATAGAAAAAATGTGTTATATTATATTTGTGTCATGGAACCACTGACCAGCTCTTTGATAGTGGGTTCATTATTCTTTTTGAAAAACATGATTAATGCATGTAGTTGTTTATGATTAACCCATATAATGTAAAGTGAAAATTTAATTTTAAAGTAGTATCTTAAAATTGAAAAGGCCTAAAAGTAAATTT
The DNA here is from genome assembly GCF_036562045.2 of Rhinolophus sinicus. Taxonomy (NCBI): domain Eukaryota; kingdom Metazoa; phylum Chordata; class Mammalia; order Chiroptera; family Rhinolophidae; genus Rhinolophus; species Rhinolophus sinicus. The sequence continues at coordinate 144,023,484 of NC_133753.1, forward strand.
TCTTCTAGGAGTCTAAAATTTTGGTTTATTTTTTTGTTTCCTCCTAATCCATATGTGAATTATGTCAAGAAATTTCCAGGTATGTGATCTTTTGACCAGATTTGTGCACTGGTATTTGGTATATTTGATCTAAATATACTAAACATTCAATTCTAAAGAATTTCAAATAATATGTGGATTTGTTATGACTATAAAACTTAGCTGATTATACTTAGCTATCTATTGAGGGGCTTCTTAAATACTGAATATGTTGGTAAAGGATACATATGTAAAATTCTATCAGTGCTGGTCAAGAATGGTTCTTATCTCTCAGATGTATATTTTATACGTAATTGATTAATACCTTTATTCATTGCTTACTATTGGAAGGTACTGTCTTGACAGTTCTAGAATATTGGGCTATGACATACATTTTAGGAAGGGTAATAAATAACACTACCTTTTATCTTCCGAAATTCAAACTTTAGTGAGAAATAAGATACAAGTCAGACAATTGGATATTGAATGTCACTGGAATACTGATAAAGCTAATTAAAGGATTTGGCTTTATGTGAGTGGCCAAGTGGCTGACCATTGTGGCTGTAATTAGACAAATTGATCTACTAATCACTTGCAGAAATGGACAAATATAAGGTTCTCTTCAAGAGATGGAGCCCACCATGCTCAGCTTACCATGTTAGAAAAGAGAATGCATTCTGTATACTTTAGTGAGCAGGCACATCTGAAATGAAAATGTAAAAGAGAAGTAATATCATATGGTTAGTTTCTTCTAAATACCTCTATAGATAGATCACTGCTGAGAGAAAGTGAAATTGTTCTTAAATCACACAATTCGTGCTTCTGGGAAATGGAGTGGAAATTATTTTCCTCTATGCAATCAAAGTGTGGAACTTCTCTCTCCTAACATTAAAAATAAATACATACCTCCCTATGGAATCTATAGGTCTATGTGAATAAGAATTTCCTATTGACCAAATGAATAAATTTCAATATATTGGGCTATGTTTTCAATTGTTTTTCAAATACATTCATATGTCACTGTGATTAATGAATATAAACACCTTTAAATATATCACTAAAGCAACTTTCAACATTGTGCATCTTTTAAATCAATAGATACTAAAAGTACAACTACTGTCCTTCAAGGGTTCATACCACTTTTGAACAGTAAAAAAAGTTTTCTGTACTAAAAAATATCAGAACACAAAATAATTTGTTTCTACCTATAATTGTTTTTAAAGCATTGACCTGAATTATGCTATTCTAGTTCGTCTATATTTGATTATTAATTTTCAGTTGAAGACTCATTTTATAGGAATTTTAAAAATTGGATATCATATAATTATTTCATAAAATATATTAATAATTAATGTTTCAATTTTATAGGTATACTGGCTACCAAAGTGCTTTTATGCTGTAGCTCCTTTTGAAATTGTCTTCTATCTGAATTGAATAAGTACCAGGGGTGCCAAAAAAAATGTATACACATGACTTGTATTCATCTTTTGTTATCTATATATATATATTGAGTATTACAATTTTAATATAGTTTTTTCCTTCTTAAAATGTGTATACATTTTTTTGGCACCCTCTGTATATCTTATATTTGTTGACTCTTGAAGGTGGAAGAATATCTAGAGATAACTTAGTTCAAATCCCTTATAAGTGAGAGGTAATAAGAATTGAAGTTAACAGCATAGGATTTTGGAAAGCTAGACAATCAAGATTTCAGTTTCAGCTCATCCATTATTTAACTGGTTTGTTTCTCCATCTTTAATGGAAATAATGTTATATGGATTGCTATATGTAAAGGGCTACTGCCAGAGTATGGCATTTTATAAAAACTGAGCTCCAAGGAAGTTAAGTTGCATCCCCAATTTCACAAAACTGAGGTTTTAATTCAAGTTTTATAGTAGTGTTTGGAACCATTTACAGTAATGTGTTTGGAACCATTTTTTCAAATATTCATTTACGTAATATACTTAAAATTTTCTTTCTACCTTAGAAGTCTAACATCATTACTGAATTTTATCTAACTCAGCCTTAAAAATTAATTTCATAAAATCATTCTTAGCTGGGATAAATTTTTAGGAGGTGGCTTTTATCCTAAAACAAAGGGATTTTAATCAAACTAATAAAAATATTTCAGAATACATTCTCATTTTTGACACTGCAACTATATTTTAGTGTAAGTTCATTAAAAATATTAAAGGACATTAATTTCTATCATTGAAACCTGTTTCCTGTTTTATTTCTATTGTATTATATATACATTATAACACTTGAATTTCTTTTTCCTACTGAGGCTTTATTTCCAGATATATGAGAAGCTACAGAGTAATTGGCAAGTAAAAAATTTTGGAATTTCACTGTATTCCTCACTTAGATTGTAAACTTTCAGACTGAATATGTCTGCTTCTGTTACTAGTACCTTCCCCAGCAAATTTAACAGTGTTGTCTCATAGCTTGTATTCAAAAATAATGTTGATAAATTAACACATTAAGAAATAATTACAGTATCAGTGGCAAGATTTGGTTTTCTGAATCATAATTTAAAATTTTAAAAAAAAGTACCTAACGAAGGGAAGATTTCACAAAAAGAAATATGGTTAGCAGGAGAATCCTATTCAAGAGATTTTAATTTATATCTATGAGAAGAGAAAAAGAAAACTGTATCCTTAATCCATTTGATAGCATTAAGTGTTAGTTTCATCATAATGGAGGCGGTATTATTATGTCTAAGTAAATTAATAATAGAGATATATTGGAGAATGTGAACTCTTACCATAGAAATAAATTTATTGAGTAATAAAACAAATGTAAAACTTGAACACACGTGAAATACCTTCTCAAGATTATGAATTAAGATACAGATGAAAAATCAACAGAAATAAAAACTATGTACTAAAACACACAAAGAGATTTTACTGAATTGTGATAGGATCTGATGTTAAAATTATAAATATACTGCCCTATGTAAAAATTCATAAAATGGGGGCAGGATTATTTTCAAATACACAAAAGAAAACTGAGTTGATGTAAGTATACAGATAAACTTATGGACTACTCAGTCAAGGCAAGAACAAGAATGATATTTTTTATACAGAAATCCTAATAGTGAGGAGACTTACTAATGTTGAGAATGTTAACTTAGGTCACCTTCCTGATAAAAACTTAACCGATTTTGCTAATAGTTTTATCTCTGAATATTGTGAAAGCAATTATCACTAATCTAGATAGGAGTATGGCTTTATTTGTTTTCCTATTAAGCTATCAGTGAGTTCCCTTCCCAGCCTCAGGAATGAATCATGATAGGTCCAAGGCAATTTTACTTGTTCCTTTCCCCTTCTCAGTGACTTTATTAAGTATGGACATAAGACACATTTCTCGGTAATGAGATATGAGGGGCAGCCAGTACTTTGGCTTCTCTAAGTCTTTCCTTGACTTTAAAAAAGACAATACATAATGGAGAGGACTTAGTCATGGTGACAATGAATTATCTCGATCTTTGATCAAATGAAAACAAACACACCTAGAACTCATACACCCATTTTTGGAAAATAAGGGCAGGTTAAATGAGGATGAGTCAGTCCTTTGAACTGAATTATACAGAACAGAAATGCACAAAGGATTTGGGTCTTTGATGATGTCATATTTCAAATAGCCAATCAGTAATTTTCTTCAATTTTCTTCTTATAGGAGATAAAATAGGTACACACACACTCCTCCTTTATAGATGCTTGTCTAAATGGCATATTTTTCTCTTATTTAGAGACAATAACATTTGAAAATAACCAATAAAAAACTGTTTTGAAATATAGAGGTATAGTTACATAAAAAATTCATTTCAACAAAAATTTCATAATATTAACTATGCAATCACTATGCCAAACGCTAGGCATATAAATTATATATGTATTTCATATATAAAAAATATTTACATATACATTTATATAAAATATATACACATGTATATATCATACATGCAAAACTGTGTATATCTGTGTGTTTGTGTGTCTAGATAGATAAGCACTATACATAGAGGTATATATGCCCTTTTAGTAATGAAAATCAAAGCAATATATAGCTTAGACTTTAGGAATTTAAATATAAACATTAGCAGAAAATCTATCATTTTCTTTCTATTAATTTCAACTGTAAGAAAATTTTCTTTGACCTTTTATTAGTCATCACTAATTAGAGCATACACTCTGCAGCAGTGTATAAACAGTGTATAAACTATAAAAAAACACACTTTCTTTGATAGTATTTTGTCAGAACAGAAAATTTCTCAGATAGGTGTCTAATATATGGACCAAATAAGAGGTCAAATTGCATTCCAAGAAACACTTCCCTGGAGTATCCACTTTGGATTCCTAGGGATACAGGATATCGCTGGAATATGTACTTTTAGTTTTTCATTTGTTCAATAACATGGTTGTATAAAGTAAAAGAAAAAAAACAGGATACACATAAACAATGACATTCTACTTAAACCATAAATCTATTTTAATGTATTAATTGGTATATTAACCTTTATCACATGAAACTGTCCTATGGAGCCGGATTATCAAGTTCCTACAAATTTCTAAGTGTTTGAGTAGAATATCATAGCTGAAACTCTTCACAAACACTCGTATATAAGAGAGCAGAGATATAGTACAGCTGTTGCCCTGTCCGATCTCATTAGCCTTAGATCACATTAACTATTTAGAACTCCAGCTCATCATGCTAGAAGTAAGGGCTGATGGAGTCACAAGGGACAGATTGCCTCAAATTCCAACAACTGAAAGATTTGATAAAATTGAGGAAGAATTTTTTGATCGCTATGTATAGATAACATTTTGAAGGGATACAATCCTGGAGAGACAGGAAGAAGCACTTTAAACAAACAAACAAACAAAATCATAACTCAAGATATTTGTTGATGAAAGGTCAAACTGTATTCCACAGTTAATGTCATGACTATTCAAAGAATAGATATATTAGTGTGACCCGGGGGCATTATGTAAAATTCACAGTGTGGAGGGGAATGGTCTTCAGATATGATTGGATTTATATTGATTTTAGTGAAGAAGGGGGCAGGAATCCTACCTTAACTTTTGTTCCCCCAGAAAAAAGCAATGAGATAGGACTTAAGTGCAAGGTGTTTGTTTAGGAGGTGATAGGATAAGGAAGAGGGGAAATGAGATGGGAGTGAGAAAAACTCCAATAAAGGATGCTTTATTGAGCAGATTACAGATATATGCACGTGACTGGACTGCAGTTCTGCTAAGGAACTCTGAAAAATATTTTGTGCCTCGGAGTTTTCCCACTCAAGGATTATAGAAGCTGCTCATTCTATATATTCTTCAGTGCTGTTTTTGAATTAATGAATTTCCCAGAAAGTCAGCTTTGCTTTGCTTGCCAGCTGAGCAAATTGCCATTGTCATAAAAAGCCGTCAAAGAGTTTCTTATGCTCATGTAAGAAGCCATCAGAAGGCTCATGTGAGTGCCAAGTAGATATGGGCAGGGAGAGTACCAATAGCATCTATTATTGCATATCTCAGCATCCACTGGTGTCTGCCCTTTACTGTCATTGACAAAGTGGTATTGTGTCACAGTTCTAAAAAAAAGGAAAATAATTAACCGGAAGGTTAATGTGATAAGCTATCGTCCCCCTTGCTGTGGTGCTCAAGGACCTAATATTTAGCACCCAGACTAGACTCCCGTCTCTAGTTTATCACTTCTTTTAGTATAGGTACTTGCCCAGGAGGGCAATCAAGGCCTTCATTCCTGAGCAATTTGAACTCTTGGTTTCTGTGAAAATTGCTTTCTTCCATAAATTTCAGTAAATTTCTTGTTTCTTATTAGGTTGCAGTTGCTGCAACTGCACATTCATAATTAATACAAGAGAGGGAAGCACCAGCATGTGCCCCAGCGAATGCCCTGTGCCCTAGATTCCGTATTCTTACTGTATCACAATGATTAGATCTACTCAGGATAATCAGGATCAATTACCTTTGCAAGAATAGTAGCTAATTTCTTCTAGCATGGAGATTCTAAATTATTCATGTGGCACCTATAGTTTTAGGTGTAGTAAACCATAGCTGTGTCCCTGCAAGGCAGCTTTCAAAACCTCTGGGAAACATTAGACCTCTAATCCTTCAATGTGAAGTTTCAGGGGTGGGAGGCACAAACTCCTGAGCATGTCCTGAGGAGTGATGGAGAGAGAGACCACTCCTACCTACCCTTTGTTCCCTAGACCTGTATATTCTGCCTATCAGGAAGACAGCATTGATGACTCTTAATGCAAAGTATATCCCATACATAGAACCACAAACTGGCAGGTGTTCATCTGAAATATTAGCTGTATCAAAGAAATAATTCCAACAGGACAGTTCTGTAGTAATTATCAGGAGAGCAGTTTCTAGGTGATTTGGTATATGATTTGACCAGAAGATCTTTTTAATTATGTATCTGTCACATATCCTTTGTCAAAAAATGAGTGCTGTGGTCTCAGGTGATGTTACGTGGCATATGAGTGCATCAGACACTGTGAGCACTGCATAGTGGTGCTGGCCCAGGATTTTTGGGTGGTTAATATCAATATCTGGGATATGTGTTGATCTCCATTAGGACATGATAGTAGTTCCCCTCTAGGAGAGAAATAATTCAATTTAATCAACTTGCCCAAAGTGGCAGCTTGGTATCCTCCAGCTTTGGCAATATACCAAGGGCGTCGCTTCAGTATCTGTTGCTGACTGTTCAGTCAGTAGCAGCAATAGATAGATCAGTTTGGGTGATTCGTAGTCAGGCCTATTAGGCCTGTGCAGACCCTGTATCCCGTCCTCACATTACTCTACCTGTGAGGCCGTTATGCTTTCACTGATGTGACAAAAAAAAGAGGATGGCTGACACCCATTGGACAAATCATTTTCTCTTCTTGGTTATTTAGTATATTTTATGGGGATGCTTTTGGATGGGCATTTAAGTGAGAGACAAAGGCTCACATGCTTTTTACCCATTCTCATGTGCCAGTTCACTGCTTCTTCACTTTGTATTCACTTTGTATTCCAATTCCAACCAATCCTTCTCATTATTTCATATATATTCCTACATAAGGTCACGTCTTTCCCCACATAAAATTGATAACTAGGTATTTTCTTTAATCACTGTCTTCCAAGACCACCCCTGTGTTATTGCAGGCCTCAATTTCTGATTTACCTACATATTGATCTGATTCATCTCTGAAAAAGGCCCTGATATTTTCCTCTTCTGTCAGATGTCCATAGCAACCACCCCCAACCCCAACAAAGCTATAGATGTCAACTTACGGAGAGGTGTCAGGTCATTGTAATGGAAGTAAATGAAAAGTGACAAAGGGGTCTAGATCACCTGTTGCGTTCTTTTAACCTATTATGCCTGGATTCAAATATACCAGTCCTGTGTTATGACATGGTGGATCACTTCATGATGTTTATCTCTGGTCATATAGACACTTCATGTACCATAGTCAGGCTTTTCAATACGTACTGGGCTTCCTTGTAACCTGCACTGAGATTCTCCTGCCAGGGACTGCCAGGGATTTAGATGTGATTTTGGCTAATATTTTAGACTAGTATTTTAATCAAATACTAGATTTGATTTGGGCGACACTAGATGAAGATTTCATTCTCATGCACCACCTCTCATCTACCTTGCACCCACATATAGCTTATTTTTGTAAATTTATGTAACATAGATAAATCTGTATTTATTAATATTTTTCCATAGTCAGTATCACTTGATTCTTATTTTTCCTGCTTTCTACTTTCCAACTTCTATCAATTTTATGTTTACATTTTGTTGTCAGTTATTAATATTTTCAGCATATTATTAATATGTAAAGGATGTTTAGTGCAGTCAATTTATGCATTTTATATTTTGTTCACTAAGTTTAGAATGTCACATCCTTTTGTTTTATTGACAGGATAATATTTTTAATGCAAAGATGGAATGGATTTTCCATTATTCATTGCCAGGATTTTACCATATTATCTATCACCATGGAACTAGGTAGTAGAGGAAAGAACATTTACAGGTCAGGGAAGAAGCAAACCAGAGTTGTTACTCTGCAAACATGTTGTTTTGCATGAATGACAATATTTTTGTTCCTCAGTTTCACACCTCTAAAATGAGATGTTCAGTTCAAAGGATTGCTAATTGTTTCCACTTCTGAAATTACATGACTTTGAATCAAATTGGGTTGTTTTTTATATTATATCTAATTTTATATTAGTCAGTCCTCCCTCGGTATCCGTGGGGGATTCGTTCCAGGAGCACTGTGGATACCCATGTTCACAGATGTTCAACTCCCTTATATAAAATGGCATAGTGTTTTCATATAACCTATGCAAACTTTAAATCATCTATACTTTAAATCATCTCTAGATTACTTATAATGCCTAATACAATGTAAATGCTTTGCAAGTAGTTATTGATACTATATAATTTAGACAATAATTATAATAAAAATGTCTATACATATTCAATATAAATGCAACCATTGTAGCTCTAACTACATAGTACAGCAACAGCAAACACTTTTTCTGGATAGTTTTGATCCACGGTTTGTTGAATTCATGGATGTGGAACCCTTGGATATGGGGGGTCAACTGTGTTCTAGTTAGCTTCCAGCTAATTTACCACATTAAGTTTTCAATCATCCAGAATTCCACATATATCCAGAAAATAAATTATATGTTGAATATGATTATTTGTTTTCTTTAAACTTTTTTTTATTGAGCTATATACTTTACCTAGAACATCATTATCATCACAGATAACTCCAGAACCGTACAATCTTTTTTTGCTTATAGTCTAAATGACAGGACATCTTATACTACAACCTAAACTTTTTCCAGAGAACAGTCTTGCTCTTCCAAGACACCTGATAAATAAGCTGAGCAGTATTCCCAGCTGAGTTATGCGCTAACTCCAAAATAGGCCTCCCAAGCACTATGCCACTTCTTGAGTGCAGAGAGTATAGTATATCATGACTTATCCTTCATCTTGCCTAGGATGTTTCTGTAGGCCCCCAAACATTGGACATCTAAAACCTTCACCAATGGGACAAGCTCCTGAATCTTTAGGGAGTCTAATCTCCCACCTTTGACATACATTTATCATATCAGAGTGTCCTGAGCACTTGTCACTTCCTGCTCAACGGTTGTGACTAACATCACATCATCAGTAAAATTAAGAGGAAAGGTGCTAATTCCTATTTTAAAATGTTATTCCATTATAAAATAAGGAGTTTCTATAAGTGAAAAGTTTATTTAAAGATTTGCTTGCTTTCTTTAGTAGAAACATTCTCTTCTCAGAGAAATGGTTCATATTTGGAAATGAATTATTTTTCCTTTTACCCATGGGAATGCCTTAGACGAACTAAGTTCATGGATATGACATCAATATAACATTTGTACCTATAGATATATCTCTATGCAACTGAGTTTGCCAATGCATGACCAGAAACTCTTGACTATACCTAATACAAATCTAATCTCAGTATAAATGACAGCTGAGGCCATTATGTGTATAAGTTTCTCATTATTTAGAGCACAGTTTCTTTGCCCTGTGGATTTTTTGACATCAATATATGGTTGGAGGTACTATTCTCATCCATCTTCATATATGCAACTCACTGAAGCAGTAAGCATAAGGTATTGACTATTATCATTGGTGGTGGTAAAATATACTCACTTTACTGATGATGAATAACTTTTCCCTCAATTATATATTCATTATAGCTAGTTTTCTGATTATAGATCTATGCAATCAGGCCAAAAAAATGCAAATTTAGATCTCTGCAAATGCTAATTTGTGCCATGCCAGTTAAAGATAAAATGATAGGAAATATAACAAGGAGGGCAGATGATTTCGTACTGGTATAACTGGAGAAGATCTCAAAGTTAGAATTAGGTTTAAATGTATGTAACAGACTCCAGATATTAGTGGATTAACCAAGATCAAAGACTGCTTTTTTTCCTTGTAAAAATCTGCAGTTTATATTCCACATTTCGGATGACAGGGCTGTTACCTATAACTCTCAGGGTTTCAGGTTACAGTATTCTGCTCTGACATAGCAAACTTATGTCTCTCATTCTCAAATGACATTCAAGGTATATGATTATCTGTAACATCTAAATTCCTGGGAGAATGGAGGAGAGGTGGGGATGGGCACAAAGGATTCATAAAAGTTGTTTTATAAGAAAAATTTCCAGAAGTTTTCACATATAAATTTTAAAATTATATCTCCATAACCAGTATTCCATTATATTCCCACACATAGTCACTGCAGAATTAAGAATATATGGTCATATCTGTGTGGCCAATTACTCAGTTAAAAATTATTTTGCCACAGAAAGAAAAGGTTTATAAGTTGGAAATGGAAGCTGAAATTTGCAAGCACACTTTGACTTCAGATAATCTAATTTCTATCTTGTTTGAATCACATGAAAATTCTCAAACAAGTAAATTATCTATGTCAGTCTGAAGCATTAGATGTACTCTTGTCTGGTTAGCTATTTTTATAGCAGTACAGAATGAAAAGAAATGCAACAAAGAAATTCAGTGTCAATAATACACTCCATTGATTCTCTTTGTGATAAAAGCAGATAAAACCTGTAGGGAATGAAATAAATAAGTCTTTCTTATTTGTTTATGGTTCCTGATGTTGACTTAGGGTACCTCACTGTTAGGTGTTGCTGATGAAATAAGGCCATTATCCAAGGTGGAGTTAGGAAAAGGATGAATGACTTAATCCTTCAAAGCACATTGCAAATCATGGGTTTTGGAAAATTAAAACCTGACACTCCATATATTAATATATAACATTCTGTTAAGTGTGAATAAGAGGCACTAATCAAATGATACATGGTCGGGGCCAGAGCATCTACGTGATCAGATTAACTTTCTGATAATAAAGCCTCAGGCCTTACAAACTATGATACTTAATTACCTATCCACTCTCACACGCATCATCACCACCACCTCAGAAAAGCATTTCCTTTATTTCCTAAATTATTTTCTCCCCAAAACACATAGTAAAATGGATATATAGTTAAATAATCACTCAAATCAAAAGACAGATTTTCTGACTGGATGGAAAACAAAAGGCACACTTGAGTTTTAAAGTCACAAATAGGTTGAAAGTTGATGGAGGGAAACCAGACTCGGGGTGATGAGCACGCAATGAAATATACAGGTGGTGTATTATAGAATTGCACACATGAAACTTATATAATGGTGTTAACCAATACTACCCAATAAAGTTAATTAAATTAAAAACAGAAAGTTAAAGGATGGAAAAGACGTACCATGAAAACTGTAACCATATGAGAGCTAGAGTAGATTTATTAATGTCAGATAAAACAGACTTTAAGGCAATATTACTAGGAACAAAAAAGGAAGTAGTCTAAGCATAACAGGGTCAGTTCATCAGGAAGACATACCAATTATGTATGTACACTTAAAAACCAAATATGAACCAAAGAATGGGTCTATGTGACCCACATTGTATTAGGTTTCTCCAGGAAAACAAAGCCAATAGGATATATGTATATATAAATAGATAATTGATAGAGAGATAGATGATAGATAGATAGATAGATAGATAGATAGATAGATAGATAGATAGATAGATAGAAAAGGAGATTTATTAGGAATTGGCTTACCTGGTTATGCTGGTTAAAAAGTTCCACAATCTGCTGTGTGCAAGTTGAAGAATCCAGAAATCCAGTGGTATAATTCAGCCCAAGTTCCAAGGCCTGAGAATCTGAGATGTAAGTCCCAGTCTGAGTTCGAAAGCCTGGGAACCGGGCACGCCAATGTCCAAGGGCAGGAGAAGATGGATGACTATATTTCAACTCAGCAAAGAGAGTAAATTCACCCTTCCTCAGCATTTTTGTTCTATTCAGGATCTAGATGGATTGGGTGATGCCTGCTCATAGTAGAGTGGGTGGATCGTTACTCAGCCTGCTGATTCAAACATGAAAGTCTTCCAGAGACACTCTTTCAGAGACACCCAGAAATAACGTTCTAGCAGCTCTCAGGACATCCCTTAGCCCCATCTAGTTGTCACATAATATTAACCATCATATACACCTAGTTTGATGTTTATATAATGCACTTCTACTCTACTATGATTTCATCTTTGTCCTTGAATTTGCTGCTTGGTTTTAGTCTATGCAGAAATGGTGTAGTTCCCATAATCGTTAATTCGCAACAAGCATTGTTGCTGAGGGACTTTATCTGGAGGGCCAACTAAAGCATTGAAATAATGTTTAATGTTTATTGATTGTATATTTGCTATATGATTCAAGTGTACTAAGGATCTGACATATATTATGATTTGTGTATATAGTATAGATGTGCTACAGTTATCTTTATTTATTAGAGATGGATCTGAATTTTAGGTAAAGAATACATTCGATATTCAATAATCAGTGGGTCATAAAGTCAGTTTTTTAAAGTGAGGTTAATATTACACACTGTATTAGTTTTTTGCTGCTTAAAAATCAACACAAATGTAAGCATCATAAAACAAGGCCCATTTATTAGCTCACAGTATGTAGTTCAAAAATCTAAATCCATTTGACTGGTTTCTACACTCAGGGTCTCACAAGGCAGAAATCAGCATGTCAGGGTGAAATCAGCTAAACTCCTATCTAAATGCAGCTGATTACTATGGGGAACTATCTACTTCTAAATCCATTCAAGTTGTTAGCAGAATTCATTCGTTGGGGTTATAAGATGGATATTCTTAGTTCATTGCCGACTATCAGCTGGAGGGTCACTCTCTGCGCCTTAAAGTCATCTCTATTCTTTCTCCTATGGCCCTCTCCATCTTCAAACCAGCAACGACATAGCAACTAAGTCTTCTTATGCTTCAAATCTCTCTAATTTCCTCTTGTGCCAAGAGCCAGAGAAAGTCCTTTCATTTTAAGGGCTCAACATGGATATGTGCCTGTCATTTTTTATTTTTTTCAATTTTCATTAAATTGATTGGGGTGACATTGGTTAGTAAAATTATGTAGGTTTTAAGTATACAATTCTATAATACAACATCTATATATTACATGTACGTTTACCACCCAAAGCCAGTTCTACTTCCATCACCATGTAGTTGACTTCCTTTGCTCTTGACCATTCCCCGATATCCTCTGGTAACCACTAAATTGTACCTGTGTCTATCAGTTTTTGTTTGTGTGTTTCTCATGTTCGTTTGTTGCTTTCAGTTTTATATCCCACATATGAGTGAAGTTATAGGGTTCTGAACATTTTCTGTCTGACTTATTTCACTTAACATGATAATCTCAAGATCCATCCATATTGTTGCACATGACAGTATTTCATCTCTTCCTATGGCCAAGTAATATCCCATTGTGCATAAGTACACATCTTCTCTATCCAATCATCTATCAAAGGTCACTTTGGTTGCAATGAACATAGGGGTACATATGTCTTTACAGAAAAATGTTTTCAGATTTCTTGGGTAGATATCCAAAGAGGGACTGCTGAGTTGAATGGTAATTTAAAATTTTTGGAGGAACCTCCATACTGTTTCCATAGTGGCTGTGCCAATTTCCATTCCCACTAGCATAAGAGTTCCTTTTTCTCCACAACCTCTCCAACACTTGTTATTACTTGTCTTGTTAATAATAGCCATTGGAATCAGTGTGAGGTGGTATCTCATTGTAGTTTTTATTTACATTTCCCCAGTTACTAGTGAAGTTGAGCATTTTTCATATATCTGTTGGCTGTTTATTTCTGCTTGGGAGAAGTGTCTATTCAGGTCCTGTGCCCATTTTTTTAAAATGGAGTTTGTTTTTTTGTCGTTGAGTTGTATGAGTTCTTTATATATTTTGGATATTAGCCAAAGGTGTTGTTTGCAAATATTTTCTCCCATTCTGTTGGTTGCCTCTTTGTTTTGTTGATGGTTTCTTTTGCTGTGCAGAAGCTTTTTAGTTCAATATAGTCCAATTTATTTATTTTTGCTTGTACTTCCCTTGCCTTATGAGTTCAAATTCATAAAATCCTGCCTGAACCCAAGGTCCATAAGTTTAGCACGTATGTTTTCTTCAATGCAATTTATTGTTTTGGGTCTTATGTTTAGGTCTTTGATCCATTTTGAGTTAAGTTTGGTATATGGTGATAGCAGTCTACTTTCATTTTTTTGCATGTGGATTTCCAATTTTTCCAGGGGATTTCTTTATTCCTTTGTATATTTTTGGCTCCTTTGTTGAAAATTATCTGCTCATCTATATGTTGGTTTATTTCTGAGTTCTCAATGTTGTTCCGTTGGTTTTGCTGCCAATACCATGCAGTTTTAATTGTCATCACTTTGTAGTATAAATTGAAACCAGGGAGTGACTTGTTTGTTTTTTCTCAGTATTGCTTTGTCTATTCAGGGCCTTTTGTTATTCCATACAAAACTGTGGACTTTTTGTTCTATTAAAAAAATGCTATTAGGGTTTTGATGGGGGTTGTGTTAAATATGTATATTACTTTGGGTAATATGTGCATTTTAACTGTGTTGATTTTTCCAATCCATGAACACAGAATATCTTTCCATTTCTTTGTGTCTTCTTCAATTTATTTTATAATATTCAGTGTATACATCCTTCACATTGTTTCTTAAGTTTATTCCTTGGTATTTTGTTGTTGTTGTTGTAATTGCAAAAGGAATTTCTTTTTTTCATTTATTTTTCTGAAATTTCTTTATTAGTATATAGCACTGGAATGGATTTTTGTACATTGATTTTGTATCTTGTAATTTTACTGTGTTTGTTTAATGTTTCTAATAGTGTTTTGATGGAATCTTTGTGGTTTTCTATATAAAGAATCATGTTGTTTGTAAAAAGTGACAATTTGACTTCTTCATTCCCAGTATGGATGCCTTTTATTTCTTTCTCTTGTCTGATTGCCCTGGCTAGGAATTCCAATACTATGTTGAATAACAGTGATGAACGGGGGCATCCCTGCCTTATTCCAGATCTTAAAGGAAAAGCTTTCAGCTTTTCATTATTATGTATGATATTAGTTGAAGGTTTGTTGTATATGGCCTTTGTTATTTTGAGATTATTTCCTTTTACACACATTTTATTATATTAAGTGTTTTAATCATAAATTGATATTGTATCTTTTCAAATTCTTTTTATGCATCTATTGATATGATCATGTGTATTTTTTTTCCTTTAGTTTGTTTATGTGCTGTATCACCCTGACAGTTTTGTGTATTTTCAACTATCTTTGTTCTCCTGAAAAGAACCCTACTTAGTCGTGATGTATAATCATTTTAATGTATTGTTGTATTTCATTTGCTAGTATTTTGTGTAGGACTTTTCTGTCTGTATTCATCAGTTATTCATCTGTAGTGTTTTTGTTTGTTTGTTTATTTGCTTTTTCTAATTGTATGTATGTATACATTTGTGTGTGTGTGTGTGTGTGTGTGTGTGTGTGTGTGTGTTAGCCTTATTTTGCTATTAGGGTAATGTTGGCCTCATCAAATAAGTTAGGAAGTATTACCTCTTCTTTAGTTTTTTGGAAGATCTTGAAGAGGACAGGTATTACATCATCTTTGCATGTTTAGTACAATTCACTAGTGAAGCCATCTGGTGCTGGATTTTTGTTCTCGGGGAGATTTTGGAGAATTGTTTTAATCTCCTTACTGTTGATTGGTCTATTTTGATTTTCCAGTTCTTCATGATTCAGTCAAGGAAGGTTATATATTTCTAAGAAGTTGTCCATTTCTCCTGCATTATTGAATTTGGTGGCATATAATCTTACATAGTATTCTTCTATGATCTTTTGTATTTCTGCAGTATCTGTCATAACATCTACTCTTTTACCTCTGATTTTGTTTATTTGTGTCTTTTCTTTTTTTCCCTTAGTGAGTCCTGCCAGGTATTTGTCAATTTTACCAATATTCTCAAAGAACCAGCTCTTTGTTGCATTAATTTTTTCTGTTGTCTTTTTGTTCTCTATTTTATTGGATTGCGCTGTAATTTTTATTATTTCCTTCCTTCTGCTGACTTTGTGTTTCATTTCTTCTTTTTCTAATTATTTAAGATGTAATGTTAGATTGTTTATTTGAGATTTTTCTTGTTTCCTATGATAGGCCTGTAATGATACAAATTTCTTCTTTATTGCTTATTTCACAGAATCTAAACAGTTTTGATACGTTATATTTCCATCCTCATTTGTTTCTTGATCTTTTGATCTCTCCTTTTATTTCTTTTTTGACGCAGTCATTCTTTAGTACCACCTTGTTTAATTTCCACATATTTGTGGTCTTTCCTGTTTTCTCTTTGCAGTTGATCTCCAATTCCAACGCATTGTAGTCAGAGAATATGCTTGGTATGATTTCAGTCTTCTTAAGTTTGTCGAGGGTAGTTTTGTGTCCCAACATATGGTCTATCTTTGAGAAGGTTCCATGTGCACTAAAGAAGAATGTATAATCTGGTGTTCTTGGATGAAAGGCTTTGCAATTTTGATTATGTCCATTTTTTCAAGTATGTCATTTCAGGCCAATGTTTATTTATTGATTTTCTGTTTGTATGATATATCCATAGCTGTCAATGTGGTATTTAGGTCCCCTACACTATAATTTTGTTTTTGTCACTTTCTCCCTTCAGTTCTGTCAGTAGTTGCTTTAATACTTTTGGTGCTCTCTGATCGGGAATATATACCAGGGTGCCAAAAAAAATGTATATACATGACTTGTATTCATCTTTTGTTATTGGTATATATTGTGTATTACAATTTTAATACAGTTTGTTTTTCCTTAAAATGTATATACATTTTTTGGTGGGCACCCTCTGTATATTGATCTGTCATTATAAAATGTCCATATTTTTCTTTTGTTATTGGTTTTAATTTGGAAGTCTATTTCCTCAGATACAAGTATGGATATATCCACTTTTCTCAGAATTCCATTTGTTTGGAGTGTCTAATTCCTCCCTTTCACTTTGAGTCTATATTTTCCTTATGGATGAGATATGTCTGTTGAAGTCAGGATATGGTTGGGTTTTGTTCTTTGATCCAATCTGCTACTCTGTGCCTTTTTATTGCTGATTTCAGACCATTTACATTTAGGGTGATTGTCATGCGGGAGACCCTGCTCGCTGCACCATTTGTCATGCGGGGCTGCCTGCAGGGCCTCTGGTCCCACTCCCCACATAAGAACGCAGAATACTGCGAGGCCAAAAAGGAACACCCACAGAGCCACAGATAGGGGAGTCATATCACTATATTCTCTCTAGCAGCAGGGAGAGACACACGCAGTAGTAGCCACACGATTCGTAGTCCACCATTCACTTCTCTGCCTGCCAACAAACTAACCAGTCAATGCAGCCCCGCAGTTACATCGGTAGCCAATTGGCTAACCGGTTACAGCTGATGGCCAACCAATCACAGTTGATGGTCATTCACTACCCTAGCCAGCACCTCCCCACGCAAGACCAAGAGCCTGGAAACTGCTCTGTGGGACTCTGTCCCCACAGTGATTTTTGATATAGCCATTTAATCTTTTGTTTTCTGGTAGCTCGGTGTCTCCATTGTTTCTTTGCCCTTGTGTTTTTGCCTTTTATTTTAGTTTGGAGGTATTTTATGATTTTTTTTCCCCCTCTGTTTCCTCTGTTTTTATATTATATATCTCAGTTGTGGATATTTTGTCTGTGGTTACCATTAAGGCTATGTAAAAGGAACTTTCATATACACAGTAAAACTTTTTCTTCTGCATGCATCTTATCTCCAGTCCCCTTTGAAGACTCATACCTTGACCCCCTCCTTTTTTACATTTTTGTTGTAACAAATTAGCCCTATTTATTCTGTGAGTCATTTCGGAATTGCAGTAGCAATTGCCTTTCTCTTCTCTTTTTCATTTTATGTTTTTCTTCCTTTAACTTCTATGTTATATTTAATTGTATGGAGCCATATTCTAAATAGCATTTGCAATTTCCTGCCTCTGTCTATCTGTTAATCATCTTGTCTTTTTGTTTCAGGTAGCATAACCCTCTTCAGTATTTCCTATAATTCCAGCCTTGTAGTGGGAAACTCTCTCAGCTTCTGTATGTCTAGAAAGGCCTTTATTAACCCTTCCTATCTAAAGGATAACTTTGCTGGATACATTATTCTTAGCTGGTAATTTCTCTCTTTTAATAGTCTGAATATTTGATTTCACTCCCTCCTAGAGTTTCTGCAGAAAACTCTGATGATAATTTAATGGGCTTTCTTTTATAAGTTACCATCTTCTTTTCCCTGGCTGCCTTAATAATTCTTTGTCATTAATTTTTGACAGTTTTAATATAATGTATCTTGGAGAAGGATTTTTTGATTGAGATAATTAGGTGTTCCGTTTTCTTCTTGGATTCAAGGTTCCAGTTCTTTCCATAGGTTTGGGGAGGGAAGTTCTCATTGATTATTTGTTTGAACAGGCTTTCTCTTTTCTTCTATCTCTCTTCTCCTTCTGGTATGCCTATTATTCTTATATTGCTCTTTCTGATGGAATCAGATAGTTCCTGTAGAGTTCTTCCTTTTCTTTTAACTCTCATGTCTCTCTCTTCTTCCATTTGCATCAGTTCCAGATTTCTATCTTCAATATCACTGATTTTTTTTCTCCATCTGATCAGCTCTGTGTCCTAAGGTGGCTGTTTCATTCTTGATCTCTTTTATTGAGATATTCAGCTCCAGAATTTCTATTTGGTTCTTTTGAAAAAGTTTGATCTCTTTGGTAAAATATTCATTTTTTTTTGTTCTTGATTTTATTTCTGAGTTCATTATACTGCCTATCTGAGTTTTCTTGCACCTCATTGAGTTTTTTTCAGAGCTGCTTTCTTGAATTCTGTCATTTAATTCATATACTTCCATTTCATTAAGTTTATTTTCTGGAGATATTTCATTATCTTTTTGAGCTGCCTTGTTACCTTGATTGTTCATGGCATTATTTCTCTTTCTAGGCATTTATGGGAATGAGCTCTGCAGCAAGTTTATGCAAAGAGGTCTTTCTTTTGTTTTCCAGGGGGTGGCACTGGAGCATTTTATTTTCTCTTTCTCTGTTTTGGCTTCAAGTGGTAGAAATCCTTTGTATTCCCTGTGGAGATGGGCATCTTCTCTGTGACCAGATTGCCTCCATCTCAGTGTATTATCCCCATGGGAGAATGGGGTGGGTGGTGCGTTCTGAGCCCCTGAAATCCCAACGCTGCCCCTGCAGCCAGACACAGTGCTGTGTTTCCTGTGGTGTCCCAGGTATCCCCGATAGGATCAGCCACAAAAGGTTGGGGCAGGGTGGGCTGGGAGAGTCATCTGGGGTTTGTGGCTTTTTTGCTCCTTACTATAATGGTTACTGCGAGACCTCAGTTACCTGGCCTCTGTATCTCCACCCTTGTTACTGGTGTTAACTGCAGTGTGTATCTACCACTCAGGGACTGTCTCAAGTTCTCAGAGTTGTAGATATTCTGCTCTTTAACCCAACACTCACTGCTACAGTTTTTTTCTGGGGTCTGCTGCTAACTATGGGACGATGCAGGGAGGCAAGCTCTGGGAGGATAAATGGTGGCAGCTAGGCTTCATGGCATTGTTTTCTGCCTTGCAGTGACGGCTGCTAGACCACAGCTGTCACACTTCTGTATTCTGTCTCTGCCCAGAGGTCTCTGCCCTGAGCGCTGGGTTCAGCTGTATTATATGCTGATCCCTCAGGCAGGAATGCTTGGGGCCACACACTGCACCTGCAGCTTGAATTCTTCCCTCCCTTGAGAACTTCAGGGAGCTCTGAGCTGTGCCCACAGTACCTATCTCTGCATTTCTCTGTCCCTTTTCTCCTTTTGCCCACTGATTCAACCACATTCAGATATTTTGATGCACTGGTCTCTCAGACATTTTTGTGTGCTGCACAGGGAATCCTTTCTTAAATTGTAGCTATTTACCTCGTTATAAGTTCAAGGGGAAGGGATCAAGGGGTCCCCTTATGCCACCATGCTTTTGACATCACTCTGTTAGTTGTTTTCTAATTGTGTTTGTATTAATAGTTCCTCTCTGTTCCTTTATTCTTTTGTTATTTTCTCTTGTGATTTGATGAGTTTCTTTAAGATAGTCTTTAGATTCCTATCTCTTTATTTTTTGTGTTCTACGGTAAGTTTTGGTTTGTGGTTACTATGAGACATATATATATGTCTCATATATATATATATTTTTAAATAATATATATATTATTTTAATTTCACGGTCAGTTAAGTTCAGATGCATTCTAAAAGCACTATATATTTATCCCTGAACCCACATTTTGTTTTGACTTAACATTTTTCATCTTTCTTTGTGTTGATGTGTGTGTGTACCCATTGACTATCATTGACACATATGGTTTTAGTATTTTTGTCTTTTAATCTTCATTCTAGCTTAATAATGGGTTGATCCACTATCTTTACTATGTTTGTTTTTACCACTGAGATATTTTTATTACTTATACTTTCTTATTTCTAGTGTTGAACTTTTGTTTTCTGCTTAAACACATCCTTTAATATTTTTGTAATGTCAGTGTAATGGTTATGAAGTCTATTAGCTTTAGCTTATCTACGAAACTCTTTTATCTCTCCTTCAATTTCAAATGATAAGCTTGCTGGATAGAGCATTCTTGGACGTAGGGTTGTTTTTTGTTTCCCTTTCATCACTTTGGATGTATCATTCCACACCCTTCTCAACTGCAAAGTTTCTGCTGAAAAATCAGCTATTAGACTTATGATGGTTCCCTTGTATGTAACTAGTTGTTTTTCTCTTGCAACTTTTAAGATTCTTTCTTTGTCTTTAACTTTTGACATTTTAATTATGTGTCTTGTTGTTTCTCTGGGCTCATGTTGTTTGGGTCTCTGTGCTTCCTAGACTTGGATGTCCCTTTCCTTTGCCAGGTTAGGGAAATTTTCAGCCATTTTTTTCAATAATTTTTCTGTACCTCTCTCTTTTCTTTATTGGGCCCCTGTAATGTGAATGTTAGTATGCTTGATGTTATACCAGAGGTCCCTTATACTCTCCTCATTTTTTTTAATTATTTTTTTCTTTTTGCTGTTCCGGTTGGGTGATTTCCACTACTGTGTCTTTCACCTCGCTGACTTGTTCTTCTGCTTCATCTAATCTGATGTTGATTCCTTCTAGTGTGTTTCATTTCAGTTTCGTGTTCTTCAGTTCTGATTGGTCCTTTTTTATATTTTCTTTTCTATTTCTCTCTCTGTTCATCCCTACTTCTACTGAGTTTGATGAATAGCCTTTATATCATTACTTTGAACTCTTTATCTGGTAGATTGCTTATCTCTTTTTTGGTTAGTTCTTTTTCTGGTGTATTGTCTTATTGTTTCATGTGGAACATATCTCGTTGTCTCCTCATTTTGCCTAAATCTCTGTGTTTGTTTCTGTGTATTAAGTAGATTGACTACCTGTCACAATATTGAAAGAGGGGCCTTATGTGGAAACATTCTGTGGGGGCTTAGTGGAGCAATCATCTTTGGTCAACAAACCCAGGTGCTCCAGGAGTGCACCTTGTGTGGGATGCCTATACCCTTCTGTTATGGTTGTGCCTACTGTTGTAGGTTTGTTAACAGGCAGGGCTGGCCCCTGGCCTGGCTTTCTGCAAAGCCTAAATGCAACTGCTACAGGAGGGCTAATGAGAAAGGCTGGCCCTTGGCCTGGCTGGTAACAACCCAGTCACAGCTGCTGTAAGTACACCGATGGGATGTACTGGCCCTAGCCTGGATGGCAGCATGGCCCTGCCACAACTGGTGTAGGCTCACTGGTATGTGGTGCAGACCTCTGTGTTTGGTGGCTGTGAGGTTTTGCCTCCTCTGTTGTGGGTGCATTGGTGTGTAGATGACCATCTGGAATAGGTCACTGCATTGGCGGGGTTCCAGGGACACCCAAGGCCTGCTGCCTGGTTCTAGCTTGTGTGGTGCAGCCTTGGAAGGGCTTTGGGGCTGGCTAGGATTGCATTCTGGGTGATGGGTGGGCAGGGCACCACCTTGGAGGGAATCTGGGGCCACCCACCAGGCACTGAGTGATAGGGCACCACCTTGGGGTGTCTCTGGGGCCCTTCACAGAGTGTTTGGGAATGGGGCACCAACTTGGGTTTGGCTTCAATGTGCGCTGGCCAGGTCAGGCAGTTTGGGCTGGGTGGGTCCTCAGAGGAATACTCAGGTGTGGTAAACTGTTAGTAGATTAACAGAGAATGTCAGAATGAGCATCTGCCAAGGTGGGGCCTGCTTGGTAGAAGAAGAACAAAACAAAGCAAACCATGAGAAAATAGTTAATCTATTAGTCATTGTCCTCAGCTGCCACTTGTGACATTGGGATAATCTTTCTTATTCTTTTTTACCCTTGGCCATATGAGATGAACTTTGAGAATGGCTTTCCTGACAACTGCTCAGCTTTTTGTAATGAGCACACAAAGTTATCTTATTGCAGTCCAGAAATGCAAAACATTTCTTTTGAAAACATTATGTTTTAAGGATATTTTCTTCCAGTTGGTTCCTATAAAAGTAACCATAACTAAGGATTTTCCTTAAACATAGTCTTTAAATTTTCTTGTCTTTTTACTTACTGGCCTCCTTGATCTATCTATGCCCCTTACCCTTCCCATGACGGCTATTGCTTTGAGGCAGCTTGAAATGATAGCCTTGGTGAAGAGACACCATCCTGGATCCTCTCTTTGCCACCTACTGCCTAATTTTATCAATCTTATCTCTTGCTGTGGCAGCTGTTTCCCTGCATTTTGACTAGTTGCAATTTGGGGTACACACATTGTCTTTTCAAACCCAGCAGGCCCACAAATTACGGACTCTAAATCACTTAGATTGCAGGCCACATGGGGAGAGCATATCTCTTAGAAAAACTTTATTTCCTTCATCTGCTGTAGATTGTTTTCAGAACGTTGAGTTCATACCTCTTTTTTGGAGACTTGGCTGAAATCATCTAGAGATAACCATTATACACTGTCATTGTGAATGTTTGAACATTTGTGCTAACACCACAGCTTCAGTTGACAAATATCCTGTGTGCACCTCAAGGTATATGGCAAGTTATGTTTGTATTTACTGTTTTCTCTGCCACATGTTCATGCCTAATGTTCACATGTGCACCTGTTATCTGGATCTGTGATCTTGGCATCAGTCTGCATTCGAGGCGGGAGTAAGTTAGAAAGGGGGCAGTTGCAAAAACATCTGTTCATTTTATTAAGACAGCAAGATACTTTTCAGCATCTATGCAAGAGATATTTTCTCATGTGTCGTTGGTCAGAACTTGTGCACATGGACATCTTAGCGGCAAGGAAAGTGAGGAGAACTAGCATTGCATTCTTAGCCTCTGAAGTCAACATGGGCAAACATGAAAGGGACTGGAAATGAGTATTAGGGAAGTTAAGTAAGAAAGGACATCACAGATCAGTACTAAGTTCCCTAATTTATTCTTTATTTCATAGTAATGAAGATATAATGTTCTTAATTTTCTCTAATTGTGGTATCTGCTGTTCATTAATTTTACTATGAAGTATGGTCAGTTTTAAACTTTTCTAGATAGTTTTTATTTTTCTTTTGAGTTTATTTCAGTAATTTGGAGGATTAATAAGTATTGTGTCTCTTAATTTCCAAGACATTTACATCATCATCTAGTTACTATTTTGAAAATAACAGTGTTAAAAAAATACATGGCTGTGAAATTTTCTTGTTGCTATTATTGTTATGCTGCTGGTGGTAGTGATGAACATGACAATAGTGATTTTAATTTTTCCTTGTGTCCAAAAATGCATAATATCTTTGTAAAAGTAAACACATGAAAATATATGTGCTATGTTGATCAATAGGTTGACTTGTATTTGTAAAATCAAATGGACTCATTTTATCATTCAGTTCCTCTGTGCTCTTACTTATATTTGACAATTAGATATGTTAGATTCTCCCTTAATTTTTAATATATTTTGATTTATATATGGCGACTATCTTTTTTGGTGCATATGTGTATATACACTTTATATTTCTAAGCCTTTTTTTTTTAACTTTTATCATTATATAATCTCCCTCTTTGTCCCACTTGAATTTATTCTTAAGTTCCAACCAGTTTGATGTCAACATGGCAACTTCTGCTTTCTTTCTATTTGTATTTGCCCATTGTTCCTTTACCCATGCCTTTAAAATTTTTGTTTATTTCACTTTGTTTTTGTTTTAAGAGGTCTCTCTCTCTCTCTTTTAAATAGAACATATGGGGTTAGGATTTATTACTGTGCCAAACTCATTTTCTCATGACTGGAAGAATATAAAATAGTTATTTCACTTAGTTGTAACACATGACATGTTATTTTGTTTCTTGAATCTTACTATGCTTATTTTTTCATATTTTTATTCCTTGTTATTACATTATTTTTTGTTCTGGATTACTATAATTTCTGTTTGTTTAGTTTGTTAATGTGCTATATGCTTGTACTGTTGGTCACTTATTCAAAAACATTTGTGTATATACTAATGTGCCAGGAATAGTTCTAGATAGATTAGATAAACAAAATAGAGGGGAGATGACCTTCCTTCATGAAGCTTTACTATTAATAAAATCAGATAACTATTTTTACCTTCTATGGTCTGAATATTTGTGTTCCACCAAAATTCATATGTTGAAATCCTAATGCCCAATGTGATGATATTAGGAGCCGAGGTTTTTGTTACAACTGATGTAGAATAACTATGTTGCATTCTTTCATTTATTTAAAAAAACGAGTTTAATGTTCTTTAATGAGAATAATGTTTTTATAAAAGAGGCAGAGGAGAGCTCCTTGGTCTCATTCTCCATGTAAGGACACAGTGAGAAGGTGACTGTCGGAAACCCGCAAAGAGGGCCTTCACTTTAACCTGGCTGTGCTGGCACCCTGATTTCAATTCCAGTCTCCAAAACTATGAGAAATAAATGTATGCTGTTTATAAGCCACCCTGTGGTACTTTTTTACAGTAACTCGTACAGAGTGGCATTATTATTATTATTATTACTATTATTATTATTAATATTATATAAAACCAAGAGATTATATTTCCTTCTAAGATGCTCTATTTCCAACTGTGTTCAAATCCCTAAAGTTGAGCCATTTTGAGATTTCTGTCCTTCCTCTCTTCTTCCAACTCCCATCTTGGAAAAAAAAACAAAAAAACCACCTTTGGAATACTTTTCCTTGTTGTCAACATCCATGTCCAAAGTTTATACTTGCTGTTATTATTAAAATTTTTGTTGCAGTATTCCAAATCTGTTTTAAGAGTTCTCATCTGACTTTTTTTTTTTTTTATAATACAGATTGCCTATTTTTGTCCTTATATAGTTGTTACATAAAACTGTTTCTGCTTTTCTTCTTCTTTCTTGACTCTAAGGTCTTTGTTTTGTTGATTTATTATTTGTTGATTTATTATTTGATCAGGGTCCTTTTCCATCAAAATTTTTTGTGGATGAGGTATGCTGTTCTAAGAATTTCTGAATTCTTGTGTTTTTGCAAAAGCTTTTCTTTACCTTATTGGTATATGCTGTCTTGGGTAACAATTATGATATTGCGGTCCTTTTCTCACTGTAAATGTTTGTATCCTAGCTTTAAGGGTTGCTTGAATAGTCTGAAGCATGTACTATTATTATTTTCATTGTACACATGAGGAAATGAAGCCGAAAAAGGCACTGTCTAACCCAAATCACAGAATATGACAATCTAATTCTCCATATACCCTGTAGCCCACACTTATAACTGTTTTCTTCTATTTCAACTTGGTTAACTAGAGAATAAGCAAGGGGCTCTATAAGTTAAGAAGAAACAGGAAAAAGCCCACTTCTTTCAGATTTAGAGTCTTTTTCTACCTGTTTTTATGTCTAGAGTGCTATTGTTAGATCTTCTCTTGACCAGTCTCTTCATTATTGTTCAGATATCAGCTTCCATGTCTTTTCTGAGATCCCTTCCTGGACCTCAGGATCAAAATAAAATAACAGCCAAATAAGAATAATATACACTCATCTATTTGTTTATATCTATCTATTTATTTTTATACTTAAATATCACTTTAGAGTATAAATCCCATGAGTATAAAAACCTTGTCTTCTAGTTTTTTGTTCTATTCTTATTGTATAACAATGAATGTGGCTGGTCTTTGTCCCCGGTTCCTGGCATGGAGCTTCTAAAACTTTTGACATTTCCGGAGTGATATGAATGTTTGGTTATTCATAAGTCCTTTGTATCACACCTGAATGTATGCTAATAAGGTGACTAGGAGGGTGACACAGCTTGATTCCACTGGGACAAGACATGAAAGCTCTGCCTTCTGGACCCTCCCAGAACTTGCCCTATAAGTGTCTTCATTTGTCTTGTCTAATATGTTTGTTTTATAATAAAACTGTAATAGTATTTGGCTATCTTGTGTTCTGTGAGTTATTCTAGCAAGTTATCAAAACTGAGGAGAGTTGTATGAAACCCCCAGATATGTAGCCATTTGGTGAGAAGTGCAGGTAGCCTGGGAACCCCATTTGTGGCTAGCCTCTGAAATAAGGGCAGTCTTGTTTAGACCTAAGCCCTGACTTTGAGTGGTTACTGCGAGAATTGAATTACAGTATACCAGTTGTTATAAAACTAATTACCCATACCTTGAGAAAGACCAGGGACATGGTATTTACTAATTTAAAATGTATTGAATAATTGAGGAAAGGAAGGTTAGAGTAAACCGGACAAATTTCTTAGCCCATAAACGTGTTTTCAACATATTCCTGAGTATCAGGCCCCAATGCAACCGATAACAGATATCCAGATGCTATTTCCTGTGTATAAATTGCATCTTGCCTATAAATCAGGAAAGCATTGTCTTGGTTGCTGAATCCTTTTGTCTATTGAGATGTTATTCCATTTCCTTTTCCTTGCCATCTTCCTGCCATATCACTAACAATATTAAACTGTACTATGTTTTGGCTTCTTTGTTGTTCTTTCATAACAATACAAAGCAGTATGTCCCCTTCCCTTCAATTACCAAATTAGATACACTCACAATTCCCTGTAATCCATATTTCCTTGCATCTTAAATGCTTCAAACATATGTTAACACAGCTTAAAATTGTAATTAAGACATTTTTGAGACACTCTCTTTAAGAATGTCACTTTCTCTAATTCTGCCTTTTTCTCTCAGGCTTTTCTGTTAAAAGGCAATGTTTGAAAAGTGCAATTATCATCCATATTGCATATTCAAAATGACATCATCTTTTGTTTTCACAAAAATCTAACAATTGCCTAAGAATGTCAAGCTATAAAATAGAAAATACTGAATGTAACTTCTTTGATGTGTATAATTACTTAACCAAGGAATGTGATAGAAAACATTAATTCTTCCAGGTTGTTAGGTGTATTGCATCAGTGAGGCAACCAAGAGTCATTATATTGTGTAATAATTATATTGTTAGCTTAAATCATGTACATCAAAGCACAAATACAGTATAAAGATGTAGGTGCTGAGAAAAGTAGTAAGAGTTTTTCAAATTATATCTAAATAGAGCTTTGGGTATATCTAGGAAAAACATTAATTTCAGAAAACATACATATTCCCTTAATGTAAATATCTTTTATCAAGGTAGGAACTAAGGTCTAAATCCAAACATAATTCTTTCTTGGTTGGTATAATATTCAACTTTTAGTTTTCAACAAAATAAAGATAATTTTGAAGATAACTACTGTTATTTTGCTGCTCAAAGGTATTCTTATATTTAAAAACACTAAGTACTACACTGGCCTAGATGATCTCCCACTGGGACTCAAAGTCTATTTATTATACATAATATCCATGTAATAGCATATTATCTTTTGCTTCATCTAAAGAACAACAATGCCATATGTTTTACCATCTGAATAGTCTGACAAAAAAATTGAGTCTAATTCCAAAATTAACGATAAAGATTGAAGTAATAAAAAAGCCAATATTTGTATTACACTGATCAAATCTATTCTGATCATAATAATGGTAAATAATGATAAATATGAATCATTGGGACTCTGAAGACATCCGCGAGTCTCCAAATACATAGTCGTGCTTTATATAACTCAGTACTTAAAATTCTATATTAAACCAAGTTGCCTCAAATTCCTCTATGTCCTTTGAATAAATAATAATAGTAAACACATATTTTGAAAATAACTTTATTTTTTAAATTTTTATTAAATTTATTGGGGTGACGGTTAAATTATATAGGTTCCAAGTGTACATTTGTATTATACATCATCTATATATTGCATTGTGTGTTCACCACCCAGAGTCAGTTCTCCTTCTGTCACCATATATTTGACCCTCTTTACCTGCTTCTACCATGTGTGGTTCCCAATCTGTTCACAGACTAAGTTAGTTTGGCAACTATATATATATTTTAAAAAGCTTAATTTTTACAATATAAATTATAATGCCAATATTTAATCTTAAGTATTTTAGAAATTTTAACGAATAATAAAGTAATATTTCTTAGCACCTGATTAAGATGTTTTACATATTCTTATATGAATTGAATTACAAAACTAAGTTAGACGATGAAGAGATTGGAAACCACATGTAGATTAACCCCTTTTTGAAATCACTTCTGATGGGTTGAGTTATTTTCAATGGAATTCTCAATTTATGGTGTTTATATAAAAAGTACCCAAACCTGTAAAGAGAATTTTATAAGAGTTTGTTTGAGCCAAAACTGAGGACAGTTGCTAGAAAGAGATCTCAAATGCTCCCAAGAGTGACAGTTTTGCAATTTCTTTACGCATTTGAGATTAAGAAGGATACATAAGGAAAACAGCATGAAAATGGGAAAAAGCAAGGCAGGGATTGGATTACCAGCTGGCTAACAAGTTATATGCTCTCTTGAGGGTGTTTATGCTTATTTTAAAGGTGTGTTACTCCTAGAAGAACAAACCAATGTGTGGTGCTTGCTAAAGGCAAAGATAAACCTTTTAGTAAAGAAAATATATGCCTGGGATGTGACTACCAGCCATGTCCTTGCCCAGTTAGGAATTTATGATCAGATCATGCTGTGAGATTACTTTCAGCCACTGGACTTGTCAGATTTATTACAGAATTCCTTTTTTTTTTTTTTTTTGTCCACAGATGTTAGCTTCTTCTACCTAAGTGACTAATTTGAAATGAAAATTTAACCATGTTTTCTGTCTTAAAATTGTTCTGTGGGTTTTAATTGTACTTAAAACAAACATGAATCCTTAATATAATCTGAATGATCATATCCTGTATATTTTTTAACCTCATATTTTAACCACTATGTACTTCAACTATTTGTTTTTCATCCACACAACAATGTTTTTTTTTTCATTTCTCAAATTTTCCACATATTTATCATAAGCATGTAACTTTATATTGGTCCACTTTGATATTCATTTAGCATGTTTTCCATTTTAGTGTGGGGAAGAAAGAAATCTTCCTCTACCTGTTTAGGTTCTTCTGGCTGGTCTAATAATTAAATCAATGTAAGACAAATTAACAATAGAAAATAAGCAAATGCAATTACATATGCATGTATGGAAACCCCAATTACGTGAGAAGTTCAGAGAGAGTGTGGTAAAAATGAGGTATATATGACATCCTGAGCAAAGGAAAAGGGTGAGATGCCCTGAGACTTCAGAGGGGAGGAGGGTGATTCTCAGGATGATAAGAAGAGCAGATGTTTAATAATTAGAAGTTTGTCCTGCCATATAGATAAATCATAAAATGTTACTTCTGGTGATAACTTTTATTATGGACAAGGTCCCAATCAAATTCTTTAAGGGGAAGATAAAATTTCTCTTCAGACCTCAGGGTCTCAATTGCCTTCAGCTCAAAATAATTCACATGCCAAAGCAGCACATTTTGGAGAGGGCTGTTCTGAACCCCTTCATTAGAAAAAAAGTTTTGTGAAGGCAGATTCTGTTTCATTCATCATTGCATAATCAATGCCAATACTTAACAGATAATTGACTCTTAAGTCAATCAAAATAAGTCATACTCCAAAGAGTATTATATTGGGATTGCTTTATATTGCTTTCAAGAACTTGAAAAGCTAATAAATGATGATAGAAGTCAGAAATCAATTGCCTTTTTTCTGGATGGTGAATCAACTGGAATGGGGTATGAGGAAATATTCTAGGTTAATGGAAATATTAGGTTATTTATTGGTTACTTGGAAATACTTTGTCCAAACTTGTCAATTTTATGTTTAAGACCTGTGAATGACACTGTATAGAAATTTTACTTCAGCAAAAGACGTAGATCTAACCAATGTCTTTCAAACAATATACCATGGAACAATAACATCACTTCAAGATATACCTTTTGTGTAGTCATTCATGCATTCAGAACATATTTGTTGATTAGGTACATCATGTGCCTGTTTGCAAAAAAAGTAAAGAGAGCCTATGCTTTGTAGAGGACAGTGTTAAAAGGATCTGAAACTGATTTTACTGGGGATGAGATGGAATGTTTCAGGGTGATTAGCAAAGTAAAGCCTAAACAGGCAAGATGGCTAGCTAGCCCTTCACTACAATTCTTCTTAAGCACAGAGCAGTTTTTATTTTGCTTCTTCTCATATATGGCTGTTCCAGGAAGGCTTTAAGCTTTTTTTGTTTGCTTGTTTGGAAAAACTAAATGCATAAAATAAATTTTGTTTCCTCAAGACAAAAATGATTTAAACAAAAGTTACTTAACACTAGACAGGCTACTGTAATTTTTATTTTTTTAAGTAACACACCTATTTTCAATCTTGGTCTAATAGGAAAACTACATTTTTTTCAACTGATATTTTTTTCCCTTTCAACACTTATTCTGTGTCTTAGCATTTCAATTTACAATTTCTCCATCTATCCTATTTAGAACTTAGCTGCTGTTATGGAGGTAAAGAGTGTATAGAGAAGGAGGAGTGATGCAGGAAAAAAAAAAAAAAATCAAGTGTTGAAGTTCAAAATGAATTTGCCAATCTGCTTAAAGGTCAAGCCTGTACCTTGTGCATTATGATTAAATTTGGGTTGGTCATTCTTTCCATGAACTGTCATAGTATAAGTACATTTCTACCATAGCACTAACAGGTTATTATGTATTTGTATGCACATTTCTATATACAGTTTTACATATTGTTGAACCTCCAGAACTTCACATTCAGCAATAATCAATCATTTGTTTATTGAAAGAATTAATATTTTTCACGAATGTTACAGTTGTCAAAATATAGCTTTATCAATTTATCGTTATTTCCAGTGGTGAATTGAAGTTGTGGACAGTGTTCTTAGGGATGGTGAATTAATTATTGTTCTAAACGGTCAATAAAATTTTGGGTTTTTTGCTAGACTCTAGACATGAAATGGTTTATAAGCTTTCTGCAGAAAGTATATGTGCTAAAATATATTCCAACAAGAGGTCTCATTAATAGTAAACTGTCTGAATGCTAACAAACCATGGAAAATAATAACACATAAAATTAACTATGCAAGAATAAGAAATAGAAGTCACAAAATGTCACCAGAAGTGCATGTGCTGAGACGTGTTATACATTATGTAAAATATGTAGTAGTATTTAACCTATCTGTCTAATCTATCTATCTAAAGAACCTAACTACACCCTGAAATCTTCCTTAAAGAATTATATTTTAAGAATGGCCCTCAATTTTAAGAATGCATTTACAAAGACAGTGTTATATTTGTGAGGGCAACTATCTTAGACATACTTATAAAATGTACACTGAAAATGATGTATTATTGATAGTGTCTAAAAATTGATTTATGCTATTCATGATTTTATTCTTTTGGTAAAACTAAATAATATATAAAACACAATGTAATTTTTGTTTTGTTAAGACTATTAACATCAATATTTTCCCTAAATGTATGTGTATATATATATATATATATATATATATATATATATACACACACACATATATACATATATACATATATTAAGAAATTACTATATTGAAGTTCTTGTTTTGGTATAAATATAATTAAGATATTTCCCACTTATGTTACGGTGAGTTTATGGTGTTTTATTTTTTATTTTTGTACATTTGATGAACTTGTTTCACCAAAATAAATTGTCCTCTGTATCTCATTCAGCTTCACCTGTGCTGCTACTACTGGCCATGTGGTCCTATTTTACTGTGAACCACCATGGTCCATAGGAAGCATTGCTTCAGGACGTGTTTCTGCATAATATTTTTTCACAACAGCATCAAGTGCAGTAAGTAACCTTTCTGGTACAAGTGGCGGAAATATCAGCAGACTTTTCACTGCTGTTGGAAGGAGAATGCAGTGCAAGTTTAGTGGTGCTAGCGCTGACTACCTTCACCCAGACTTTGCATTAGTCATGAATATTATAACTGAAACTGAGCTGAAAGAGAATTCCGATCCATCCCTACGTACTGTGAATAAAGGGTATTTTGTCTCAGGATAACCTGAGAGGGAAAAGAGAAGTGTGCCCAGAAAAACAAGTGAGCATGTCTTTTGAGGAAGTGGAATAAAACTGCTTTGATTTTTAGTGCATACATGTGTTTTGTAAACAAAGTTGTCCAGAAATTCTTTGTTTGCGTATATATACACATACATATATACATATATATGTGTATATATGTATATTTATATATATATGAACATGGGTACCTATATTTCACACATTTGTGGGAATTATGGAAAAGCGTACATATAAAATTTCAAAAAGTAGTTATTGAGGAGGAAGGGGAATTTATTAAATTAATTATGAATTGTATGCTGTATAACTATAGAATTATGAGTTATGAATTATTTGCTATGTAATTGCAGAAATGTAATTTTAATTGAGAATGATAGAATGAAAGTCTACAATTGAAACTTTTAAAATAAATATCTTCTTAAAATTGTAATGAATTTGGTTAATCTCCCTGTGATTACTAACATGTTGTTTTATATTAACCTATTTCATCCCGTGATCCAAATGTCTGAGTATTCAACAAGGTAGCAGATATAGTAAGGGGAAAAGACGGGTGAGTAAAATATTGACGTTACTATTAGGTGGTATATTGTTTAATAAATATTGTTGATTCCCAAAAGAAGAAATGCTGTAAAACCAGATCCATGACAGCAGAGGAATAAAGGCTAAGTGGAGGAACTTTCAAAATTAAGTCATGCCTCCAAAATTCTAAAACATAAGGTCTTACAAAATGTTTTTTAAAGTATGGTATGAGTATAGGCCCATGTTGGTAAACATTAGAGAGGTTACATTGGGATATGTACCTATGATTAAAAAATGAGAAGAAAAAGAGGGTAATTTGAGAAAGCAGATATAGGGACATTTACAATATTATTTTTTTTAATTGAAGTTTATTGCGGTGACAATTGTTAATAAAGTTACATAGATTTCAGGTGTACAATTCTGTATTACATCGTCCATCTATCACATTGTGTGTTCACCACCCAGGCAGTTGCTTTCAGTCACCATGTATTTGACCCCCTTTACCCTCATCTACCTTGTCTTACTTTCTGTTGTGCATCATGATAAATATTTTTTTTCAACATGTTACTTATATCAGGTTTTCAACAATGGCTAATGTAGCAGAGATGGCAATATAAGTTAACCGGCATATCCAAAATCACTGAACTAGTAAATGGGAAAGCTGGTAATCTAAATCGCATCTCAATTCCAGGTCTATTGCTAATACCAGTTACTGCTGGCATAACCAAAAGAAACAAAGATCTTCTGTAGTAGAGTAGAACATTTACTCACAAATGTACTCGAAATATATAGTTTTTACATTTTGTCAAAATGGATCTTGTCTTACTCAGAAACCACTTATCCCCTGGGTAGGAGTAAGTTAAAACTGCTGTAATAATACAAACAATTCCTCTTCACAGTGTTTAGGTTTTTAAGTAAAAAGGCTCGAGTTCTTAAATTTCATGTTCTTCCTAGAATACACAGTAAAATGATAAGGAAGGGGGAGAAAATAAATAATAGCCTGTTTTTGCATTGGAAATAATGAGTTGTCAGATCTCAAGGTATCCTCTTGATGCCTGTTATGTTTTCATAGCAACATCCATTATCTGCTTGGCCACTGCCCAAATAGTTGGCATTTGTGCTAAAGATAATGGTTTGTATAAGCTGGGCTATCTTGCTTTTAGTTTGCCAGTATCCAGCTGACTTACTTGGCTGCTTTGTCTTTTACTTAACATTTTTTGACATTCAGAGCATTCTTTACACATGCAGCCAAGGTCTAATTCTGGTTACCATTTGTTCTTTACCTAAACAAATGGGACCCCTCTGAGCTTACGCGAATCATCTGTGGCAAGTATCTTCTGAAAAATAGTATCTCCAATGCTTCTGAGACTCACTCGTACTAGAATAGCATTAAGGACCTCTCTGGAAATAAAAGCATTGTCCTCTTTCTGCTTAATCATATATATTTGGGCTGCAACCACAGTAAAGTTAATGATATATAGATATAGATATAGATATAGATATAAAATGATATATATAGATATATAAACACTAACTTTGTTTTTACATATATATCATTAACTTTACTGTGGTTGCAGCCCAAATATTAGAGTGTAATGAAAATGTGCATATTTGTGAGGTCTCCCAAATTAACTTGTTTCTCTAAAGCTATACCCCTGGATAGGCTCAACGTCAAGACAGTAAGATACAGGACGTCTTGTGATTGTTTTCCCCTTGTCACGTTTCTCAATCTCTCATCTATTCATGATTCATGATTCAGTGGGTAACTCTCATCTATTCATGATTCATGATTCAGTGGGTAACTGAAATCATGGAAAGTGAAACCATGAATAAGAGGGGACTACTGTATGTGGAAAATGAATATATTCTCTCTTCTGTGACTTTCTCTTTAAAGCTGAATTCCACTTGCAAAACTTTCATGTTATGAAACTAAGCTAAACAAGATTTGTTTTTCACATTATATATTCATTTAGCTAGGAGAATTCTTTCTCAAAAGATCCTTTCCTATCTAATACACTGAACGAAATTTGTAAAACTACCTGTGAGAAAATAAATGGTAGCTGATGTTAGGATTAAATTATGGCAGGCCATATATATATATATGTTTTATCAGTATGAATCCCAAGCAGCAATCACATTTCCCCCCCTACTTTAAATTGTAAAATCGTGTAACTACCTTTAGAAGTAATACAGCCATGTATCTCATTTACAGATTCAATACATTCTACACACATGCCTAATTTAATTCTGAAGTTTGACTATAGGAACAATTACTACATTAAAATGCAGAACTTCTTTTCTTCCCTAGAACCAAGTACAGAATTTAAAAGTCTCAGTAATGATATTTTGCTTTAATATAAATCCTGGGCAAAACTGTATTTTGAGGAAGACATTTCAGAGTTAGCAATTCATTTCCCTCTTATTTACCTGTAAATTTTATTATTAAATATTGGGAAGGATATCAAGGCATTGATTATTTTGAATTCAAGAGGATTAGAATTAATATGCTAACTAAATGCTTAACTTTCTGCTTTTCAGTTAATTATTTAAAACGATCCATGACATGTTGCAACCGCAAACATAGTAGAAACTCAATACTAGAGTTGAGTCATTTTAATTGGACGAAATTAACAGATTGGCACTTTGGTTTTCATGTATTCTAATAGGCTGGATCATCTTTTAAGATAAGAGACAACAATCTTTCCCAAGGAATAGGAAGCTGGTAATTTTGAAAGACTAGGTGATATTCTTGGCCTCCAAAGACTCAGCATAGTCCTGGTTCATCTCCACTTTCAGTATTCTGCCTTGAAGGAAAGCAGTGAACCTGTTGTTTTGGTTTTTTTTTTGTTTTGTTTTTTGCAATGATAAATTTACATGCAAGATAGAATTTAATAGAAATAAAGGAAAATAAATATATTTGAGCATAGACAGAACTCTTAAAATTAATTTTATTTTTGAAGAGAAGGAAATCATATTCCAAGAATATTTAAATGGTTTATCTATTGTAATGTCTTACTGTACCGTGTTTCCCCCAAAATAAGACCTAGCTGGACAATCAGCTCTAAAGTGTGTTTCAGAGCAGAAATTAATATAAGACCCAGTCATATATAAGACTGGGTCTTATATTATATTATATAATATAATATTATATATATATATAGAATAGAATAGAATAGAATAGAATAGAATAGAATAGAATAGAATAGACCAGGTTTAATGTAATATAATATAATACCAGGTCTTATATAAGACTGGGTCTTATATAATATTATATAAGACTGGGTCTTATATAATATTATATAAGACTGGGTCTTATATAATATTATATAAGACTGGGTCTTATATAAGACCATGTATAATATAATATAATGTAATATAATATAATTAATTTTTGCTCCAAAAGATGCATTAGAGCTAATTGTCCGGCTATATCTTATTTTTGGGGAAACATGGTATGATTTGCTAATCATTAAATTTCTCTTATTTTAAATTATTGGGGAGAGTTAAAGTAGAGACAATGTATTAGAATAGGTAAATTTAATTCAAAGTGGTTTGAGCCTGGATTTGTCTTCATGTATCTAAAATATGAATTTACTTTGCTAAAAATAAATTCTAAAGTCACTGGCAATAGATGAAGAGCTGCTAAAATATTCTTATGTGTTAATATATAGTGTATCACTTGTTTGGAAAAGCATAACGAGAAATAAAGACTAGTGAGTCTTTTATTATGTCTCCTACTATCGTCCTAAAATCTTAACAACAACAACAAAAGCAACAATTAAGACACCCCTCTTCTGTTTGGGATTTTCTGTTTTTCTTCTATATTTAGACTACTGTGTTCTCTGCCATTTTCATTGTCTCTTTGTCTTTAATCTATACTTAAAAATGTCATGGCCAGTTTTTTCTCTAAATTTGTACTTTTCTTGGGCAATCACAGTCCCTTCAATTCTTTCACTTTATCTAATAGGCTTATAACTCCCAAATATGCATCCGCAGTCCTTCCACTTTGCTGAGCATTAGACCCACATTCTCACCTGCCACCTTATCATTTCTTTCAGGCACCTCAAGCTCACATTTTCCCAAGCAAGCACATTACTGTTCTTATTTCCTATCCAGCATCACTCCTCCTAAGTTCTGCTTATCACTCTATGTTTTTGCCGTACCACAGATAATAATAGTATATATTCAGGAATACAGCCATATGAGTTGATAGCTTAAAGTTCTACTAGATGTCATTTTCTTTCTTACCTTCAAAGAATATTGGTTTCTCTTGTTCTGACATTTCAAAGTGTCTCTATAGTTTGTCTTTCCTGTGAAATATGATTTGTGTTCTTCAAACTTGCCTTTAAACTAATCTTGGAATAGCTCCCAGACCGACTTCTTATCTAGAAATCTCTTCTTCATCTCTCCGTACAGGTTCAAGTCCAAGTCGTTTGAGGTTCTACACAATATAAGGTTCTATCAAATCACATAGAGAATTTGATCAATATTAATCGCTACCTATTTAGGAATACATATATTAAGTACATGGTTGCACTGAAGAAGTTTTAATAGATTTTAGGTAAGTGCTGAGTACATAGTTTATACGTGTCAGGCCAGATTTAAGGGTTAGGAGAAAAACTTCACTTCTGCGTAGCATAAACGCAAAGCCAGGTGGAAAATAGGTGTGCATGCATGAATGGGAGGACTTTCTGGTAATTAATTTACCATATTATAGGTACCCTATGATTAGGTATGATTGTGAAATGCTTTATTCCCAACTGAAGACTTTGGTTGCTGGACCAGGGTACTTCGTGCATAAGAAAAAAATATATATACAGTAACACATATTGGCGGCTTGCTTACAACATATACCACATTCAGTAGGATAGAACTGAAGAACTGCAGGATATTGATTCCCAGCTGGCCCTTCAACTGGTCCCTCAACAAAACATTTTGATGTTCTACTAAGCCATCACAGTGAATTCTGTAGGTATGAATGTATTCCTGTTTTCTTCACCACACATGCAGTCTGTAGTCAGAGTTAGCATTTTTTGGTTTTTTTTTGGAAGCCAGGAAATGAAAAAAAGAAAAAAAGAAAAAATTGAGTCTCTGAATGAGAGTCAAGCAGAAGCTTTTTGAAGAGGTAAGGGAATCCTTATCTGGAATATTCATCTATTCTTATAGGACATCACAGCCTTCTCCAAGATGAAAGGGGTCAAATGTAATCACCTGTCATCAGAGGCTGGCTGGGCATTAGCCTCTACTGTTACCACTTAACACCCAGCAGTAGCTGTAGGTGGTCAGATTAGCCTTAATTAAGGAAAATGCTTGTTATTGAGCCAATGTAGTCTCCATTCCTGCTCCCACAGAGAGCTGATAAATAAGCCCATTGAACAAACAGCAGGATGGCTGGAGAATGAAACTGATTGAGATCCACTGGAAAAAATAATCTTTTCCACCCGATTATTAAATGTCTATTACTCTTGAATTGCCTTTTGGTGAGCCTTCACGTGGCACACAGATATCTTATATTTTTTGACCATCCTGGAAGATCCATATAAATAGTTCTGCCATAGTTTACCTTTCAGCAATGTTCCATTTTTTCTTTCAAAATCCTGGCCAGCCAACAACTCCTTTAGCCCCTCTCCATTAATTGGTGTAGATTCATTCCTTAGATTATCTTTCCTCCATTAATTAGTGTAGATTCATTCCTTAGATTATCTTTCCTTCCACAGGAAGTAGGAAACTAGATGTAAGGACCCAAAGCCTATCCTTTATGGCTACTGTCTTTAATAGCCATTCCTGAACTATGCTGTAATAAAGTAGCCATCCATTTCAGACTTGTGCCAGCATACCATGCACACCCAATTATAAACCACATCTGTTTTACCTTCCTATACTAACCAAAGGGAATTCTCCATGATGCCATCAGTATTGGTTGGAGAGGAGGCAAAAAAGGCAATAGGCACAGACATATTAAGTGTCTGAGCCATTTATATTTTATATGTATTTTTGCCTCTAGACCTGCTTAGACTCCATCTCAGATGTACAGTTTCCACTTACAATGGATTGTTGCTTCACAGGTCTGATTATGGTTCACTGGATCAATTTATAATGAGTAGTTCTGGTCACATGGTTTCCCACAGTAAGACATTCAACCACTACCAGAGTCTAGTACCAATCCAAAGGCTGCTTTTCAAATGGAGAATAGTTGTTAACAAAGGAAGTTATGGTCTTACTACAAAACATCATGGGTTTGCACTGTTACTGTCCAACTGAAGTTTTCCAGACATCTCATAGGTCATTCCTATCTGCCATAGATACTTCCGATATTTTCTGGTCTCAAGATCATAAACTTTGTAGTGGCTCTGTATTGTGCCAACATAGCTAAGCTGAAACTATGTTTTCGAAAAACATTTTTCTTGTATGACTTTTAGTTATATTTGGCCCCAAGAGAAGATTTTTTTTTTAAATGACATTTGGAATAAAGAAGTTAAGCAGCAACCATTATGCTCTGAATGTTGGTATAGTGTACCAGGCACCAATGCAGCTTGTGCACATTGTCACTAATCTAATGGTTCACGTTGTTGTAGGATAGCAGCGGAACCCATAGTGCGCGTGCATATATACAAAAGGTCAGACAATTAAGTTTGTTGACTTTCCACCATGCGCTTACATGGTACAAAGTTTGCAAACTTAATTGTCTGTATAAACACACACACACACACACACACACACACAGCCCGGAGCCAGAAAAAGTACACACATTTTAAGAGAGGAAAAATTATTAAAATTGTAATATTCAATATATGCCGATAACAAAAGATGAATACAAGTCATGTGTATACATTTTTGGCACCCCGGTATACTTGGGTGCCAAATTTGTCATACCCAGGGTGCAAAAAAATGTATACAAGTGGACACGTTGGTCAACGTTGCTCAAGCTGTAGTTCGCCATAATCAGAAGTGTCTCGACACTGATGGTAACCACTTTGAGCACCTCTTGTAATTGCAGAAGTCAAATGTGACTTGTATTCATCTTTTGTTATTGGTATATATTGAGAATTGCAGTTTTAATAGTTTTCCTTTCTGAAAATGCATATATGTGTTTCCTTTTGCGGGGCAGGCTATCCTCTGTGTGTGTGTGTTTATTTGTTTGTTTATTTATTTATTTATTTATGCATATTTCAGTTTCACTCAGCTCTTGGCCAGACGTATGCTGTTTTATGGCAAAGAATGTCACCTACTCTTATGGGTCACCTGCATTGTCAAGCTTGGCAGCAATAAGAAACAAGCATGAGTCTTTTGTCTTCATAGGTCCCAGTTCTAATTTTTATCCATTTGTCATTACCTACCCTGCTTTAAAATCAGTTTTTTTCCTAAACTGTCTATCTTGCAGAACTACAATCATCCTTCTCTGTAATACTCATAGTGGAGTATGACTCTTAAATGATTCTCAAAAGGTTTCACCTATATTCTCCTCCATTGTCATGACTCCTAATCAAGCTAGGTCATCTGAGTCACTTCTGAAGTCTGAATGTCTTAGACCCATTTTTGTATTTTATAGTCTAATTCCTTTAGAATCCTGTGTATTCAATGGATTGTACAATCCCAAATAACCTGATGCTTTAATATCATCAACAGTACTTCTGAATCAGATAGAAAATACCTACATTTCCGTTGATTTGTTTTTCTTAGCTCACTGTCAATTGTTTGTTTTTTTTGATAATGTTTTACTTAAATAATGTCAAAATAATTATGATTTTACTATTGAATATTAAACATTAGCTGAAATGAAAATTTAAAGATAGGCTCCTGAGTTAACTATCAAATATTTATTTTAAAATTTGAAAAAAAACAACAACATTTGAATGTAATGTGGTTATTCAGGATTTAGTTTCAAGAAAAGAGTGATATTTCGTAGATATAATTTTGGTTGTACTGCAGTATATTTTCCCCATTTCCATTTTTTATATTTTTAGTGAATTGGGGAAAAAATGAGTAGCTACAGACACTTCGGTGTTTCATAAATGTCTTTGTGATCTCACAATATCAAGTAGTTTTCAACAGTTTGTGGAAGAGTATTAAAGCCCAGGTAGATGATAAAGTTAATATAGAACTGTGAAGTCTATGTGGTCAGTTTAATATTACATTAAAATATAAATAAAACATAACTGACAGTTTATTTAAAGAGACCTGTAAGCTTAAATAAACACGCTTTCATTAAAATTTGAAGAAATAGAGACCAGGTAGTTTTGAGAGTGCTCTATGGATCTCAGTTAAAATTTATTTTTGCTAATTGCCTTTATTTTAACTGAGATTTCATTCCCACTTCAAAACTAGTAAAATTCTTGAACTCCATTCTTGCACATTGGTTGTATCTAAATTCCTCACAGATACTGTTGCCAATTCCTGGGATTATGAAGTTTATGTTCTCCTGTCATCTCTGACATCAAGTACTCTTGTTCCATGGCATTTTTCTTGAATTCTACTAAAACAAACAAAAACTCAATAAAGATATACTTAATGCATTAATTTGGTAGAATTTATAAACGACTTGGAGTTTAGAGGGGACATTTCACCATAGCAACTCTAATCAAGAGTCAGACTCCTTTCTTGATGTTTGGCCACAGACATTTTTTTAACTTTACCTTGCCTTTCAAATCTTTGGCTCCACATCTAGCTAGGCTGATAAGAAAATTGAATGGAACTTTGGCACCAGTGGGAAATTTAAATATTACAAATCACCAACCAGTATGGGAACTTTTCCCCAATCTCACCTTCAAGCTACTGGTGAAGCTCAGCCCACTTCCTCTGCATTGCCCAAGCCAGTCCAGACCCACTTGTACCAGCCACTCTTTCTGGGTGTCCCTTTTACATGGAGTGTCATCAGCTCTGACATCAAAACCGAATTTGGGGTGGGAGTCCGTCCCCCTTCTGTTGAGTGCCCACAAAACATGCTCAAACATTCAGACTGAAATTTGGGCATACATGTTTTTAATTGTTCTTTTTATATTCTATGTCCTGGGATATTTTATATTGGTTTCTTCCCCTTGCTTCCAACCTTAGCCTCATGCCATATCGCTACTGTTCTCTTTGCTTTCACTCCTGTCGTCCTCTTACTCCATAAACTCTTATTCAATTCTCATGTAGAGAATTCTTAGGCATTATCACTTCAAACATTACTTTTCTATCATAATATCTATTATCTTTTTCTGAACCTCTGGTGAGATATATAGGCAACATTCTCAAACATGTTTTCCATATTTCTTAACTTTTAAATTACTAATCTGCCCATGATTGAACTCAGTATGTATACATTCTTTGGCGTTTGCTTAAATTTCACTAATTCTTTAATTGAGCATAAATGAACATTTAATACACCAAGTCAATATTTTCCTTTCAATTACATTTTATTTCCAGAAGTTTTGATTTACTAACCAATTTTTTCATAGTTTCAAAACTATGATATTTCTTGAAACTTATTAAACATATTTATTTTAAACTATTTTGTAATAGTTTCATTTGTACTTTTTTTGATGCTTCCAAAATGTGGATCTTCACAGGTCAAATACTGTTGTCTATTATTTCTAAGTCTCTCTTCCAATGCCTTATTTTTCTATAAGTGTTGAATTTTGAAAGAAAACTTCAGAATTTTATTGGTGAGCATTACTGAAAACATGAGATGAATTAAGAAGATACCAAGACCACAATTACTTTAATTTCCTACATTATAGATTGTTGTTGTTTTTTTTTAATTGGAGTCACATCAAAACAGTGAGTTCAAGTTACAAATTCATTAGGGGCTGGTTTAGGGTTACTTATTCTCACAGTAGATTTTCACTTTGTACCCATACTCAAAGGCAATAAAGAAAAATTATTTCTCTGGGTGATCATATGTTATTTGCTCATGTGTTTACTGTATATAAGGTTCATTGAAATCTGCTCTTTTATATATATATATACATATATATATATGACTTTCTATTGTGGAGAACATATATATACAAACTCATATATATATATATATATATATATATATATATATATATATATATATATATACACACACACACACACACATATATATATACATATATATATTCTCCAAAATAGAAATATATATAAAAGTCATATATATGGAATGGAATTTGAAATCCTAATCATTTTTAAGTGTACAATTCAATGTCATTAACTAATTCACCATCCTGTGTAACCATGGCCACTATTGTCAAAGTTTTTTATTACCCCAAACAGAAACTGTATGTTGATTAAACAATAACTCCCAGTTCCCATCTTCTCCAGGCCCTGGTAAAATCAACTCCATTTTCTCTCTGTATGAATTTGCTTATTATATATATTATGATTGTGGACTCATACAATAGTTGCCCTCTTTTCTCCAGCTTATTACATTTAACATTAAGGTTCATTCATGTGGGAGCATGTGAAATAATTTCATATTTTTTATTGGCTGAATAATATTCCATTGCATGGACATACTACATTATCTTTATTCATCAGTTGAAGGACACTTCGGTTGTTTCCATCTTTTGGCTATTATGAATAATGCTGTTATAAAAATGCATGTGCCAGGATCTGTTCCAGTTCCTGTTTTCAAGTAATTAAATATAGGAATTGCTAGGTTGGATGATAATTTTATGTTTATTTTTTTGAGAATCTGCCAAACTGTTTTCCACAGAGGGCAATTTACATTCCCATTAGCAATGAAGGAGGTTTCCAAATTCTCCACATTCTCACCAACACTTATTTTCCTTTTTTTGTTTTTTTGTTTTTTAATTATACCATCCTAGTTGGCATGAAGCCATATTTCACTGTGGTTTCC
This sequence comes from Rhinolophus sinicus, assembly GCF_036562045.2. Classification (NCBI taxonomy): domain Eukaryota; kingdom Metazoa; phylum Chordata; class Mammalia; order Chiroptera; family Rhinolophidae; genus Rhinolophus; species Rhinolophus sinicus. The sequence goes on from NC_133753.1 coordinate 144,067,297, forward strand.
TTTTCTTTTGACTGAATTTTTATTTTCATTATTTTTATTACTTTCAGGTGTACAAAACAATGTAATACTTAGACACTTATACCTCTCACAAAGTGATAACTTCCCTCCCCCAATCTACTACCCCTCTAACATCATATATAGCTGTTACAATTCCACTGACTCTATTCCCTATTGTGTACTCCACATCCTGTGACTATATGTGTGTGTGTGTGTGTATATATATAATTTATTATATGTATAATAATAAATGTAGCTATAGTTAACATTCGATATTATTCTACTTCAACTTTAGGTGTATAAGCACATTGGTCAGGCAAGGACTCTCTTCTTTGACTGTCTCTCAGTTCACACTTTGGCTTCTACATTTCTCGAAACAAGTATGTTTGAGAATAAACATGTTCAAGATTACTAGGCCCAAATTTAATCACTGTTTTAGCAGGTGTTAAAATTCCTCTTGGATGTTATTAGTTTACTAATAGATAAATATGCTAAGAGCACAGGAAGTTAAGTGACCCTCCAGATCTCAAAAGGATATACAGTAGTTCAGGGTTTCAAAACAAGTTTTCTGATTTCATATTCTTGCTTAAACCTTGTCCACAACCAATGTTTCCTAAATTTATCTGATGATGGAATTTTTTTTAAGACATTTGTGTTAAACTTTTTTTTTCTTCCCCCTCTATGCTTGTTTCAATAAAGAGAAAAATTTTAAAAAGTCACATTTTTGCATTCCAAAAATTGTTCTGTGTTATACTGGTCCTGAGCTATGTTCCATACAACAAATGTTACTGTGTTCAAATGTGATGAAGAATACACAGAAATATTTCTCTCTTTTGTAGATTGACAAAATACCGTAAAATACCAGAGTATGAAACATCTTACAATGCAGAAATGATTTTACTTTGTTTAAACCAGTTTTCTTAAATTTATCTAACCGATGATTTTTTTTTTCTTTAGGACACTCACATTAACATCATGAGGGTATGTCTTGATGATTTCTATCTTAGTACATTTCCCTAGTTATTATCAGCTACTTACAGAATAATTACAAAAACCACTGCATTAAAACCACTCTCATCTGGAATATAGAGTAGAGTAATAAGTCCAGATGAAAGTATCATTAGTTTGTCATTTTGTTCAATTTGAGCTATTATTGCAAACAATTATTGAACACATGGCCCATGTACATCTGCATAAATATAGTCACTTACTCTATCGTAAAATTATTCTTTTGATTCTATAAGTAAGATTATGTGAATGTTAAAATTCAGTTTAACAGTAGGTTGATTGGTAGCGTGCTGTTCTCTCAGCCACAGTTTTAAAAACGGAATTTCACTGTTTCATAGGCTAGATCACTTGAGATTGAATGTGGGTATTCTGGGGTAGTCTGGAACATTTCCCTTTAAAGGAAGCATAATATATTCATTTAATATTCACAGATGTTTTATCAAATATAACTTGTTTTTTTGAAAGTCTTTTATAAGCAGGTGCTATGTTTGTGTACTCTCAAAATCCATGTGTTCAAGCGCTAACCTCCAATGTGATGACATGTGGAGTTAGTGCCTTATTGGAGGTAATTAGAGTTAGATGAGGTGATAAGGGCACGCCCCTGGTTTGATGGGATTAGTCCCTTATGAGAAGAAACATTAGAGAGCTTCTCTCCTCCCCACTATAAACGTTCACAAAGAGGTCACAGGAGCTTATAGCAAGATGGTGGCTTTGGAAAAGTGAAGAGAAAATGCTGTAGAATAAAACCTACGTACCAGTGCCTTGACCTTGGACTTCCCAATTTTCAGAACTGTGAGAAATAAATTTGTGTTGTTTAAACCTTCCGTCTATGGTAGTTTGTTATGGCATATTGGGGAGACTAAGACAGAAGTTTATTTAAGCTGACTTTTCCTCTTTTTTATTGATAATCTAAATAGCACAAACTAGCAAAAACTCACATTATGTACAAGCCATTCTCCTTGTTTATATTTGCCACTTTAAAAATATTTATTGCATGCTTTTAAAAGCAAGTGTTTAATGTGAAATGTGTCATCTAAGACCCATTTTCCTCCTATTTTATACGTCAATCCCTTTATTAAGAATCACTGAAGCAAAGACATGGAAAGTTAGATTGACGTTGATATCTGCCTTTAATAAAATTAATGGTGAAAAAAAACCCTCTTGTCTTTGCTGTTGTATGTCACAGTCTATTTACTGAGAAAGAGACAGAATAAAACTGAGAACAGAAAGACTTTAGGTTTTGAGACAATAAATTTGTTATATGTAAAATACAGTGACACGTGAGAAAAGTAAAGCTTGAATTCTAAGAGAATATTGGTTAAATATATTTTTTAATACTATTTTGGTTAGCTACTGTAGAGGAAGAACTACAGAATTATAGAAAATGAGTTCAGAGCTTGTGCTGGGAGCTGAGTTCACACAATCCTGTTTCTTGGTTCACAACCTCTTTTCTCCCTATATGTTAACTCCTTTTATCTGCCTCAAGAGTATAAGAGTAAGAGAATCCAGATAAATGGCCTCCAACCTCAACCTAGTAAAATTCTTATGACTTTTCTTTCTAACTAAAGTCACCCCAGTAAGACGTGAATTACCTTTAACACAGAACGTAGTGTTTTACCTAAATATTTATATTGTGCATATTTAACATATTTTTAAATGACATTTATTAAATATGTTTATATATAACCATGTAACACTTGTTTCTCCTTCTATCAAAGAACAATTGTTCTAAGTGTGCCATTTTCCATTCCTTGACTCCCCCAATCCTTTGATCCTCTACCCCCAACCCCTATTGCTGGAAGGTATTGACCCTACCATCATTGCAGTGATCTTTATTCTCCTCTCTTCATTCTCCTCTTTAAATTTTATTAGTATTATACTCACTCCTTTTCATACGTTCCAAGCAAAATCCCAACTCTAGATAAATTCAATTCAAAATGTTATCCTTGACATGCCTAGCTTAATGTTGCTAGAAAAAAGGAAAAGTAATCTCTTGTCAATTGGGAGTCTTAACTGCTAACTTCAGATGGGTCCTTGGGATGTCCAGCAATCCCACAGGTACTTTGCTGGTTCATTCACAAACCCCTCCCCCTTTCTCATCGATGACTGTCTTTTTTTTTTTTTTTTAATTTATTCCTCCTATGCATCGATTTCACTGAGAAGTAATCATAAGACAATTTTTGTATGTCCTTACCACTTTCTGTGTACCTATCTGCATCTGCATTTCTAAGGATGAATACCACCCTTTCCTGCTAGGTAAAGCAAACCGCTCCTGTCACACACTTCCAGATCTCATGCACTACTATCTGCTCAAGTCTATTGTTTCAACAATTGTTCATACAGCTAACATGATCAGTTCTTTTCTTTTTTGCTCACTCATTTCCACCATTATACAAAGATAATCTAATAACTCCTATTTCAAAGAAAAAAAGCTGTTAACCATGCATCTCTTCTAGCTTAAATCCTAATGAATCTTCCCTTTACATTAAATTTCCTGTTTCACTTGTTTTGTCTCTATTTATTTTGTGTTGAACTCCCTTCAGTCATAACTTTACTCTTTCACTAAAACAGGTCTTGGCCAACTTAAGGATGACCTCCCCACTGGTATATTCTATGGTTACTTTTGGTCATATCAGCATTTGGCCCTCCTTTGAAACTTTGTCTTATTTATTTATTTATTTTTTCCATTGTCTTGAGTTTTTGAGAATAGGAGGTCTGACAATTAGGTTTATGAACTCATCCTAGAAAAAGTGCTACATACCTCATTGCTGAATATCACTATGGTCACCTTTGAAGTACTCCCCTTGGGAAGCTATGCACCAATGCCAGAGCCTAGTCCACCCTCCAAAGCAATTTTGGAACTCTTTTATCTGGAATGGCCATCAGAGCTGTGGTCCTATTACCCTTGATGTCCTGAATGTCATCAAAACGTCTTCATTTCAATATTTCCTTTATCTTAAGGTAAAGAAAGAAGTCATTGGGGGCCAGATATGGTGAGTAGAAAGGGTGTTCCAAAACAGTTATTTGTTTACTGGCTAAAAACTCCCTCACAGACAGTGGTGTGTGAGCTGGTGCATTGTTGTGATGTAAGAGCCATGAATTGTTTGTGAAAAGTTTGGGTTGTTTTTGTCTAACTTTTTCAGGCAGCCTTTTCAGCACTTCCAAATAGTAAAAACTTGGTTAACTGTTTGTCCAGTTGGTACAAATTCATAATGAATAATCCCTCTGATATCAAAAAAGGTGAGCAATATTTTTTGACTCTTGATTTGGAATGACAGAACTTTTTTGGTTGTGGAGAATTGTCTGACTTCCATTGAGTGCTTTGATGCTTTGTTTCAGGTTTGTATTGGTACGCACATGTTTCATCACCAGTGATAACACAGCCCAAAGCATCATTTTGCCTCTCCAAAAGGTCTTGGCAAACTTGGACTCTCCTTTGCTTTTGTTCATTGGTGAGCTCCTTCGGGCCATTGTTACACACACCTTTCTCATGCCAAGATTTTCAGTTAAGGTTTTCCTAACTATTTCTCTATCAATGTTTGCTTGGTCTGCTGTGCTTCTCACAGTCAGCTGATGATTTTGACATACAATTCCAAGAATTTTTGCCATGTTTTCATTAATTTGCTCGTTACTAGCCGCCCTGACCTCTCTTCATCAGTGATGCATTCTCTCCTGTCAGAAAAACATTTAATCTGTTTGTACACTGCCATTTTCTCATGGCATTATCCCCACAAAATTGGACTAACATGTCCCTGATTTCACTTCCACTCTTGCAATGTTTAACAAGGAATTTAATGTTTTTTCGTTGCTCTAATTCAAGCTCAGACATTATCGCGACAGCACCCCAAAACTCGCAAGAACAATAATGAACACCACTCAGCAAGACACCGCCACATGTCGACACAAAGACAGCTGTGAGACACTGATATACCAAGGTTATGAAACCTTACCCAGCGGTTTGTACAGTGCTGCCGATGTAAGTGCATGGTGTCAAGTTCGTGACCTTAATTGTCAGACGTCATATGTTAGATTGGTGCAAAAGTAATTGCAGTTTTTGCAATTGTTTTTAACTTTTTAAACCACAATTACTTTTGCACCAATTTAATACTTAATCTGTGTAAAAAATGTTTGTGTTTTACCTGCAAAAATTTTCTCTCCCTTTAAGCAGCCAGGTATTTTATTTTTAGTTGTACTTTGTGTTTATATTTTACCGTAGTCGAACTTCATTTAGTCCCTTACCACCTTCATTGATCCTCAGATGACCATTTAAATGTGTACAAAATTTAAACTAACATCTCTTATTATCTGTAATACACTTTAGTTTCCATCTCATCAGAGACCTGTTAATTCTTTCATTTTACCTTCAAGCATCCGAAATATGCTTTACTTGAAAGGGGAATGGGAACATCAATTTACGTTTTTAATGAATCCTATGATTATAGAAAAATTGCTTCACATTACTTAAGATTAACACTTACGGTGTTTTACAGGGGAGACCAGAGGACCACAAGAAGTCCAAGATTAAAATTTTATGTTTTTATTATTCGTTATGATAGTTGGATTTTGAGGAAGTTTATGAAAAGTAAAAATCGCTAAGTTTGAAAATGTTATTTACACAAAAAAACAGTTTTGTTTTTTATAATATACATACTATTAAGGGCAGCAAATGAAAGATACGTAGGCTGAGACCTGAGTCAACATATATTATTTTCGTTAAAACAGTCTTTCTAATCACAATTTATCTTTAGATACCAACGTATCTTTCTTTATATTACAACTCGGTTCCTTAGATAAGTTGATATTTTTTTTCTGTTGTTTCTAGTTCTGCTCTTCTAATTAGCTTTTGAACTCACTCCATATATGCACTTCCTCTGATACCCCACCAAATTGATTTTCTTTCTCTCATTTGCTGTCTCTCTCTCTTTGTCTCTATAGATAGATAGGTAGATGATAGATAAATGGATGGATGGATAGATAGATAGATAGATAGATAGATAGATAGATAGATAGATAGATAGATAGATCTTCATGTCACTTAAGTCTCTGCTAAAAAATTAGCTCTCCTGACCAGCCTATCTTCAAAACTAAAATTTCTTTTCCCGTCACCCAAACCTAATCATTCTATATTCCATATTCTTTTTAAAAAATTTCCTTGTTGTAAATGAACTAAATTCCATACCAGTACACCCTAAAATATGCAAGGAATAAGACTAGGAACAGTGGTTTCCTTCTATGAAAAGAAAAAAACAAAAAAACAGAAAAACAAAAACGAAAAAAAAAACTCCTCTGTTACATTGGTTAGCTTGAACACAAGAGGGAAACAATCTGATCATTTGACAGTGATAAATTTTCTAACAATGGCCCGACTTAGCGCCATGGGAGAGAAACTTTAGTCTAAGCAGGATGGCTTTGAATATCTTAGGTGGGTGCAAAAGTAATTGTGGTTTTTGCAATTTTTTTTTTTAAATCTTTTAAACCGCAATTACTTTTGCACCAGCCTAATATATAAAGGCTTAGGGGAGAGCACAGTGACAACTAAATTGTATGCTATGTACAGAGTTTTAGAATTATTTCCAGGTTGCCAAACTGCAAAGTGAAAGGCTGGGAATGGTCAAAGGTGAAACTAAAGAATTACCCAGTCACAAGGTTGTCACTTGGTGACATTTTTTGAGGCTTAAAATTCATCTAGAAGTAATAAAGCACCATGTATTATTTGCAATTTTATTTATTTTGTTGGATTTCAAAAAGCACATACTTAATAAAACAATGTTTTCCTTGCAAAACGTAAATGATAAAAAGAAATATAGTCATATATATGCAATATTAAGTAATTCCTTTTATATTATTTTTTATTTGTTTTTGTTAAATTTATTAGGTAAAATTGTATAGGTTTCAAGTGTACAGTTCTGTAACACATCATCTATATATTGCATTGTGTGTTCACCATCCAGGGTTAGTTCACCTTCTATCATCACATATTTGATGCACTTTACCCTCTTCTACAACCACCTTCCCTTATCCTCTGGTAACCACTAAATTGTTGTCTGTGTCTATGAGTTTTTCTTTGTTTCTTTTATTCATCTATTGCTTTCAGTTTTATATCCCACATAGAAATCATATGGTTCTGGACTTTTTCTGTCTGACTTATTTCACTTAAGATGATAATCTCAAGATCCACCCATATAGTTGCAAATGACAGTATTTCATCTTTTTCTATGGCCGAGTAGTATTCCATTGTGTATATATACCACACCTTTTTTATCCAATCATCTATCGAAGGACACTTTGGTTGTTTTCATGACTTGGCCACTGAGAATAATATTGCAATGAACATAGGGGTACATATATCTTAATTTTTTAAAAATGTATTTATTAAATTTATTGGGATGACATTGGTTAGTAAAATTATATAGGTTTCAAGTGTGTATTTCTATAATATGTCATCTATATATTGCATTGTAAATTCATCACACAGTGTCAGTTCTCCTTCCTTCACCATATATTTGATCTCTTTTTCCCTCTTCTACCAACCCCCTTCCCCTCTTACCCTCTGGTAACCACTAAACTGTTGTCTTTGTCTATGAGTTTTTGTTTGTGTGTTTGTCATGTTCATTTGTTGCTTTCAGTTTTATATCCCGTATATGAGTTAAGTCATATGGTTCTTGACTTTTTCTGTTTGTTTCGCCTAGCATGATAATCTCAAGATCCATCCATTTTGTCACTAATGGCACTATTTCATTGTTTCTTATGGCCAAGTAGTATTCCACTGTTTAGACATACCACATCTTCTTTATCCAACCATCTATTAAAGGACAGATGGTTGTTTGTATGTCTTGGCCACCATAAATAACGCTGCCATGAACACTGGAGTTCTTACATCTTTACAGATAAATATTTTCAGATTTTTTGGGTAGATAACCAGAACAGCGATCACTGGGCTATATGGTAATTCTGTTCTTATTATTTTTAGGAACTTCCATACTGTGTCTATAGTGGCTGTTTCAATTTACATTCCCACCAGCAGTGAATGAGGGTTCCTTTTTATCCACAACATCTCCAAAACGTGTTATTACTTGTCTTGTTGATGATAGTGATTCTAACAGATGTGGGATGATATATTGTAGTGATTTTGATTGTATTCCCCTAATAGATAGTGAAGTGGAGCATTTTTTCATATATCTGTTGGGTGTTTGTACATCTTATTGAGAGAAGTTTCTTTTCATGTTTTCTGCTCATTTTTAAATTGGATTGTTTCTCTTTTTGTTGGTGAGTTGTATGAGTTCCTTATATATTTTGGATATTAGCCCATCATCGGAGGTGTTGTTTGGGAATATCTTCTCCCATTCTATTGGTTCCCTCTTTGGTTTTTTTTTATTGTTTCTTTTGCTGTACAGAAGGTTTTTAGTTCAATATAGTCCCATCATTTATTTTTGCTTTTACTTCCCTTGCCTTTGAGGTCAAATTCATAAAATCCTCTCTGAACCCAAAGTCTATAAGTTTAGTACCTATCTTTTCTTCTATGCAATTTACTGTGTCAGGTCCTATGTTTAGGTCTTTGATACATTTGAATTAGTTTTGGTTTATGGTGACGTAGAGCAGTCTAGTTTCATTCTTTTGCATGTGGCTTTCCAATTCCCAGCACCATTTATTGAAAAGGCTTGTTTTCTCCGTTGTATGTTTTTTACTCTTTTGTTGAAATTATCTGCCTACATACATGGGTTTTCTTCCAGGTTCTTAATGCTATTCCATTGGTCTGTGTGTTTGTATTTCTGCTGATATCATGCTGTTTTGATTATTGTTGCTATATAGTATAAATTGTAGTCAGGGAGTATGGTACATCTGCCTTGTTCTTTTTTTCCTCAGGATTGCTTTGGTTATTTGTGGCCTTTTGAGATTCCATTCAAATCTGATGATTTTTTTCCTATTTCTTGAAAAAAAAAATGCCATTGGGATTTTAATGGGGATTGCATTATATATGTGTATTGCTTTGGGTAATATGGCCATTTTAAGTATGTTGATTATTTCAATCCATGAATGCAGAATATCTTTCCATTTTCTTGTGGCTTCTTCAATTTCTTTTAATAATGTCTTATAGTTTTCAGTGTATAGGTCCTTTCTGTCCTTTGTTAAGTTTATTCCTAGGTATTTTATTCTTTTTGTTGCAATTGCAAAAATAATTGTTTTGTTTTCTTTTGTTTTTCTGAAATTTCATTGTTAATATACAGGAATGCAATGGGTTTTTGTATGTTAATTTTATATCCTTCTACTTTACTGTATTTGTTTATTGTTTGTAATAGATTTTGGTGGGGTCTTTAAGGTTTTCTATATAAAGAATTATGTTGCATGCCAAAGTGATAATTTAACTTCTCAATTTTCAATCTGGATGCCTTTCATTTCTTTCTCTTGCCTGATTGCCATGGCTAAGACTTCTATCACTGTGTTGAATAACAGTGGTGAGAGGAGGCATCATTGTCTTTTTTCTGATCTTAGAGGAAATGTTTTCTGTTTTTCACCATTCATGACGATATTAGCTGATGGTTTATCATAAATGGTCTTTATTATGTTGAGGTACTGTCTTTTTATACCCATTTCATTAAATATTTTAATCATAAATTTGTATTGTATCTTGTCAAATGCTTTCTGCATGTATTGATATGATCATATGATTTTTATCCTTTATTTTGTTTGTGTTGGATATCACATTCATTGCTTTTGTACGTTAAACTGTTCTTGCACCCCTAGGTAAACCTCACTTGATTGTGATGTATAATCTTTTTAACGTGTTATTGCATTTGATTTGCTAGCACTTTGTTTAGGATTTTTGCCTGTTCATTCTTCAGAGATATTGGTCTGTATTTTTATTTTTTGTGTGTGTTATCCTTACTATGTTTTGTTATCAGGGTAACATTGGCCTCATAAAGTGAGTTAGGAAGTATTGCCTCTTCTTCACTTTTTTGGAAGAGCTTGAGAAGGATAGGTATTAAATTACCTTTGAATCTTTGTAGAATTCTACCAAAAATTCAAAGTGAATCCTTTCATTTTTGTAAATCGTTGCATCTATAATAATCAATATAGATTGTGTCATACCTTTTTAAGTTGTCCATTTAAATGTACACGTGATGTTTTTTATAGGTTTAAATAAAAACATAGTGTATATGTGTCTGTGTGTTGCTCTTTAACATTACATTTTATTAAAAACTTTTGAAGAGATTGAATATGTAATTGTAATAAAGATTTAGAATATCAGTCCTATAGTTTGTGGAAAATATATTTAGTTTTAACAATTTAGAGGAAGAGAAACAGTTTGAAAATGTAGGTAAGAACTTCTGTTTCTAAGTGGGATGGAATAGCTGAAGGAAAACCAGTGCTTTGAGCAAAACAACTAAAAAATTTGCGTGAAATTCTGACATTTGAAACCAGACTGTTATGGGATTAATAAGAATATGAAGGGTTAAGACACCAGGAAAAGGAAACAATCCAAGAGTTTATCTGACTTCTGCAGCTCCTTTTACTCCCTGTAACTATGTTGATTCAAAGTTTTGCCAGAAGACTGAGAACTTGGAACTATAAAACCCATGAAGAACAGTTGCTAAGAATAAAGATACCAAAGAGTTTGTGTGGATACTTGGGGACCAAGGCCATAGTCAGGTTTCCCCTCATAACAATTGCTAGATTTTATATTTGTTGAGGTAGGGGACTAAAAAGATATGCAGTTTCCATCTAGGAAAGAGTAATTGTATGAAACTTGACCTCCACAATAAACAACGAGAAAACTGGGCAAAATATGTACAACCATTGCATTTAGATATTTGACAACAAATACTGCAGAACTGTGATCTCTGACAGGAAGAAAATCAATAAGATGAGCCCTACACCTGTCCTGTCCTTTTGCTTGGAGATAATTGACTTGTCATGGCAAAGGGAGGGGAACCCAGAGTCCAGTCGTTTTGGTGAGGTATAAGGGAGAATGTCGTAGTGAGAATTTGCTGAATAGAGTACCGAGGAGAGAGTTGTGTGCACAGAAAGAGCTTCTTAAAGCTACTTGAAAGTTTGTTGTATATTTGACTGAATAGCCACCTGGACATTCACTAGGGGGAACTGCAGGAGGCCTGGCAAAGAACAATCACCATAGAAAGGGCAATCATTGGGAAGTTGTGAGCTGGAAAATTCCCTGAGCTTCCTCAGGGATGTGACTCACTCAAATTTACTACTCAGTGGAGAAATATTGTTGGATCTATGGGGCATTTAGGACGTACTTTCAAAAGTTCCCATCATAATAGAGTGGCTAAACTAGCCCTTGAGTAAAAACTCTTTTACAGTCACTAAAAAAAGCTTAAGCTTCAAAAAGACCAAGCTGACATACAAGTAACACATCAAATAATATAGGTGAAAATAAGAACTTTTTAAAATAATTATTAGATTATATTAGCATGTGTTGGCTGACATTATCAAGTTTTTGTTATGTGGTAATAGAGGAAAACAAACCTAATAAAGACCTTTACAGTTAAGGTGGTTCGCTTTAAGAACTTGTTCTTTTTTTTTCCTACTGCATCCATATTTTGCCCATTTTCCACTTCTTTTTTTCTCCTTTCTTTTATTCTAAATGAAACCAAACCTTCTTTCCTTAAAAAAAAAACAAAAAACAAAAAAAAAATCACAGTTATATCTTTGTGCTTTTTTAATAAGCTGCTCTATTATTTTCAGAATCATAAATATTAATTATACCGAGGGCAGCAGCAGCTGGTGATCTTACTGCTATTGTGCCTATTGCTATTATGTCGATCCTCTGGCCCTATTTTTCTCATCTCTTATCATGCAGAACTTCTGATGAATAATAATTAACAGATTGATGAATATATCAAAAGAGGTTACAATTAGGGTGGTAATAGCCCATGTTTACTCCCACCTTATTTAATTTTCTTTTGAAATGAGATGCAGAGTATACAATACATGGAACTGAAATTATGGTTCTGTTATCTCTTGAATATATGAGTAGTGTGACAAATTTGATTTTTAAAAGGTTAGAAAAGAACACATTGGTATGATTTGATATTTTAAAAGGTCAGAATATTATCTTCTTAATTATTTTTCATAGCAGCAAATAAATGGTGATTGGTTCTTACTTAAATTTTTCAAATCAAAGATATTTTTGGAGAAAAAGTGAAGTAGTGGGAATTGATTTGAAAAGTATACATACAGCATCTTGAAGTTTTCTCATCTAACTCCTTATAAATATAATTCAAAGTTATGTTGGCTATGAATCAAGAAGCTCTGAACAATAAAGCAGCATACTTACACAGTATGATTTTTAGGAATTCTATCAGTTCGTGATCTAATCAATTACCCATCCTATTTTTGCTTGCTTAGATGTTGCCTGTAATAAAAATCCATTGAGTTTATTTTTTCTCAATAAAATTATGTTTTATTTCGAAAGTTAAGATGTCTATTTATACTCCACACACAAACTAAAATCCTTGAAGGAAAAATGCAAAACAAAACATGCTGTCTTTGTTATATTCTGTATTGCTCAAGGAAACTTAATGTAGAAATAAGCTCAGAATAGAAAATATATGATTTCAATTCTTTACCCACCTACTTATTAGTTGTTTTATATGGAGAGAGTTAAATGGGGGATAATATTCTAAGTTTTCATTATAAAAATTAAAATTAATGTAAATAAAGGACCTCATTTATAGTGGACACTTTATAAAGGTGTATTATATTTTTAATTATTTTGTAAACCTAGAAATAACTAGTTTATAAATAAACCACACCCTTTATAAACTTTAAGCACTTTCAAAACTAGGTATAAAATATATATAAATAATATTATGTGAATATATACAAATATAGATATAGATGAACACTGTTATAGCAATATTACATAGAAACAAATATATGTGCATATATATTTCCTATTAAAAATAGGTAGCTTCATGCCTTTGTCTAATGTCAAATGTGCTTGTTTGAAAACACATCCTATCTACCACCAAAAGTCAATTTGGAAAAAAAATAAAAGAGTGCTTTGTTTAGATAATAAAGTAATATACATAATCAGCCACAATAATTTATCTGCCATCTACTTATTTATGTTTACAACTATTCTTATACCTCTTTCTAAAACTTCTTCAGATCAACTTATCAAAGTTCTAGCTTAAATGATGTGTTTAGCTCTCAAATCAACTTTGTTACTATTGCCTAGGTATCAAAGAAGTACAAATAACTGACCAAATTATGGGAGAACCCTTCTTGAGTGACTAAGGAGCAGCAAAAAAAAAAAAAAAAAAAAAAAAAAGAAGAACATGTTAACTGGATCATATCAGAAGTCTTTTATGAAGGAAGGAGAATGAGAAGGACTGGATTAGGAAAAATCAGCACTTTTGTTGTATTATGTATTTAAGATTATTTGTTGTAAACAGGCCTCCTTGCAGGAAAGCATATATTTGTAAATGTTTCAATGCATTTTTTAAGTCTACATCAGCTACAGAATATTGTTTCATTACCTGGAAGCATCTGCCAGGTTTCCAGCTACAAATGTCCCATGATATAGAATTATGTTATTATATTACTGCGCTTAAGGGCTTTGTTTCCATTTATTCTGCATCCGTATTGATGTATCTTTCATTGCATACTTTATACTCTATTCCCTGAAGTAGAAGAGAAAGATAAGGCGAAAACAAAAGTATCAACACTTTCTAACCAACACATTTCCATTGCTTTCTAGCTATGTTGTCAGTTATTCTATTCTATTTTTCAAGATGGCTTTGTTTCTGGAATTTTAAGTTAAAAACAAATGGCCATTTTTACTCTAATAATATACAGTATGAAAGAACCTCAAATAGTTGAATGATTACGTCCAAATTAAACAATATGAGGTGCGATGTTAAATGCAAAATTAATGGTAAAAACCATGTTATGAAAGTTCAAAGAGTAATGTGATCTCTGTTTCTTTAATGTCTATTTCTAAAAATATAAGGAAACAGTTTAACTTAAATTTAACTTTAAAAATAGCAGAACTTGATTCTTTTCTATATGATAGTTTAGGATTGAGATTTGTTTCACATCAGGTTATTCATTTTACCTGTACATATTCAAATAAATGTTTGCATTTTCTTAGCATAAGAGGACTTTTTTACTGCTGAGATTTCCTTAACAAAAGTAATTAAGAAAACCATGCTCCTCTGCAGATCCTACTTGGAGTATTCCATTTGATTGTCACTGAAACAAGGATGAGACATTTGGTTGTAACTTGGCTTTCAGATTTTTATTTTAGTATCTAAGTATAGTTGATATACAATCTTATACTAGGTATATTAATTTCACATGTACAATTAGTTCACGTGAGTCAGCATTTTTATACCTTACAATGTGATCACCTCATGAATTCTAGTAATCATCTGTCATTGTGCAAACTTTTCACAGCTTTATTAGCTATATCCTTTCCCCTTTTTACCTATCCACTCACTCCCTTCCTTCTGGTAACCATCTCTGGTCTCTGTGTCTATGAGTGTGTTATCGTTTTGTTTTTAGATTTCACATGTAAGTGAAATTTTATGGTTTTATCTTTCTCTGCATGACTTATTTCACTTAACATAATACCTTTTCGTTTCATCCATGTTGTCACAAATGTCAAGATTTCATTTTTTTATCATTGCATAGTATTTTATTGTGCATATATTCCACCTCTTCCTTATCCATTCACTATCAGTGGACACTTAGGTTGCTTCCATATCTTGGCTATTGTAAATAATGCCGCAATAAATATAAGGGTGCATATTTCTTTTCAGACTAGTGTTTTCATTTTCTTTGGATAAATACCTAGAAGTGGAATTGCTGGGTTGTGTGGTATATCCATTTTCAGTTTTTTGAGGAATCTCCATGCTGTTTTCCATAGAGGCTGCACCAGTTTGCAGTCCCACCAACAGTGCACCACATCTTCGCCAACACCTGTTGTTTGCTGACTTAAAAAAAAAAAAAAAATCGTTTATTTTAAAATTATTTATTGCATTGTGTGTTCACCACCCAGAGTCAGTTCTTCCATCACCATATATTTGACTCCTTTTACCTTTGTCTACCACCCCCGCTGCCCTGGCATTACCCTCTGGTAACTACTGAGCTGTTGTCTGTCTATGGGTTTTTGGTGGTTGTTTCTTGTTTGTTTGTTGCTTTCAGTTTTATATCCCACATATGAGTGAAATCATATGGTTCTTGACTTTTTCTGTCTGACTTAGTTCACATAGCATGATAATCTCAAGGTCCATCCATGTTGTCACAAATGGCAGTATATCATCTTTTCTTATGGCCAGGTAATATTCCATTGAATATATTTACATCTTCTTTATTTAATCATCTATTGAAGGACACTTTGGTTGTTTCCATGTCTTGGCCACCATGAATAATGCTGCAATGAACATAGGGTACACATATATTTATCGATAAATATTTTCATATTTTGGGGGTAGATACTCAGAAGAGCGACTGCTGGGTCTGTTGGTAATTCTTAGTGACTTTTTGATAATAGCTATTCTGACTGGTTTGTGGTGATATCTCATTGTGGTTTTATTTTGCATTCCCCAGATGATTAGTGACATTGAGCATCTTCATATATCTGTTAGCCATCTCTATGTATTTTTTAGAAAAGTGTCTTTTCATGTTTTCTACATATTTTTTAATCTATTTATTTATTTATTTATTTATTTTTGTTATTGAGTTGTATGGGTTTCTTATATTTTTTGGATATCAACCTTTATTTGGTATATCATTTGCAAATATATTCTCCCATTTAATGCGTTGCCTTTTTGTTTTGTTGAAGGTTTCTCTCACTGTGCAGAACCTTTTTAGTTTGATGTAGTCCCATGTGTTTATTTTTGCTTTTGTTACCCTTCCTTGAGGGGATATATCCAAAAAGATATTACTTAGGCTGATGTCAGATAGTTTACTTCCTATGTTTTCTTCTAGGAATTTTATGGTTTCAGACCTTACATTAAGTCTTTAACCCATTCTGAGTTTATTTTTGTATGTGGTATAAGAAAGAAAGTGGTTTAGTTTCTCTTTTTTTTTTTTTTTTTATCATACATCTGTCCAGTTTTCCCAACACAACTTGTTGAAGGGACTGTCATTACTCCAGTGTATGTATTTACCTTCTTTTTCATAGATTAATTAGCCATATAAGTCAGGGTTTGTTTCTGGGCTCTCTATTCTGTTCTATTGATCTATGTGTCTATTTTTTGTGCCAGTACCATATTGTTTGGATTATTATAGCTTTGTAGTATAGTTTGAGATCAGGGCGCTTGATATATCAAACTTTGTTCTTCTTTCTCAAAATGGCTTTGGTTATTTGGGGTCTTTTGTGGTTCCATATAAATTATAGGATTATTTGTTCAAGGTCTTGGTATAATGACATTTGTATTTTCATAGTAATTGCATTGAATCTGTAAATCGCTTTGGGGGGTATTGTCATTTTAACAATATCAATTCTTCCTATCCATGAGCATGATATATCCTTTCATTTATTTGTATCCTTTTCAGTTTCTTTCTATCATGTCTTATAGCTTTCAGAGTATAGATATTTCACCTCCTTGATTAAGTTTATTCCTAGGTATTTTATTCTTTTTGATGCTGTTGTGAATGGGACTGTTTTCTTCACTTATCCTTCTGATTGTTCATTCTTAGTGTATAGGGACACAACAGATTTCTGTATATTAATTTTGTATACTGCTACTTTGCTGAATTCTTTATTTTATTAATTTTTGATGGGTTCTTTAGGTCATATATATATATATATATATATATATATATATATATATATATATATAGTATCATTTGATAAAATTAAACATCCATTTATGATAAAATCTTTCCACAAAGTTGGTATGGAAGAAACTTACCTCAACTTGATAAAAGCTATACATGACATACTCACAGCTAACATTATACTCAATGGTGAAAAGCTGAAACATTTTCCTCTAAGATAAGGAATAAGACAAGGATGCTAACGCTCATCACTTTTATTCAACATAGTACTGAAAGTCCTAACCACAGCAGTCAGACAAGAACAAGAAATAAAAGCATCCAAATAGGAAAGGAAGACGTAAAACTGTCACTATTTGCAGGTGACAGGATACCATATACTGGCTTTCAGATTTTGCTAGTAGGTTTCAATACCCCCCACCTTCATAGCATCCAACCACCTCCCAAGAGATTATTTTAATTGCATTTATGTATTTTTACCAATTTGCTTGAAATTACAGTGCACATAGTCAACACTGTAATACAAAACATCTTTGCACATATCAAACTTTAGTTGAAGGTTCCAAAAGATATCTATCCACTCAAGTTTCTTGTACCTCACTGCATTGTGGGTAATGGCTCAAAAATAAAAACAACTTTTTTGGAAAACTCTAGAGACTAAATTGATCATTGGCAGATTTTGTAGGTAGAGAGATACATTTGACCAGCATTTTTTTTTAAAGGTAAAGCTATACATCCTGACCTAAAATTTTATTCAGTATTTTTTGTTGTTGTTAAGTTAGAAAAGCAAGGACCTTGGTACTATTTATAATTCTATATTTTTACAAGTTATTCTAGCATTTACATATAGAGAGACATATAGACATGTGTACACACACAGAGAAATATCAGAACCTATACTTATTTGGGAAAGAATGCTTAATTTGGTTTATATTGAAGGGAGCAATTGGAGACATAAGATTTTGTAATTCATTTGATATCTTTCTCTGCTCTACCAATTTTCTTACTATACACACAAATACTATTATTTTTGGAAATTAGTATAACTTATCCAGAGACTAGATAAAGGCCATTTATTGGGGGGTGGGGTGGCTTTTTAATATAACAGTATGATTTCAGAGGGAAAAAAAAAGAATATGATATTTATTTCACCAGAAATCAGGATGTTTTGTTCCTTGACTTTGACTTTAGTAGAAACTACTACATTTCTGAAACAAAGGCATTAATTAAATCAGAAGTCTGTATGAAAACATAAATATTCAAATGTAATTTTTTAAAAAAATTGGTTTTATGAATGCTAACAGAAACTCTTTAATGTTTGTACTTAAATCAAGCCTGTAATCTTTAGTTTATTAGTTCTGAATGGCATATAGTAAAACTCTCCAAGTTCATAATAATCAGTCCTCTTCTCAACAGTTGCATATTAATACCCAAACTATATCATCTTCTAAAGCCACCACTGAATGGCTGTTAAATAATGCAATTTTTTTTCTCTGTAACACCTCATTTTATATAAACTAAAGCTTCTAGTACTGCCCCACAAAGATGAGATCCTTTAAATCCAGCAGACTGTTATTTCCTGGAAGATTTATAAGGTTCCCTAAAAGTTCCATTGGAATTTCTGTTGAGGCAATTTGTTATATATATATTAATATTAATAATATTAATAATCATAATAGCAGCACTTACTTTTAAATTGATAATCGATATGCAAACAAAGCCTGGGTCCTTTGTGAGGTAGGCATTCTTATACCCGATTTTATGTGAATAAGAGAGTTTAAGTTATGTGGCAAGCAGTAATAGTCAGTAGGTAGTAGACCAAGAGTTTGAATCATGTTTGTTTAATTCTGCTATGTTGCAGCTCATATTTCTTCAAATACCTTTCCAGGAAAGTGTAACTGTATCACCTAAGACTTGCTCAAATCAATGGATATAAACCATTATGTTGATTTTCAAATTTACCTCACTTATATTTTAGCATGTCTTGTATTCTTTCACTAATCATTTACTTCCCATGCTGTGAATCTTCTCTCCAAATTCTGCTCACATTAAATCTTCCTAACTAGAATTTTAATAGCATGCTTTGTGAAATTCAATAGAGGGTACTCCTTATTTATACTGATGTCCTGTAATTTTTTTTCTTAAATTCAAAACTAAAATTGTTACTATTGTAACTCATGTATGACTACTGATTTTGAGGGTCTTTAAGTACGTCATGCCAGCTTCAGAATTTGAAGCTAATGTTCTGAACTGAGAGTCATTGGAGAATAAATATCTTTAACTGTCATAGAAGGTCAAAATCATGATATATGTAAGAGTTTCATGGTATAAACAATATCTTTAACATATGTAGCATATGCAAGAAGTGGAAATTAAATATGTATGTTATGTTTTTAATTAAAGTTTATTGGGGGTGACAATTGTTAGTAAAGTTATACAGATTCCAGGTGTCCAATTCTTTTTAAAAGGCATTATGATCAATCATTAAAACCAATCTAATGATCTAAATTGTTAGTACAGTTCATTCGAATTAATTTAAAATATTTATTTTATTTGGGTCTTTTTTAGCATCAAGATAATTTGGAAATGATGATTTTTAGCTAATCAGAAGTATATTACTGATCGTATTAACCATGCTGTTCTGCCTCCCCAAAATTCTCATGTAGAACCCTTTTTGTTACAAGTACAGAAAACTCAGTTCAATGGCTTAAGCAAAAATACTATCAATCAACTGGCATAAAAAGTCAAGCAGTAAACATGATGTCAAACATGGTATGGCACAGGGCCCAATCACTGTCATCAGATGCATTTCTTCCATCCAGTTTTAAGCTCTGCATAGTGGTCCCAGCAACTCCCAGCTAACCAACAAGAGAAACAACAATCCAGGATTTAGTTTCCTTTGCCTTTATTGTTTTGTCTTGAGTCACCTATTCATCCCTGTATCTGTCTGTGACAGTGATGCATTAGGTTTATTGGCCCAGAACTCTTGCTATTAGGTTGGTGCAAAAATAATTGTGGTTTCTGCAATTATTTTTAACCTTTTAAATTATAATTACTTTTGCACCAACCTAATACATCCCTGGAGACTTGGATGGAGTCAAGTTCCTAGAAAGCTCATGGAATATGGATGCAGTTGACATAAGGAAAGGAAAAGGATACTGTAATAAAAAATAATAATAATAAAACCCATCAACCAAACAAAAACCTTTAAATGTCTACTGTACAGTTCTTACTAAGAATTACGAGAATTATATTCTAACCAAAATCACCTCCACCACCACTTCTACCACCTTCTTCCTCTTTCTCTTCTTCCTCCACTTCCTCCTTCTGTTCCTCTTTTTTTAAGGGGAGAGCTCAGTTTTTTTTAATTTATTTTTTATGTTTTTATTTTTATTAACTTTATTGGGGTGACATTGGTTAGTAAAATTTTATAGGTATCAATTCTATTATACATCATCTATATATTGCATTGTGCGCTCACCACCCAGAGTCAGTTCTCCTTCCATCACCATATATTTCAACCCCTTTACCTTGTTTTACCACCCCTCCTCCCCCATTACCCTCTGGTAACCACTAACTATTGTCTTTGTCTATGAGTTTTTGTTTGTCCTGTTCATTTATTGCTTTCAGTATGAAACTTCTTTGGGGTGGCCAGTCAGCTTAGTTGGTTAGAGTGTGGTGCTAATAACACCAAGGTTGCCGGTTCGATTCCTGCATGGGCCACTGTGAGCTGAGCCCTCCTTGGAAAAAAAAAAAAAAAAAGAATAAAATAAATAAATAATAAAACATCTTCCTATTTCTTGATAGTGCTAACGTTTTGACTTTTCACATTGACCTATATAGGACTTGTAATATTTCTTCCACAACTTTCTAAAATATTTTTCTAGTTTCTTAATCAAAATTTTTGATTATCAACACAAGTAAAAATATCCATAAGTTTTAATCATTTATTTTTTCTTTACTTATTTATTATTGTTTCCATTTATTTTAAAGTATTATTTAGCACACAAAGAATCATCATACTAGAAATGCCAAATAAGTTACAAATAAAAATAATTTTTTTTACAAAATAAAGATAATATGGAAGAAAATGAATCAGCTTCTTTTTTAAAGGTAAAATAAGCAACAAAAATCCTTTTTCACTGAGATAGCATTTCTCCTTATATATTCTTGTCCTGGTTCTTGGGAAATAAGAAAAAGTTGCACACTTAGGGATGAGATATCTTTCCCAAATTTTGCCTTTTGATTCAGCATCATGGAAACAACCAAAGTGTCCTTCAATAGACGATTAAATAAAGAATATGTTGTATATATAGACAATGGAATATTGCTCAGCTACAAGAAAAAATTAAATACTGACATTTGTGGCAACATGGATGAAATTTGAGATTATTATGCTAAGCTAAATAAGTCAACAGAAAAAGTCGAGAACCATATGACTTCATTTATTTGTGAGGTATAAAACTGGAAGCAACAAATGAACAAGACAAACAAATAAAGAAACAAAAACTCATAGACACAGACAACAGTTTAGTGGTTCCCAGAGAGTATGGGGGAAGGAGGGTGGTCGACAAGGGAAAAGGAAGTCAAATATATGGTGATGGAAGGAGAATTGACTGTGTGGTGAACACACAAAGCAATATACAGATGATGTATCATAGAAATGTACACTTAAAACCTATATAATTTTATTCACTAATGTCACCCGAATAAATTTAATAAAAATATTTTTTAAAAACTTCAGTAGCAATTAACAGTAAACAGATTAAAAATGTTGCTGGCCATTAACAATAAAAAGAACCTATTATCCCTATGTTAATTCAGTACCGCAATACCATTCTCATCCATAATCATGAGGTTAAGTAACATTAGCTTCACCACAGCTTCACTCCCAATAGCTTCGAAGGAGAACACAACTGAAAGTTCTTCAATGATGGTCTTAATTCTCCACTTGTCCTCAGACATATCATAGTGTGATTCCAAATACCTTTCGTTTAGCTTCTTTTATTTTTGCTTACAGATTCTTTGCAAATGGCTTTGCTATTTTGTATTATTATCTTTACTTCTCTTTGTTTTTCCTTTATAACCTCTGGAATAATTGACCTAGCATTTCCCAAATCAGTTAAATAATTTCAATATATACCTTTGGTTCTTTTAATATTACAATAGCATTAAATAAGTGAGCAAATAAAGAATGGTTCATGACTAAAAACAATGAATGCATCTTGTTAGAATCTTGGAGTTGTTTGCTGGTCATTTACTATCACCCATGTAAATATAAATATTTCTGTAAAGCAATGTTTTTCAATATAAAAGCATTAAGGACACATAATGTGTCACTTGTACTTGAAAGAAAAATTCAGTTTGGTGCTACCCTCAACCTTTAGGTTATGCCAACTGATTCACAAGCAAGATGATTACAAATTTGCATTGTTAAGAACACTGAGTTGAAAGTTGAAACAATATTTTAAAAGGATGAATTTACATCACACTATTAATGCTTAATAAGAATTGAAGAAAGTGTATCATAAGTCCTCTGAAATAGAAAAGTAATTATTTCGTATTTTCTAATTTCAATGATACACATAGTACATTATTACAGAAAAAAGTCAGTTTGAAGGATGTCACCCCCTAAATTCTTCCTATTTTTTAAAGCTCAGCTCATTCATTATTTCTCCCTTTGAATTCTACTTTTTCATACCAAACCACATTTCAATATAAGGTTTAGGTCAAACCTAGATGACACGGAAATAATTAGTTCTGGGAAACAGGAAAACACAGGAAGACATTTTCAGGGCAAAATAATCAAACACCTTGTACCAATGAACTACATTTAACATGGAATTTGTGTGAGATAAAACACTGAATCAAAGTTGAATATCAGAGTAGGCTTGGGATGGAGGGAAAGAGAGAAAGAAGAGTGGAGCAGAGTTAAA
This sequence comes from Rhinolophus sinicus, assembly GCF_036562045.2. Taxonomy (NCBI): domain Eukaryota; kingdom Metazoa; phylum Chordata; class Mammalia; order Chiroptera; family Rhinolophidae; genus Rhinolophus; species Rhinolophus sinicus. The sequence goes on from NC_133753.1 coordinate 144,089,988, forward strand.
ACATGAAATCAGCAGGTCAAAGGACACTTGGCAAACAAGATATAAGTCATAACTCAAAACAACTCCAAGAATCACAAGCTGAAGAAGTAACAGACACTTATGTTGCATTGTGCAATCTTTTATACCACACTTTTAATAATGAACTCTCTGTTTAATATGAGTTATGTGAGTATTCATAATTGTCTTGAATTCCCACTTAATTTGTAGAAACTTCCAGGACAGAAAGGACAAGTTATATCCCTTTGGGATAATCATAACATTTATAACAATGCTACGCCCACAGTTCTGTGTCCTGTGAAGATATTTTTGATTCATCAATTTATATAAGCACATGTATGTAATGTAATGATTACATTTTCACCTGTTTTATCTGCTAATGAAGACAATGTTTAAAGGATTACCAGATTATGAAAATATTGATCAGAGTAATTCTAAATTATAAGAATAAATTACTGAATTTTTTCTAATTATAAAATCAATATGCTTAACGTTAACAATTAAGAAAAAACACAACAAACCATTGTTCAGAGACATCAACTTTAACATTTTTTGTGGACATTTTTGTTATTATTTTGCATGGATGGATGGATAGATAGATAAATAGATAGATAGATAGATAGATAGATAGATAGATAGATAGATAGATAGACAGATAGATAGATAGAATTATAAAATTTGAGAGCAAATAGTTGTGGTCTATTTATATACTCCTGAATAATGTCTAGATCATAGCTAACTATTCATAAGAGGTCATTGAGAAAAAAATATGTGCATGGGGAAATGGAAACACAAATAAATGCTTTATTATTTGGTGGACTTTGAACCTCATAGAGAATTGTAGCTTGAGGGTATGTCATTTGTCCCATCATAAGCACCTATACATATTGCATTCTTACCACATTCTTATTTGCTCAATTTATGATCATTTTTTCCTGTCAAATATTAGAGCTTTATCTTAACAATTTTAATATTTACACAATATTTCCATTTGATGAACCACATTATATTTTCTGATTCTTGGGATCTTGCCAGTGATTTAGTAGTTTGGTCTGCCATTTGGAAAACTAAATTTTTTTTTCAAGAGTAGAGATAGAAAAACACTGCTAGCTTAGACCCTGGGAGATACAAAGGAGGGAAGGATATTGATGATCTTCATCTTTTAGAACCATCACTAAGCCCTCTTCCCAAAGAAAAATCCACTGTTGGCAGCTCTGACAAGCTGTTTAAACACCTCAAATTTTTCCATTCTTTGTTGCATGGCTTTGATTAAGATTTGATTGCCATTATCTTTGACCATATCAAGAAGTCTATCAGATTCCAACTCATGCACATCCCAGGCAGAACACTTATCAATACTTCCTGATGTCTTCGCTACTCACATTTTTATAGTTATTTTTTTATCATTCCATGGCATGGATAATAGCTCCCCATTTGGTCATATGGACAAATATGATAGAACCTCAAAAAAAGGACAAAAATTATTTTAATTTAACTGGGAAATTTAAGTTCCACCAGATGTGTAGGAAACTTTTTAGAAGCATTATCCTGTGTCCCAAAAAATGTAGGTCCTTTTTAGTGATTTCCAACAATTGCATATGACACATTCTTCCTAAGGTACCATGTGTTTCCCTGGACTGTGTTTCTTGTGTTGGAAATCAGTCATGAATTTGGCTCCCTCTTGAACATACCATGACTCCTATCTAGTGGTAGTTATAAAAAGCATGTAAATAATTAAGAAAATGTATAAACCAGTAGGTTAGGAAGCCCTCTGATATGATCTCCCAAAAGAAAATATCTTTGAGTACTCAGGAGAGCTTCCCAAAGAACTCAGTATTTATACACACCCTGTGGACAATTCTCCCTACAATGGAATCATCTAATTAGAGATTATCATAAGAAAGTTTTCTGTGACTTTAGCTGAAATGACTAATGATACAACCTCAGTCCTAGAAGACATTCAGGTTAATCTACCTCATTGGCCAAGATTGTTTTGTGTAATATATTTTCCCTAGATTTTCTCCTTGTTGTGATCATTAATTATTCTGATTTACCTGTTTTAATGCTTCAGGCCAAATGGAAAGGTAAATACAGAAACTTAAAGAAAGACATTTTTCTTTTAAAGGTAGGTCCTGTAGGTTTATGGAATTTATTCACGTGATTGGGCCTGGGAAACGGAACATAATTGAAGTAAACAGGCTACAATTTAGCTTCATTATGATTTTTAGAATCCTATTGATAGTAGCCTTAGTTAAATACTGTATAAGACAAAATGATTGAATTTTATCCCAATCTTTTCCCATGGGATTAATCAGAGTACCAAATAGAGTAGTGTATTACTGGGGCAACTTGGCAAGAAGCCAAAATTCTATAGAAATGAGGGGTGGATATTTTGGAGAGAATTATCCAAGGGTTGATTTCTGCACATCTTGGAAGCAATAGATATTGTCTCCTTCTGGATCAGAGGACACCTCTTTTTGTTTGTTTGTTTGTTTATTTGTTTGTTTGTTTTCTGTCAAGTATAATAAATATAACGTCTGCCTCTGAGGCAAAGGTCAGGTATGTTTTCTTACTACTCATAAAATGTTCAGGTTCCCAAAAATGGGGGCTTCTCTCCTGTAACCCAGCACTTTCTTCGTACTTCCCTAAGAGAATTGGGGTTCAGAGCAGTGGCACAAATTCAGATATTCTTTTGCTATTACCATGGGTAATAAAGTGTCTTTTGTTTCTGAACCAGGTGTCTCATGCCTTCTTCCAGCATCCGTGAGACTGTGGCAGGCTAAGGTGAAACTCCAGTTCTAACACAGGTATTGACACTGGAAAAAAATAAAATCAGAATAAACTCTGTAGATGTGGTGAGCTATCCATCTGTAGAGGGAATGCAAGCCAGATGTCTCTAAAGGAGATATGATGGAGCTAGTTCTGGAATTGTTAGAAAACAACAGCTGTTTCTGGACAAAATTTTAGGTACTTAGGTGAGGAAATGTTGCTGTAGTGAAGCTAATGGGAACAGGAAGCAAAAAGGAACTAGGAAACAATAGAAAGAATTATGTCCCTTTCCTTTCCTCCAAACATCATGTCTCCCTCAGCTGTCCATCATTGTCAAAGCCTAATAGGGAACCAGTTGCTAAAGCAGAAATGGAGTTTGCATAATCTTTGACCAGCGTTACAAAACAGAGTGTTAGTTTGGAGCTGAGAGAAAGTACTTTAGCAGCTATCATAGTCTATCCTTTTGACTATTCAACATCTATGTAACCCATAAGCTTATATTTGAATTTGTAAATAAGAACAAGACAACTCTATGCTTTCTCCCAGCAAGATGCAATAATTCTCTGTATGGATTCATATGCTAATGAATCCTTTTGTTCCAATTAGCCCAACTGGCACAAAAGGACTACACATATAGTCCTTACATTATCCAAAATTAGGAAACACAGTGCCTTTCTATGAGGTTCTAAGCCAAAGCAGTAAACTGGTGCCACTTACTAGTATGTCTACTCCCATAATAATTTCAGATAACTTTTATAGATGCTCTTCTATGAGGCCAATGAGGGCATCATGTTCTAAGGATATTTATGCCCTCCAAAATAGCACTCCCTCTCATTCACTGGCATTTCTAAATGCAACAATTTGGGCAGAGGGTTGGACTGTTTTTTGTTTCCCCCGTGCACTTGGAAGGAGTCACTGTAGGCTGCCTACATTCAGGTATAGGAGATTAATGCTGTTTCTTTCCTTGGGACTACATCACACTATAATATAATCAAGGGCTGATGCAGGATTGAACTAATACCCTTTCTTTAGATATTAAGACATTCTCTATTGTTTTTGTCAGAGAAAGTGACTTTTTATAGCTGCCATATTGATTCCATAATTAACTGCTAATTAAATCATTTAGAATAGCAGCATCCACCTACCCTTAACCTATTCCCAGGATTCTGGGAGTTGTCTACAACATTTACCTCTTACCTTTTTCCTCTCCTTATACAGATATGTGGTGAGACAATTAGGTCCATGAACTCATTCTAGAAAAAGTGCTACATACCTCATTGCTGAATATCACTACTGTCACCTTCGAAGTACTCCCCTTGGGAAGATATGCACCAATGCTAGCACCTAGTGCACCCTTCAAAGCAATTTTGGAACTCTTTTTCTGGAATGGACATCAGAGCTGTTGTCATATTACCCTTGATGTCCTGAATATCATCAAAATGTCTTCCTTTCAATATTTCCTTTATCTATGGGTAAAGAAAGAAATCATCGCGGGCCAGATCAGGTGAGTAGGGAGGATGCTCCAATATAGTTATTTGTTTACTGGCTAAAAACTGCCTCACAGACAGTGCCCTGTGAGCCGGTGCATTGTTGTGATGCAAGAGACATGAATTGTTGGCGAAAAATTCAGGTCGTCTATCTTTTCAGGCAGCCTTTTTAGCACTTCCAAATAGTAAACTTGGTTAACTGTTTGTCCAGTTGGTAAAAATTCATAATGAAGAATCCCTCTTCATAAGGGTCTTCATAATGAAGAACCTTAAATATCAAATAAGGTTAGCAACATCGTTGCAAAAAGTTCATGAACTTAATTGTCAGACCTCCTATGAAAGGCTGGTGAGTAACTGGTAGGGGCTATAAAGCAACCTTCAGTTGTTTGCTGTTAACCTTGGATGCATGTTGGGGAGGCCTCGCTGTGAATGGAGGTTGACTACCAGGCCTGGGGTTACTCTACAAAAAACCCAGGACACCTGGAGGCCTTCTGCACCTGCTGTCTCCCCTAAGGTTCAGCCGCAGATAAAGCCTGGTGTGCTACACAAATCAAGTGAGGCATGGTCTCTGAGAGTCACTAGAGTGGGAAGAGTTGTGGTCACCAGGTTAATGCAGATTCTGGTTTAGTGCCAGTGCTGAGTCTGGAGCTACTCAGCAAAAGTCTCAGAGCACACAAGGCCAGTTGCCACCCACCTGGGGCCTGCCAGACTCCGATAATTTTCTGAGAAAGAGTGCAATGTGGGTGGGGCTGGCTTCTCGAGAGAAAGTGCCTCCAGGGTTGGGTGAGTTGGGTAGGACAGGGTCCCAGCTGAGTCAGCTATGTGGAGCAGTGGAGTTCTTCAGCCCAATCTGATTCAGATGTGGCCTGTAGAGGGCAGGTTTAACACAGGCAAGATGGCGCCTGCTTGGTGGCTATATAGGAGCAGGACCCCCTCACCAGGAAAATGCCAACTGTCCTCCATTCCCCTCGCACCCCCGAAGCTTCATTCCTTCATTCTGCCTCCCTGTATGTCCCTGAGACACCCCGAGTCACCGTCTTTCCCTCAGAGCCCAGGTGAGTTCCTGTGAGTGAGTGAGTCTGTGTGCAGGCCATTTAAGAGGATGTCTGTGTTTCCCACAGCCTTTTCCCTCTGGATGGTCAGAATTTCCAGCTTTTCACAGACAGATGTTGTGGGGCTTTTATTCCCAGCACCAGTACTCTGGACTAGGTAGCCTGGTGTAGCGGGCTGGGGTCCCTCGCTCCTCCGGGGGGGAAACTCCATGACTAAGATCTCCCTCCTGGTTCTTAACTACCATACAGAGGTTTGGAGACCAGTCCTCGTCTCTGTTCCTTCTACTGGCATGGACGTGATTTCTTTCTATTTTTAGTTATTGGACTTCTGTTTGGCTAGACTTCAGATTGTTCTCCAGGTTGATAGTTCTATAATGTAGTTGTAATTTTAATGTGTTCACAGAAGGACAAAGGTCTCGTATTTATCTACTTCACCATCTTGTATCTCTCTCCAAAATGATATTGCTAAGACTGATGTCAAAGAGTCTATGGCCTATGTTTTCTTCTATGAGCTTTGTGGTTTCAGGTCTAGCATTTAAGTCTTAAGTCTCACTTATTTTGAATTTATTTTTGTATATGGTATAAAATAGTGGTCCAATTTCATTTTTGTGTATGTATCTATCTAGTTTTGACAACATCACTTATTGAAGAGACTGTCTTTACCCCATTGTATAACTTTGCCTCCTTTGTCATAGATTAATTGACTACATAAGTGAGGATTTCTGGGCTCTCTATTCCATTGATCTATATATTTCTTTTTATGCCAGTGCCATACTGTTTTGAATATTGTAGCTTTGTACTATAGCTTGATACCAAGGAGTGTGATACCTCCCACTTGGTTCTTTCTCAAGATTTAATTGGCTGTTTGGGGGCTTTTGTGGTTCTATGTAAATTTTAGGAATTAAAAACTAACCAGATTATGTATGAAAAGGGGAAACAATTTTAGATATAGAGGTCTTTAAAATTATGAATAAATCATGCACAATTTATGAAAATGTAAAAACTTTCACAAGCTGGGCAAATAAATTAACTTAGCAACACTTACGAATAAGCAGACAACCCGCATTTTCCAATTATTAAGATAAATTAAGGAGAAAATATTAAAATGTAATCAAATATCTCCCATCAGAAAGAAATAAAACTAAATATTTTTTCGGATACGTTCTACCAATTGTACAAAGAAGAAATAATTTCCATGTTATATAGATATTTCTAAAGGATAGCAACAATGTACAATTATCCAATTCATTATGCCATAGCAAGAAAGGAAAGGCATAAAAAATGAAAATGTAAACAATTCTCTCCTATGTACTTACTTGTAAAATTTTTAAAGTAAGCCATTAGAAAATTTAATCCATACAAATATACTGCAAGAATATACTGCAAATATATGCAAGAATATAAAGCAACACATTAGTTTAGTAACAACAGAATCAAAAATGAATACCAGGAAATCATCTCTACAGATTGTTTAAGAATCACTAAAATTCTAGATCTTTTATTAATACATGTTTTTGTCAAACTTGATTTTAAGGGACAATTGCTAAGCTTGATTAAAGATATCACCAGAAAGCTACAGTAGACCAGTAATTACAATGATAGTAGGCCTATAATAGACACTCATTAAATACTTGCTGAATGAGAAAAAATAAAGAAACTTAATTTTATAATAAAAGTAAATAATTTCATAAATGCTTTAAGCATAGGAAACTTGGAAGAAACATGCAAAGAAGGTGTTATGAAAAATGTTCAAATTATATTTTAAAGGGAATTGCAAGTTATAATAAGAATTAAAAAAACTGATTGTCCATTAGTTTGGTAAAAAGTTAAAAATGTATTTGTACCAATCAGTGTTAGCCAAGTTATGGGGAAAATGTTATTTTCACCCATTCTTTGTAGATGTATAAAAATCTGTATTGTTCTTTGGTGGGTGATTTGGTTTTATCTAGATTATTTAAATACATATAGTTTCCAAAGCAAAAATTATATTTATGGGTTTGAGATAAATTGAACACATGGATAAAAGCACAATAATAGTATTAGTCATTGTGGCACTGTTTTATAATAAAGTTATTTAAATGACTTACATGTCTAATATGGGCATAATGAAAAATTATAGAATATCTATAGTATAGACAGTAAGATTTTAGTATGCAAGATCACACTTTTGTTAAATTCATTCTGAAGTATTTTATTATTTTTGATAATATTATAAATGAAATTGTTTTAATTTCATTTTTGGATTGTTCATTTCTAATATATAGAAATACAATTGATTTCTGTATATCGATCTTGTGTTCCACAACCTTGCTCAACTCTTTTATTAATTCTGATAGTTGTTAGTGACTCTGTAAGATTTTCTCTATAAAAGAAAAATAGAGACTGTTTTACTTCTTTCTTTTGCATGTGCATGCTTTTCATTTACTTTTCTTGCCTAAATTCCCTGACTAGAAACTTTAGTACAAGGTTAAATAGAAGTGGCCTTTCCCCTTCAGTTTTGTCGGTTTTTATGTAACGTGTTTTGGGACTCTGTTAAGTGCATATACGTTTAATAAACAGGATGAGATTGACACTTCTATCATAAAATGTCCCTCTTATTACTACTAATGTTCTATTGTTAAGTCTATTTTGTCTGACATTAGTTTACTCACTCTACCCTTCTTATGGTCATTCTTCCCATCTTTTGCATCCTACCCATGTTTACCTTTGAATCTAAAGTATGTCTCTTGTATACATCATACAATTGTATTTTAAAAATCCATTCTGGTAATGTTTCCCTTTTGATTGGATTTTTAATTTGTTTACATTCATTTTTATAATTTATCAACTTGAATTTATGTTGCTATTTATTTCTGGTTTTTCTATACATTTCATTCTTTTTTTGTACTTCTATTCCTCCTTCACTGTCTTTTTGAGGCACTGAGTGTTTTCTAGTGTAACATTTTAATTTATTTATTAATATTTTCATATATTTTTTAGTTATCTTTGTAGTTTCTTTGGTACTTACCACATCTATCTGAACATAGAATTTATTTCCCATTTATACTAACTTAATTTCAGTGAGATATAGAAATTTTACTTCTATATAACTCTATTCCCTCTTCCTCTTTTATGTTATTATTGTTATTTTATTATACAAATTACATCCATACACTCATGTTACAAAAGCAATAGTACAATGCTATAATTATTACTTTACATAATTGTATGTCTTTAAAGAGTCCAGCAAAAGAAAGGAGAGCATATATACATTTTTATTGGACATTTTAGGCAATGCATTTTAGTAACTCTGGATGCTGACCCCCATACCCCGATTCTGGGCTTCGGTTATTTATTTATTTATTCATTTATTTACTTTTTCTTTTTAATAACAACTGTAGTATTTTTCTGAAGTCTCTTTTCCCTATATTAGAAGTATTTGATGGCATTCCTCAGAGGGCACAGTATTGGGCATACTTATAGTCACACTGTGACGCCAATGGTTTTATCAGGCTCTCTTTGGCTATCTTTCCTCGGTGTCGCTGTTAAGCAGTCTGTCTCTGAAATATCACAATCAGCCACTAATAGCTGACTGGTTGCTTTATTGTTTGCAGCAGTGATTGGGGGTAAAAATTACTCCAAAGTATGATACAGTTAAATTTGGGCCCTTTGGCAGTGTAGTTTTGAGGAAAGGTTTTCAAGTTTTCTTCTGAGCACAGAAAGGCTCTTCTTAGTTGTCTCCTTCTCTGAAACAGCTGACCTAAGGTTTAACTTGGTGCTGTCATAGAGCTACTAGCAAGCTCTTGATTGCTTAGTACCCAAATCTCCTGTGTTTGCGAGAAGGCCTTAAGCTCGCAACTCCCATACCTTGTTAAAAATAATGCCCGTTCTCTTGTGGAATGCATCAGAGTTCTCTGTTCTTATGACCTTCTTCTTTGCCTGGGGAAAATTTCTGAGCCACTACTTGAGAGGCAAAAGAAAGGAATGCTGGCTGCCTGTCCCTCTCAGTCAGATACTCGGGCACTTGACTGAGTTGAGGGGAGGTGGAGCGTCTTTTTGGTCACACCTGTCCAAAGTAAGTCTTCCATTATGCTGACCTGAGGCCTTGCGGATAGAGTCTGTAAAATTCCCAATGCATCCATTATGTAAATAGGCTTACATATATTCATGTATTCTTTATAAAATTAAAATCAAATATATATGTGTATACACACACACACATATATATATACCTAGCTTCAAAAATTGAGGCTTGGAAATGTTGTTCCCGATTTCCATGGTGAATATATTAGCCCTAAAAGTTGAATCTAAGTTTTACTGGTTACAAATTTTGAATTTTTGCTGCTATTGAGGTTGTTTAAAAAGTTAAGTGCGATAGGCCGGTCAAACCTCAAGGTAGGCATCACAATAACAGGCTATTTCAAGGCTATCAAACACTTTGCAAGTACAGTGCCATTTATCTATTCTTTGCCTGTAGAAGTCTAGTTAATATGTTATAATACTTTCCTTTTATTTGGACACAGCCTTAGTTTTGTCCCTCAATACTTCAGGCAGATATTACAAATCTGTCAAACTTGGCTGCAACTGGACACCTTTAAGATAAACAGTGTCACTCATTCATTCATTAAAATTTTAATAATTTAATGAGCAGTGTAATATAATAGTACCTTGAAAAATGTGTGTATTAGAATAGGATATGTATAGTTTAATATTTTTAGCCTATGTATTCAAATTTAAACTATATATAAACTATATATATAAACTATAAATAAACTATATGTGTATATATACATATATATGTGTATATGTGTGTGTGTATATATATATATAAAATATTGAAAGAGTAGGAGGCAAAAGATCTATGGCAAAATTTCTCAAAATTGTATATCCCTTAGTATCACCTAGTTAAAGTGTTAGAAATGCGAATGTCTGAATTTTTATCCTCTGAGTGCCTAATTACAATAATTGAATAATGTTGAAATTTAAGAATTTTCATTTCTAACCATCACTTGCACTACTTTTTGATACAATCCAATAGCAGCAATGTCAGAAACCCTTACCTAAGATAAACATCCAGTTCTAGTACTTATTTAGTTACGCGATGTGTGAACTGGTAATAGTTCACAGTTTCAATATGCTTATTTGTCAAATGTGGATAGTATAAATTCACAGGATTCATTGCAGGGTTAAATGAGATTAAGTATATAATATCTCATATTTGGTGTTTTTTTTCACTACTGTATAACAAAATTATCAATGTCTTTTATCTATTACTGTATTATCAGTCAGATCGATATGTGCCTACTTGGAATCCTGGGAAATGATCTGTATTTCTAAATCTCCTCATAAGATTTGCTCACCATACCCAATCATCAGAAGCCTACTATGAGAAATAATTGAAATTAGCTTTTATTAACTGATGTCCTTAGAACACTGAATCAAAATTATAGAGTACTTTTCTTCCTAATACTATGTGGGATAACATTGTGTAAAAAAAGAAACATAGCCCTGAGTTAGCAATGAGTGGTAGTGTTTTATACATAGTCAGAGAAGAACGAAATTCTTTCAAATGTAGAGCAAAGTGTTACCACCTAGAATGTCCTTTGACCCAGTCCAGTGGAAATAACCTACTTGGACCAGAAGAAGATTGAAATAACCCTGGGTTTTGTGCCTAATAAAAAGAGCTTTTAGAATGAAGTTCTCTTTCTTCTCCTAACTGTCTCAGTGCTAAAAGCAAGAACACAGTAGCTGAATTTTCATATAACCGGAAGGCAGGAGGGAAAGAAGCACAGAGTCATGAGGAATAATTGGGAAAGAAAAAGGAAGCATTGCTGGAAAGAAAGATAAGACTATATTCTATTTAAAGGAGGCTTAAAGACAAAGATAATTTTTCTTACAATTGTAATACTTCATATAAACGTGTGTTTTTCTTCTATAGTTTGTGCAACCTCCTGTGAAAGTAGGGGTAGATGTATAAAGAGTATGGACATTATAAAGTCTATACAAATCCATGGAAATATAGATGTAGGTATGTATTATATTCTCATATAAGAGGAAGATTTTCTTTAGGAAAATTTCTCATCATTTTCCTATTAAAAACAATAATTCCACATTTGAAGTAATGTTTAATATTTAAATACATGAAGTTATTCATTCATCTTTTTTATCTAATCTACAATAAATGCTTTTTTCAAGTTTGAAATACTCTCATGATAGGAGAGAGTGAAGGCTTTTATTAAGAAAAAGTCATTTGTTTGTAAAAAATAGTAAAATGACAATTGAATACCCAGGGTGCCAAAAAAATGTATACAAGTGAATACCGTGTTTCCCCCAAAATAAGACCTAGCCAGACAATCAGCTCTAATGTGTCTTTTGGAGCAAAAATTAATATAAGACCCGGTCTTACTTTACTATACTATAAGACTATATATAATATAAGATCGGGTCTTATTTTACTATAAGACCAGGTATAATAATATAATATAATATAATATAATATAATATAATATAATATAATATAATATAATATATATAATATAATATAAGTAATGTAATGTAACATAATATAACATAATATAATACTGAGCTGATTGTCCGGCTATGTCTTATTTTTGGGGAAACATGGTACTTTGGTCAACGTTGCTAAAGCAGTAGTTCTTCGTAATCAGAAGTGTTTGGACACTGATAGTAACCACTTTGAGCACGTCTTGTAATTGCAGAAGTCAAACGTGATTTGTATTCAACTTTTGTTGTTGGTATATATTGAATATTACAGTTTTAATAGCTTTTCCTTTCTTAAAATGTGTACACATTTTTGGGCACCGTCTGTGTATTTCGATTTTGTACATGAATGTTTTTTTTTTTTCATTGTTATTTAGGAAAATCTGGGATGAAAAGGTTAAAAATTGGTATAAAGATAGATGATTCAGTAAAGGAATTGTTTTTTGTAATCAGTTTTGATTTTAAAACTTCCATAGCAAATCCAAATGAGGCAATCATATGTTACAATTACCACTGAATTTTATTTCAAGCTATCATTAAAGGTGATAATCCGCCATTTAGAATAGTTGAACCCAATGTTACCTTCTAAATTTTTCTAAAATTGATACTTAGAACATCTCTTCATCATTGCAGCAATTATGGGTGAAATATTTCTATTTCAAAAATGGCAAATTAAAGCACTAAAATGGAGATAATCTCTACTGTTATATGTGATCATTACCTAAGTTAGTTCTAAGCAATGTGAGTGTAACAATTAAACTTGTCTATGAAGAATTTTTCTGTTAAAACATTGAATGCAAAGGGAAGAATAGAAATAAGATGAAATGAACTCAATTCAGAGAAAGGTTGAATTATAATTAAGCTTCAGTTTTATTGAAAATTAAGCTTTCCCCTTAGTTTGGTATTCTTACCCAATTTTCAGTCACATGCATTGACTTTTTTTTCTTACTATTAGAATAATCCATGAATATTACAGAAACTGAATAAAATTTTATAAAACATAGTAAGTAGAATACAAATAATATATAATCCCATTACTCAGAAATAGGTACTATTTATATATTTGTGTATTTATCTTGGTGTATATACATTCACATTGAAATAATTTTATAAATTCAGTGTCTATAGTGAATTTATTTAATATAATCAAATAATATTTTTGTTTGCCTCTTTAAAAGTTTTATTAAATTTATTGCGGTAACATTGGTTTGTAAAATTATATAGGTTTCAAGTGTACATTTCTATAATACATCATCTACATATTGCATTGCATGCTCGCCACCCAGAGTTAGTTTTAGTTATCCTTCCATCACCGTATATTTCATCCCCTTTTCTCTCTCAAATAATATTAAGTAATTTAAAACTGTTTCTCAAAAACATCACCTTAGTTAATTGTACAATATTTCATTAGGTGTACTTGCTCTAATTTAAGTAGCCATTACTCCAGTGTTAACATATAGGGTTTTTTGGGGTGGTCAAGATGCTTATTAGAGATCAATACTTGTGAAAAGGAGAAGGAAACAGGATTGGGCAGAATTAGATATTGAACTGTGACTCAGGTCCAGCAAACCCTCAAAAAAACCTGCAAGTAGCTCTGGAGAGAAGTCCTCAAAATTGCCAGACTTTATTCCCCTGCCTCAGTCAGTCATTGGATGAGGACTTTCTTGGGAGAAGTTAGACATCTGGTAGAACAATTCTCTGGAGTTAAGGCCTACCCTGAAAAAACTCACAGCTGGAGGCTGTCTGCTAATCTCACTCATTTCTAGGAATTAAATCTCTTCTTGAAAAGTTATATGAGCAGGGAATTTTTACGTCTATAGCAGATTGCTAGATTTGTTTTACTTAAGTAAAAATTTGAGAGCCCGTGTCTCATGTAAGTGAACAACACTGATGAAATAACCTAATGAAGAACAATTATAGATCCATTGTTTATGTAAATTTTATGCTCATTGGTCTGGCTTCATTTTTAAAGAAAAAATATTTTGAAATAGTTTTAGAGTCACAGGAAGGTACAAAGAAATATACAAAGAGGTCCTGTGAACTTTTCAACCAGCCTCCTCTAGTGTTAATATCCTGCAATAAGTATAGTGAATACCACTCAGTTGCATTATTCAGATTTTTATTTCCTTTAAGTTATTTTTATAACTTATATTTCGTTGCTAACATTTTCTAATGTTTAAATTTGTTTCAAGAGAATTTATAATTGTTGAAGACTTTTTCCAACTTTATTGAGATATAATTGACATATGACACAGTATAAGTTTAAGGTGTACAATGTGTTGATCTGATACTTATATATTGCAATATGATGACGGCTGTAATGTTAACTAAAACTTCCATCAAGTCACATAATTATCATTTCTTTTTTTGATAAGAATATTTAAGGGCTACTGTCTTAGAGCTTTGCAGTATATAATACAGTATTCTTAACTATAATCACATGTCGTGCATTAGATCTCTGGAACTCACTCATTATCTAACTGGGAGTTTGTATTTTTTGACCAACATCTCCCCACTTCCCCTTCAAGCCCCTGGTAACCACTGTTTTATTTTTTTGGCTTAGATTCCTCATATAAGTGATATCATACAATATTTGTCTTTCTCTGTCTGACTTATTTCACCTAGCATAATTCCCTCAATGTTCATCATGTTGTTACAAAAGACAGAATTTCCTCCTTCTTTCTACTATTCCATGAAGTATTTTAATGATCGCTGTATTTCAGCTGGTGAATCAGACCACCTGCAGGTGTTCCACTTGTGGAGAAGCAGGTGCTGGGACTTTGATGCTGCCACTTCAGGCTAATCAGACCACCCACCAGAACCCAGTTATGGGGCAGAGGCTAAGAGGGCCAGGGCCTGTTGTGCCACAACTGCTCCCGATGGATCAGACTGTCCCCTGAGTTTGCAGTAAGGATTTGTCACTCCCCACGCAGTCTCTGTTGGGTTTCCATTTCTCCAGTTGTTTGGACAGAGAAAGTGGATTAACTCCAAAGATAAGACATATCATCACCATTACAATCTTTGTGATCTCAGGGAGATACAGATTCTCACTAAGCCCTAGATTCCACATGTACTAATAGTTGAATGATAACCTATTTTTCATTAGGCCATTATTAGGATTTGATAACTTGTTTTGTATAAAGCAATGGAAACAATATTTGTTTCATAAATTTTAAATAATAATAATACATTTTTGTTGTTTCATGTCCATTACTTTTTACTGACTTAAATCTATCAAGATTAAACTTTTCCCAGCCCTGTTAATATATTTATATATCCTATAATGCACTACAGGAAACACAGGGAATTCATGGAAGTATGTATCTCCTGACTTATACGGTTCAGGTTTATTCATACCTTACCTGTTTGGTTTCTTTGTAATTCAGACCCACAGTGAATTATTTATACAAAATAAGCAATGATGTTGGAAATCAGCTAAGAGTCAAAGTCAACAGACATTATTTTTGTTGTCTTACTGATAAAGTTTAAGAGATGAATCATGATACTATCCAGCGATAACTTATTGATTTACTGATCTAATTAAATTAGAACTCTTAAATTTCACCAAAATACTAAATTAAGAGATCGTATTGAAAGATTAAAAACATTTTATGTTCCTTTTGATTACATATATCTCTAAATATATATATATATATATTACTTTTATGTATATATATATGTATATGTATATATCACTTTTATTTATATTGCTTTTTCAAAATAGATTTCTCAATAGCCATACATAGATATTGCTCATATTTAAATTTCAAATTATTGAAAAAGAGTAGTAACAATGTAGGTATACAGTGAAAAATACAATTGCCTTTGTTTCTCTCTGTAAAGAAGTAGAATTTTTTAGGTGTAGGACTGAAGTCACTATTTTCAAAAAGCTGTTTTCTGCTATTTTCTTAGATTTAGAGTTGGCTTAAAGCTTTTGCCCTCTGTTGCTGTTTATCAGATGCTCCATCTGCTGCCGCTATTCCCCATTTGTCTACGGCTGTGCTTCAGTGCTTTCTTAAAACATTTTCTCTCCTTTCTCTGCTTTTGATTGACCAATTTTGGCCTGTGTTGGAAAAGGAATCTTTGTGGTCCTTGTGGAGTGTTGTTTTTTTTACTTTCTATGAATGTCCGTAACTTTGTTCCCAATATAACTTGTGTTATGGATTTTCTTGCATAAGTCTCATGTCTCTTATAAACTTATTGAGCTTATTGGTGGCAGGAAATCATATATACCTGGGGTGCCAAAAAAATGTATACACATGGCTTGCATTCGTCTTTTGTTATCGCTATATATTGAGTATTACAATTTTAATACAGTGTTTTCCTTTCTTAAAATATGTATATATTTTTCTGGCACCTCTGCATATATCCCTCTCCCTAATAGACTTATCCACAGAGAATATCTTACACAGTATTTTCCAAACACATAAATGGAGTTTAACAAACATTTGAAAAGGATGGAGAAATCCTGCATAGCACATAGATATTAGAGTGTGGAAGATGTGGAGAGGTGCTCATATGTCAATGGAAAAAGTGATTATGATCAACTACTTGATCTGAAATCTATCCAGGTTCCCAAGCCACAAACCTGGAAATGTACTTGACTCTTTTTCTCTCATTCCACTTACAATAACTTATCAAATCCTTTTGACATAACAATCTGTAAGTCTCTTAAATTTGGTTTCTCTTCACATTTTATTCTGTATCAGAAAAAGAAAATGTAAGTCTTTTAAAATTTTGTATATGCCTGCCCCATCTTCTCCCTGATATCTTTTTTTTTTTAATTAAGTTTATTGTGGTGACATTGGTTAATAAAATTATATAGATTGCAAGTGTACAATTCTATCATGTATTATCTACGGTTGCGTTGTGTGTTCACCACCCAAGGTCAAATCTCCTTCAGCCACCATACAAGTTCTGATAATTAAGTTTGCGAACTGGTGGCAGTGATGTTGCTAACCTTTTTTTGATATCAGAGGCATTATTCATTATGAATTTGTACCAATTGGACAAACAGTTAACCAAGTTTACTATTTGGAAGTGCTAAAAAGGCTGCATGAAAAAGTTAGAGGACCTGAACTTTTCACCAACAATTCATGGCTCTTGCATCACAACAATGTACCAGCTCACACAGCACTGTCTGTGAGGGAGTTTTTAACCAGGAAATAAATAACTGTATTGGAACACCTTCTCTACTCACCTGATCTGGCCCCCAATGACTTCTTTCTTTACCTGAAGAGAAAGAAAATATTGAAAAGAAGACATTTTGATGACATTCAGGACATCAAGGGTAATACGACGACAGCTCTGATGGTCATTCCAGAAAAAGAGTTCCAAAATTGCTTTGAAGGGTGGACTAGGGGCTGGAGTCGGTGCATAGTTTCCCAAGGGGAGTACTTCGAAGGTGACCTTAGTGATATTCAGCAATGAGGTACGTAGCACTTTCTCTGGATTAGTTCGTGAATGTAATTGTCATACCTCAGATATTTGAACCCCTTTACCCTCTTCTACCTCACTCCCTCCCCTCTTACCCTCCTGGTTCCAGTTTCATCTTTAGCACTGATCCTTTCACTATATCATCTAGCACTCTAACTGCTTTTTTTTTTTTTTAAGATTTTTATTAAAACATAGCTAGTATTCAACATTATATTAATTTCAGGTGTATACAATAGTTATTCACCATTTATATACCTAAAGAAGTGATCACCATGGTAAGTCCAGCAACCATCTAACATCATACTATGCTATCACAATGTTATTCACTATATTCCTTATGCTGTGCATTACGTCCCCATGACTTACTTGTTTTATACCTGGAAATTTGAACCTGTTATTCCCTGTCACCCCCCCCCCCATTTAAAAATTTTTCAATTACAGTTGACATTCAATATTATTTTGTATTAATTTAAGGTGTATAGTATAGTGGTTAGACATTTATAAATTTTAAGAAGTGATCCTCCTGTAAAGGACAGAGTAGGGAATACAGTCAGTGGTATTGTAATACCTATGTATGATGTTAGAGGGGTAGGAGAATTCGTGGGGTTATCATTTTGTAAGGGGTGTAAATACCTAATCATTATGTTGTTTTATACACCTGAAACTAATTATTAAATTAAATTAAATTAAATTAAATTAAATTAAATTAAATTAAATTAAATTAAATTGAAGAAGTGATCCCCTAGACTAGTCTAGTACCCACCTGGGCCTATGCATAGTTATTACAATATTATTGACTATATTCCCTATACTTTACATCGCCATAATATTTTGTAACTACCAATTTGTACTACTCAATGCCTTCATCTTTTTCACTTGGTCCCCAACACCCTCTCATCTGTCACCTCAATAAATCTAGTACCCATCTGACACTATACATAGTTATTACAATATTATTGACTATATTCCTTATGCTATACCCTACATCCCAATGACTACTGTGTAACAACCAATTTGTACTTCTTAATCCTTTCCCCTTTTTCATGCATCCCCCTACCCCTTTTTATCTGGAAGCCATCAAAATGTTCTTTGTATCTATGAGTTTGTTTCTGTTTTGTTTGTTTGTTGTGTCTTTAGATTCTACATATAAACAAAATCACATTGCACCTGTCTTTCACTGTCTGACATACTTTACTCAGCACAGTACCCTCCAGGTCCATCCATGCCGCTGCAGTTGGCAAGACCCCATTCCCTTCCATGGCTGAGCAATATTCCATTGTATATATGTACTACCTCATTTTCACCATCCATTCATTCATCAACAGATACCCAGTCTGCCTCCACATCTTGGACATTGTAAACAATCCTGCAATGAACATATAAATGGACAGGTCCCCTCAAAGTAGCCTTTGGATTTTTTCAGATAAATACCCAGATGTAGGATTACTGGGGACTTCTTTGTCTCTCGTTTTAAAGTCTGTTTTGTCTGGTATAAGTATTGCTACCACAGATTTTTTGTTGTTGTTGTTCCCATTGTCATGAAATATCTTTTTCCCAGCCCTATATTTTCAGTATGTGTGTCTTTTGATGTGAAGTGATCTTGTAGGCAACATGTGTAAGGGTTTTTTTTTTTTTTTTTTTTTTTTTTTTTAATCCATTCATTCCTCCTATGTCTTTTAATTGCAGCATTTAATCCATTTACATTGAAAGTAATTGTTGACAGGTATATAAGTATTGCCATTTTATTACTTATTATTTTGAGTAATATTATTATTTTTTCCATCTTAAAGAAGTCCCTGTAGCATTTCTTGTAATACTGGTTTGGTGGTGATGAGCTCCTTTAGATTTTTCTTGTCTGGGAAGCTCTTCATTAGTCCTTAGATTCTAAATGACAGCCTTGCTGGGTAGAGTAGTCTTGGTTATATGTCCTTGCTTTTCATCATGTTGAATATTTCATGCCAACCCCTTATGACCTGTAAAGTTTCTGTTGAGACATGAACTGATAGTCTTATGAGAGCTCCCTTATAAGTTACTAGTTGCCTTTTTCTTGCTGCTTTTGGGATTCTCTCTTTTTCTTTAACCTTTGTCATTTTAATTATAGTGTTTCTTGGTGTGGGCATTTTTGAGTTCATCTTGTTTAGGACTCTCTGAACTTCCTGGGCTTTTATGTCTATTTCCTTCACCAGATTAGGGAAGTTTTCAGTCATTATTTCTTTAAATAGGTTTTCAATTGCTTGCTCTCTCTCTTCTCCCCCTGATACCCCTATGATGAGAATGTTGTCCCATTGGCCCCTTGAAGTTTCCTCTTTTTTTTCTTTCTTCTTTTTGCTATTCTCTTTGGGTGTTTCCTGCTACCATATCTTCTAAATCATTGATTAAGTCCTCTGCTTCATCTAATCTACTGTTGATTCCCTCTAATGTATTCTTCATTTCAGTGATTGTAGTCCTTATTTCTGTTTCTTTTTTTATGTTACCTATCACCATTTTTATGTTTCCTGTCTCTTCATTGAAGCTCTTCCTGCAATCAGTGAGCATCCTTATAACCAGTGTTTGGAACTGTGAATCTGGTAGTTTGCTTTTATCCATTTTGTTTAGTTCTTTTTCTGGATATTTGTTCTTTTCTTCTGTTTGGGGAATGTTTCTTTGTCTCCCCATTTTGGCTGCCTCCCTGTGTGTGTGTGTGTGTGTGTGTGTGTGTGTGTGTGTGTGTGTGTGTGTAGGGCTGCTCTGCCTCCCAGCTTTAGTAGAATGGCCTGATTTAGTAGGTATCCTGTGGGCTCCAGTGGTGCAGTATCCTTGGTCACCAGAGCTGGGTACTCTAGGTGTGTCTCTTGTGTGGGTTGTGTGTGCCCTCCTGTTTTAGTTGAGACTTGATTGTTCTTTGCACATCAATGGGAGAGATTGACACTCAGGCTGATTGGTTGTGAGGACTGGCTTTGACTACAGTGGAGAAGCTATTGTGCAGGGTTAACCCTACAGAGCAGGATTCCCTTTAGTGAGGCTCTGGTGCCTTTCCAGTCTGCCCTTTGGGTGTGTCATATGTGGAGGTGGCTGAATGATGTTTTGGCCAAGTCTGAAGCTGGCCACAGTGCCTTCCAGCCCCAGGGCCTCCTGGAGGGGACCCACTCTAGCCCATGTTTAGCCTCAGTCTGTGAGCTGCATGGAGCCACCTGGCATGAGCCACAAAGCAATCCAGAAATGGCTGTTGTCAGCCCTGTGCTTGGAGGTGTCTCAAGAGACCAAGCTGCAAACCAAGGCTGGCTGTCTCAAATGGGACAAATGGGCTTAGGGCTGCTCAGTCAGAGATATGGGACACCCAAGCAAGGTGCTGCTTATATGGGTTCTGTGAACCTTTAAGAGATTTTTGGGAAGTCTGCAGCATGAGCCAAGACAGGCCATTCATATGGAAAAGACACTGGAAGCGGCTTGGGTGTGCCCAAAAGTTGGTCTCAGGAGTCACTAAGGGGGCAGATGAAAGTTGATAGCCAGTTTGATAGAGATTTATATCTGACATCTGCCTGTGTCTGCACACAGGGAGGGGAAGGGCTTAATAAAGGAACAATGGCTTCCACCAACTCCTTCATCTGGGAGAAAGCTGCCCCTCCAGGCCTCACCCTGAAGCAAGATGATTCAGTTCTTCCCTATATGTCTTAGATGCCTTTCGAGCTGCTACCCCAGCACTGGAGCTCAGAGCCAGTGAATGTGTTTGTAAGCAAGTCCATGTGTGGTCCCTTTAAGATGAGTGCCAGGGATTCCAGCTGCCCTCCATCTCACTCAGCCACAATCTCTGTTGGTTTTCATAACCAGAAATTATGAGGACTAGTCTCCCCAGTACTGAAACCCTGGGCTGGGAAGAGGCTGGGACCCCCTTTCTCCTTACAGGGGGACCTCTGCAACTGGGATATCCCTATCAATTTTTGATAGTCACACACAGGTGTGGGATCTGTGCCCCTCCTACGAGTCTCAAGGTGGCTTCTTTTGTACGTCTGTAGTTGTAAGTCTTTAAGTTCAGTTAGACTTCAGGCGATTCTCAAAAATAATTGTTCTGTGGTTTAGTTGTAATTGATGTGGTCCTGGAAGGAGGTTAGCACAGAGTTTACCTAATCTGTCGTCTTGACCAGAAATCATTGAAACCTATATAATTTTATTAACCAATATCACCCTGACAAATTTAATTAAAAGTAAATAAATAAATATGTGTTGAGAAATAATATATCTCAATATATGTGCCTATATCTAGACAATTATATATGTAATATATGCATATGTATTACACATTTATATATGTATTAATACTATGAGAGTATAAATGTCTGAAGGAAACATTAACCTATGCAAAATGTCGCTTGTGTCGAAAACAGTGGACATATAGTGGTGACTTAATAAAGGATACATTCAAAGTTAAATGCAGATTTATGAATGGAATATTTGTATACTCTCTAAAGTTAAAGCAAATTTTAATTATTTAACAGAAGACATTTTCATAAAGGGATTACTCTGAATTATGCTTGCACATAAATAATCTTGAGATTTGTGAAGTATATATTAGCAATTTGGATGTCACCATTTTGAATGCAAGAGTTTTTCTGAATAACGGCAGGTATACATAAATATTATTAGATTCCATCCCCAGGGTTAGTTATGTTGTACTTTTTACTATGTCATTTGAAAATTATCACCTGTGTTTGTAGCTTTCAGTTGTTATTCTCTGAATTATCTTACTATCTCATATTATCCCAATATCATCTGTTTAGTATTTTATTATCTTTAATCTGAAAAATATTGAGAAACAGCTCATTAAGAGAAATCAACATAGAAATTAACTTTCAAATTTGGGAGCGATAATTTTTGACAGATTAAAAGTATTGTTATTCAACATTAAATTATTCATCATAGGAACATGTATGCTTGTTTAATTGCACATAATACATGAATGCTAAATATATTCAATAGTTCTTTCAAAAATTTTTAGTACAATACACTACTTTACCACATGTATGACAGATGAAAAATAATGGGTATTTTTTTTAACATAACTCTTCCAAATTATATAAATAGATGGAGAGATATAGCTATACCCCCTTTTTTTATTTTCTCAAATTTAGAGTTTGTCAACTGATGGAAAAGTTAGATAGTAATCATTGGTTTATAACATGATATATTTAATGTAAAACCTTTTAATTTAGGTTGTCTATCTTTGAAGAAATTAAACATTATTGAGACACTAATATAGTCAGCATATGATCTGAATTAAAATCCACAAATTAATTCAAAGAATGTTAGCATGATTTAATTTTAAAATACATACTTATTTTCTACTGTTTTTAATGATTAAACTAAACAGATTATGTTTCCTGGGTTTTTTTTCTTACTAAATTTGAAAATGAAATTATTTTTAGCTAAGAACCTTTGATCTGTCTTACCCAGTTTTATTTATTTATTTTTTCTAATTACAGGACTAAGCAATTTATTTGTTCTAAGCCCTGTGTGATTGTCTTTTTCTAACATGCTCAGACACAGCCAGTGTATACAAACACTGATAAATGAGCCATTTATATGATACGGTGATAATCAGATTTATCAGAAGCCACCTATTGGCTGCTCTTCAGATGTACTAATCAGTAAGCTTTTGCTGAATGTCCACAAGATGACATTAATAAATAGATAAGCCTTTTCTAAAAATTTATATTTCCTTCATTGTATAAAACTAAAGAAATATTGATGTAAGTTGAATATTAGTCACCAAATATAAGCCTCCTTACAAATTATAGTATATTACTTTATAAGGACATATAGAGATGATCTCAAAGTTAATTTAACATTGAGCCTCAGCGAAGAAATTATTTAATTTTCAGCACTTGCAATCTTATCTGAAAAGATCATTTTTAAAAGTGATAGCTTTATTAGATTTGATCTTTGCTTCTTAGTGGATGGATGATACTACCACTAAATAATTTCTCAATAGACATCATATTCATTGGCTAATAGTAGCATATATATATATATATATATATATATATATATAATAACTTGTATACATTTTTTGGCTCCCCGGGAGCCAAAAAATGTGTACAAGTGGACACTTTGGTCAACGTTGCTCAAGCAGTAGTTTGCAGTAATCATAAATGTCTAGACGCTGATGGTACCACTTTGAGCACCTCTTGTAATTGCAGAAGTCAAATGTTACTTGTATTCATCTTTTGTTTTTGGTATATATTAAGTATTACAATTTTAATACAGTTTTTTTTTCCTTTCTTAAAATGTGTATACAAATTTTTGGCACCCTCGGTATATATTCTATTTGTAAGATAATACATTATCTTACAAATAAGTTTCAAAAAAATGTTTAACTTGTAATAATTGGGTAGTGAATTCTTTAAACAAGGAAAGTTAAGGATGGTGAAATGGGTCTGCCTAATGTATTCAAAGGAAAGATATAAGTTGAACCATAAAATTGTGCTTTGATAGTTCTGACTAGTGTGTTGATATGCTGTAGCATATTTTACTAGAGGTTTTGGGAAATTAAAGGAGGTTAATATTTCAGGATAATCATCAGAAATTGAATATTAGAGATAACTTTTATTGAAGCTCCATAGACATAAATAGTTGATTCATTTCACTTGACCCCCCCATTCTAAGTTTCATAGACTACAACTCATTGTTCCTTCAGAAATTCAATAATAACCAGTCTACTCTATAAGATGATTTAGTTCTCAGCATTCTTTCTTTGCTCCAGGCATACATTTGCATGAGCCCTGATTCATTAATGCAGGAGACTGGAAAATAGATGATGTTCTCTAGGTCCCACATGTGGAGGTTTATAAAGGATAATAGATTTTAATAT
Organism: Rhinolophus sinicus; assembly: GCF_036562045.2. Taxonomy (NCBI): domain Eukaryota; kingdom Metazoa; phylum Chordata; class Mammalia; order Chiroptera; family Rhinolophidae; genus Rhinolophus; species Rhinolophus sinicus. The sequence goes on from NC_133753.1 coordinate 144,114,053, forward strand.
CATATTAATTATTTGTCATACTCTCCTTCCAGACTCATGATGTAAATAGAACTGAATACAGATTTAGTTTCATAAATTCTAACTTATGCCACACCACAACCACCCATAAACACACAACTATGATGAAATAGTTTATGCATATTTTCTCTGTATTGCATAGAATAAATAAAACCAATCATAATAGCTGATCAGAGATACACATTTCAAAGAAGGATGATAGAATTTTTGAAGTGACATGTGATTTTTTCTAAACGCAATATGAATGTTTTGAAGTTTTATTGCATGAATATTTCAGTCTTTCTAGCCACATATGGGAACTGTGTTGAATTATAAATGACCACAAATTTTTTGGTGATCTTTGCATTGAGAGGTGGTGTCTACATGCCTTCTTTTTTATTTTGGGGTGGCTCATGATTACTTTGACAATTAGAGAATAATGTGAGTGATACTTAGCTAGACTTATATCTAGCATTTATGAGCACTACCAGTTTCTGCCTTGGTCTCTTAGATACCCAAGTTTTGAGTAAAACATTTGAATATGTCAAGACGCCATGAAGAAAGTCTCTGAGACAAAGTGAAGAGAGAGAAAGTGGTCTAGCTAAGTCTGGTCTTCCAGGCACCTCTGCCAAGATGCCAGTTTCCACATATGTCAAGATGCCAGGCATGTAAGTGAAGCTATCATAAATTACCCTGAACAATCCAGCTGCCAACTAAATAACATCTAGTGAAACCAACTGACACAAAATTGAACTAAAGAATCAGCGAGCAGAGTTCTATCCCAATTTCTAACTAACAAAGATTATGAGCTTGTTAAAATGTTTAGTGGTTTTAGAACACCTAATTTTGATGTAGGTTGTAATTCAGCAATATAGAACAGAGAAAAAAAATGCTACCGAAAGTGGCATATTGTCATAACAAAAACCTAAATGATGTGCCATTATCTTGGGAAAAGGTAGCAGGCAAAAGGTAGAGGACTCTCAAGGAGACTATTGGTAAGTGCTGGAAGAGCCATGAGTAGAGTATTAGGGGAATTTGTAAGGGCCTAAAAGAGATTGTTGGTGAGAGCTTGAGTGACTCTGAGAAAACTGTTATGAGGAACTGTAAATAAAGATGGACCCTATATATGCTGAAGTGCAGTTTTTGTTTGTTTGTTTGTTTGTTTGTTTGATCACCATTACCTTAGTAATGTTGAACAGTAGAAAAGGTACTTATTGAGCTCATAGGTCTAGTCGGGGATTTCCAAATAAAACGTACAACGTGCCAACTAGCTTCATGATAAAATATGAAAAGAAAGAGATGAACTAATGGAAAGTAGCAGTTTTTGAAAATAATTTGGAAAAAAATGGCTCATTTTTGCTCATTAGCCAAGACTAACTGTTTAAAAATGAGACTTCCACAAATCCCCAGTCACTCTCAGCAAAATAAAAAGGAAATATATATTCTCCCTGATGGTGATGTGGAAAAAAATAGATGAAGCAAGGGGAACTGGGAGTGCTGAGTTTCCATTCTAAATAAGGTGGTCAGTGAGGGGTTCCTCTCAGTAGTGGCATTTGAGCAGAGACATGAAGAAAGGAGAGGAGTGAGCTATGAAGGTATCTGAGATTAAGTGGCCCTGGCCAGAGGGTATATAAAGTTGACCTAAGGTTTTGGAGTTGGAAGACTGGCACACAGATAAGTATGATTGGAGCAAATGGAGGAAGATGGGTGCAGGCGAAAAAGCAATCAGGGAACTATTGGAGGTTTAAGTACAGAGCTGACACGGTCATGCTTACAGTTTAAAAGAAACACTCTGGCTGCTGTGTAGTGAGATAGAAAGAACATTCAAAAAGCTAGTTTCATAGCTCAGGGAGAATTTGTATTGACTTGTACCAAAGTGGTAGTGGTAAATTGGTGGGAAGTAGTTTGATTATAGACACATTTTAGAAGGGGGCGCCTGAAGAGGCTGTCTTTAGATAGAAGCATAGACAGTTTATCCATCATAATGGGAGATGACGCGGAGTGGAGGGACAGCAACTAGAAAGTGAGTGGACAAGGTTTGTGCGGGGGTGGAAGGGAGAGGATTGCAAGGCATGTGGATTTCCCCTTCTATTTTCCCAGTGAAAAATGAAACAAAGTTACTAGCTGATGGTGAGAAATGTGGATGATATTCTGAAGTACAGAGAAGGAAAGGCCTGAAATGCTGTCTAATAAATCTGGGAGATTTAATGGGTTAGAGCATTGCTTCTTGCAGTATCTATGGTGAAGTGCAATTTTTGCTTGTTTGTTCATTTTTTTTTTAACTTCCAAATTCTCATGAGCACCTAAAATACAGTAAAAATGAAATATTTGGAAAATAAAAGGCATACAACATACAAATCTAATTTTATTAGCTTGAACAGACTTTTTACTCTGTCAAATTGCTATACCATCATATAAAAGCTGACTATTGATTTCTGTACTTAACTTTATATAACACTGTGTTATAGAAGTGTGGAAAGATTGGTAGGCAGACTACGGTCCCACATGACATTATGAATTTTAAATGTAAGTGTACTTGGATATGTTTCATACATTTAGTACTATTAACTACCATAATCTTTGGTGATCAGTATGGTCCTATATACTTTAGCTCCAGTTTCAGAGCTAAATTACTATAGAGTGTGGACAAAAGATCAGGGCTTCTCTTCTTCCAGTGAGTCCCCACTGATACAGTGGTGGCTTTACCGAGGTATGGCACACCAGGATATCACTGACCCAGTTGTCCTCATCCCAGCTTGCTTATGGAGCAATTCATGAAATTGGATTTTTACCTTACAAAATGCAAAACTTAAGTCAAAATGTCTCAAAAACCTAAATGTAAGTCCTAAAGCTATAAAACTCTTAGAAGAAAACATGGGAAAAAAACTTTGTCACATTAAATTTGGCAAGGATTTCCTACATATGGCATCAAAAACACAGGCAACAAAAGTAAAAATAGACAAATTGGACTACATAAAAATTAAAAACTGGTGTTCATCAAAGGACATAATCCATAAAGGGAAAATACGTCTATGATAAACAAAGAGCTAACATTATACTTAATGGTTACCAATTTAATGCTTTACCTGTAATATAAGGAACAAGGAAAGGATGTCCATTCTCATCTCCTCTATTCAACATTGTACGGGAAATTCTTTCAATTAGGACCACTATGCAAGAAAAAATAAATGTTAAAAATCCATGTTAGGACAGAAGTAAAATTGTCTGTTTGCAGATGATATGATTTTTATGTGTAGAAAAGCCTCGGAATCCACTAAAACCTCTTAGAATAAATAAATGAGTTCAGCAAATTTGTAAGTTCAGTATATAGAATCAATTATATATCTATACACTCACATTGGAAAATCTGAAAAAGAAAATTAAAAATAAACAATTCCATTTGAAGTAGCACCAACAATAATAAAAATAGAAGAATGAAATACTTGGAATAAATTAACAGAACAAGTGGAAAACTTATATCCTGAAAACTGGAGGGAGGAAAGCCATTCTAACACCTTGGTGTTATCCCCATAAGATTCATTTTTGACTCTGGCCTCCAGAATCATAAGAGAGCAAAGGTCTATTGCTTTAGGCTGCCAAGTTTTGTGTAATTTATTACAACAGTTGTAGGAAACTAATACAGTAGATATGTACGAAAGCATCAAAGTTGAAATAAATGTTTTAAATTAAGAGCAATGATGGGATAACAAATTGACTTTTTTTCCCTTTGGATTTGGGTTCAGTACATAAATAATTTTATAAACTACATTTTAATGTTTCTCTGTTAATAGGGTATTTTGAAATAAAAAACAACCTATTTTAGCACTCTGCCTTAAATGTGGATTAAATAATGTTATAAAATACTACTTTTTAATTTATGTTTTGTTCCCTAATGAGACCTATGAGAAGAATTCAAATTATGCATATATATGTATATATATATATATATATATATATATATATATATCCATATATTGAATTTTAAATGTGATTGAATTAGTATAGAAAAATACAAGTAGAACATTATTGAATAGTAAATATATATTTTGAACTTAGTGCAATTCAAGAATGGATCAGAATTTTTTTTTTTTTACTTTTTAATATTGTATATCTCGAAAACAGTGCTTTTTGTAATTAGCATCACACTATTTTAGACCTGAAAATTGTTTTAGAGAGCATGTTTTTAGTCTTTCATCTTTCAAATAGAAAACTGCAACATAGAGAAAATGTGTAGACTCTACCTATATTATTGATATGCTTTAAGAAAAGTATAATCAAGAATGCTCATAATAGCATCATATTATATCTTGAGAAATATAATTTATTAATTAAAGTGTATTTGGTATACACACTATTATATTAGGGTAAGGTGTATGACATATGATTTGATGTTTATATATTTTATGATATGCTCACCAAGTAAGTCTAGTAACCATCTATCATTGTGCAGCTATCACACTGTTATTGACTGTATGTCCCTTAACCTTTTATACCCATCCCTCTACCCTCCTCTCCTGTGACAACCATCATTTCGTTTCCATGAGTCTGTTTTTGTTTAATTTTTTTGTTTATTTTTATTGATTGTAATTCCACATATAAATAAAATCACGGTATTTTTCTACCTCTGTCTTATTTCACTTGGTAGTTTAATTTCTAGGTCTATCTATGTTGTCACTAATGGTAGGATTTCATTCTTTTAGTGCTCAGTAATAATGTACCATTATTATAGATGTAGATATCCTTTCATAATACAGTTTTTAGGGATTATTTATTTATTAAATTTATTGGGGGTGATATTGATTATAAAATTACATAGATTTCAAGGGTACAGTTCTATAATCCATCATCTATATATTGCATTTTGTTTACCACCCAAAGTCAAATATCCTTCTGTCACCATATATTTGACCCCCTTGACCCTCTTCTACCATCTCTCCTCCCCCCTTACCCTCTGGTAACTACTAAACTGTTGTCTGTGTCTATGAGGTATTTATTTTAATTTTTATTAACTTTATTGGGGTGACATTGATTAGTAAAATTGTATAGGTTTCAATTGCACATTTCTATAATACATTGCATTGTGTGTTCACCACCCAGAGTCAGTTCTCCTTCCATCACCATATATTTGACCCATTAACCTTCTATAAGTTTTTGCTTGTTTTCTTGTCTTGTTCGTTTGTTGCTTCCAGTTTTAGACCCTACATATCAGTGAAATCATATGGTTTCTGACTTTTTTTGTCTGACTTATTTCGCTTAGCATGATAATCTCAAGATCCGTTCATGTTATTGCAAATGGCACTATTCCATCTTTTCTTATGGCTATATATTTTGTTGTATATATGTACCACATCTTCTTTAGTCAATCATCTGTTGGAGGATGCTTCAGTTGTTTCTATCATTTGTTCACCATGAATAATGCTGCAGTGAACATAGGGATATATATATATATATATATATATATATATATATATATATGTAGATATATCTATCTTTGTGAATAAATGTTGTCAAATTTTGGGGGTAGATACCCAGAAGAGGGATTACTAGGTCGTATGGTAATTCTTTTCTTAATTTCTTAGGAGCCTCCATACTCTTTCTCATAGTGGCTGTACTAATTTACAACCCCACCAGCAATAGATGATGGTTCCTTTTTCTTCACAATCTCTCCAACACTTGTTATTACTTGTCTTGTTGATAGCAGCCATTCTAACAGGTGTGAGGTGCTATCTCATTGTGGTTTTGATTTGCATATTCCTAATGGCTAGTGAGGTTGAGCATCTTTTCATATATCTGTTGTGCATCTGTATGTCTTCTTGAGAGAAGTATCTGTTCAGGTCCTCTGCCCATTTTATATTTAGATTGTTTGGTTTTTGTTGTTGTTGTTGTTGTTGTGTTGTATGAGTTTATTATATTTTTGGGGTATTAAACCCTTATCAGAGGTGTTCTTTGCAAATAGTTTCCCCATTTCCTTGGTAGACTTTTAGTTTTATTGATGGTTTCTTTTGCTGTTCAGAAGCTTTTTTAGTTTGTATAGTTTCATCCATTTATTTTTTATTTTATTATTTTGCCTTTGAGGTCATATTTGTAAAATACTTTCTAAGACCAAGGTCCATAAGTTTAGTACCTATGTTTTCTTCTATGCACTTATTTGTTTCAGGTCTTATATTTAATTCTTTGATGCATTTTGTCTTAATTTTGGTGAATGGTAACAGATAATAGTCTAGTTTCACTCTTTTGTACATGGTTTTCCAATTTTTCTAGCACCGTTTATTGAATAGGCTTTCTTTTCTCCATTGTATGCTTTTGGCTCCTTTTGAAAATTATCTGCATATATATATACATATACATATACATATATATATGTATATATGTATGTATATATATATGGGTTTGTTTCAGAGTTCTCAATTCTGTATCTTTGTTTTTCTGCCAATAAAATGCTGTTTTGATTATTGCCACTTTGTAGTATAATTTGAAGTCAGGTGTGTGATACCACTGACCTTGTTCTTTTTTTTCTCAGGATTGCTTTGGCTCTCCAGGATCTTTTGTAATTCCATAGAAATCTGATTATTTTTTGTTCTATGTATTTAAAAATGCATTGGTATTTTGATGGTAATTGCATATCTCTGATGAATACAGATGTAAAAATTCTAAACAAAATACTTGCAAATCAAATATGACAATACATTAAAAAGATTATATAGCATGGTCAAGTAAGTCTCATTACAGGGGTGCAAGGATCGTCCAACATATGATATACCATATAAACTAAATAAAGAGTAAAATCATATGATCATATCAATACCTGCCAAAATGCATTTAAGATACATTAATTTATAATTAAGACACTTAATAAAATAGGTATCGAAGGAAAGAACCTCAACATATTAAAGGCCATATCCAACAAACCCTCGGTTAATATCATACTTAATAGTGAAAAACTGAAAGCTACCCCTCTAACATAAGGAACAAGACAAGGATGTCCTTTCTCCCCACTGTTATTCAACATAGTATTGGAAGTCCTAGCCAGAGCAATTAGGCAAGAGAAAGAAATAAAAGTATCCAAATTATGAAAGAAGTCAAATTGTCACTTTTTGCAAATGACATGATTCTTTATATATAAAACCCTAAAGACTTCCCAAAACTCTATTAGAAACAATAAATAAATACAGTAAAAATGTAGGATACAAAAATCAATGTACAAAAATCTACTGCTTTCCTATATACTCAATGACATTTCAGAAAAATAAATGAAAAAAACAAATTCCTATCGCAGTTGCAACTAGAAGAATAAAATGCCTAGGAATAAACTTAACAAAGGATGTGAAGGACCAATACACTGAAAACTACAAGAAATTATTAAAAGTAATTAAAGAAGACACAAAGAAATGGGAAGATATTCTGTCTTCATGTATTGGAAGAATCAATGTAGTTAAAATGGCCATATTACTCATTTAATATGAATAATTAATGCTAATGAGATTAATGCTAATATGAGATTTAATGCTAATGATTTCACAAATAGTAGCTGTTTATTTGAAGTGGTACATAAATGGTGTTAAAAGTAAATAATACCTGTGAGGGAAGGCATATCACTTCATTATATGAAAACAGATTAACATGAAGTAAAAATTAACCTGAGCTTAACTCTGTGAATGCCTCAACTTTTTAGAAAAAAATAAACACTGACTGAAAAGATAAACATGCTTCTCTATTCTACCAACTCCTACCGTTGTCTGATTGAGATTCCTTACATCAGTGCCAACAAGGGAAAAACTCTCCTTCTCCATCAGGGACTGGCTTAACACGAACAGAGTATGCTTTCCCCCTATCTTCCCTACAGTTCCATCTTTCTGCCACCAGACTGAGACTTCAAATCACAATAACCTCTAAGAGGAACATGAGTGTATGAGGGGCGAGGCTGATGGGAGGGAAGAGGGAAGCTGTCCAGAGGTATCGAAATAAAAAGTGTAGAGGTTTATGCCACACGGATAAGACACTCCCATGAATATAGAAAGGAAGAACTCATGGAACATTGCATAGGATTACCTTATTTTATCTTTTTTGGTATCAGTTCAGGCTTGCCGAACTCCAGGACTTAGAACAAAGGAGGTATATGTATTTGTTTGTTACAGGAAATCATATGATAAGGTTGTATATCAACTTGGTCTCATACTTTTAATATAACAATAATCCATGAAAAGCAGAAATGACCTTCATCTAATAAGTCAGTCTCTGTACCAAGACCAAATCTGAGTGTATTCACATTTCTTCTTGTAAGCTGAAGAGAAATTAAACATTGGTCACATAAAACAAACAAACAAAAAGAAAGAAAAAGTTACCGATAATCTCGAGTAGGTAATAACTCTGAAAATAGACCTTGATATTATTGTAGCATAAGTTTTCAATTACTAACAGTTTCATATTTACTACATATTCGCTGCCCAGTTCACCTGTTGCATGCCAAATTTGGAATTTTACAGGTAAAATAACAAAGGAAGTCTCTATGCACATTTTCTTTACAATCTAGCAGTTTAGTTATGTGAGAGTCACATTCTTTTCTGTATATGTTATTTGAAAAATTATACAAAATTTGCATTATATAATATCCCCTATCCATTTATATACATGTAAGAAACTAAAAAATAATAAAATATGACAGTAATGAAAAAATGTGAATGTATTTTAACAAGTAACATGAATCAACAAATTTAACAAAACCTGAGAGTACACAAAACAAAATAAACTTATCTTGTAAAATATACATGCATATATTTGCATGACCAATAACATTAAAACAAATGATAAGATGATTGCCAGTGTACAGAGATTGCTGTTACCCTTCAGTTCATATCTCCTCAAAATAAAAACAAAACAAAAACAAAAACAGTGCTAGACACACCATTTTCTAGAAACTCAGAGGAAGCCTGTGGAGGAAAATCAAGATGATCCACATAACCCAAATCTAATTTATTCCAATTGGAAATAGAAATTGATAATCAATGAAGGACAAAAGGAAGATAAAATGTGATTTTCTGTGGGAGTAGAATGATGTGGGGGTATGATGAGGACAAATAGCTGTTGTAAGTAAATTTTCCATGATTCATCAGACAATTGTCCAATATCCAAAAAACTCTTCTCAGAGTAGTAAGATTTGTTTATACCTATGTGGCGTGAACAGTTTACAAGACTTGTAAGCCAACTACAGAAGGAAGAGAGAACTCCAATTACACTAGGCTCTACTGTGCATGATTTTGGCTCAATTACCCTTTCCACTTCTCACATTTTCACAACCCATTCTTAACTACAATCTAGAGAGTATGAGTAGGAGCAATTAAGTCTGATCACTTCATAATGTATATAAATACTCATATTGACTCACTTTGTTATATACCTGAAACTAATGTAATATGTCAATTATACTTCAATAAATATTTTTTAAAATTAAATTAGAAAGTATTTTCAACTGAACAAAAGTAATATTATAACATATTAAAATTTAACGAGATCCAGCTAAAGCAATACTTAGAGGGAAATATAGCATTATATGCTTACATTAGAAAAAAAGTAAATTCACAAAACAATGATGCCAGATTTCACCTTAAGAATCTAGGCACCCATGGCCAACATAAACAAGAAGTTAGCAAAGGAAAAGAAACGATAAAGATCAGAGTAGAAATCAATGAAATAGAAATTTCACAAAGAATAGAGAAAATTAATGAAACCAAAAGCAGATTACTTAAGCAAGTCAAAAAGATTGATAAAAAACAAACAAAAAACTCTAGCCAGACTGATCAAGAAAGAAAGAAATTAATAAAATTAGGAATATTAGGAATGAGGGAGGTTACATCACTATAGACATTCTTGATACCAAAAGAAATAAAAGGGATGTTATGTACAAACTGAAGTCAATAAGTTAGACAAATCAGGTGAAATTGACAATTTTGAAAAACATAACCTACTAAAATTCACTTAAGAAGATATAACCTGAATATTCCTATATGTATTTTAAATATTGATTTTTTTTCACTTTTAAAGCATTCCAAAGAAAACTCCAGCCCAAATGGTTTTATTGGCAAATTCTACTAAAATATTTAAGAAATAACAATACCAATCTATACAAATTATTCAAGAAATTTGAAGAATAAGTATACTTCCTGATAAATTCTATGAGGCTGGCATTAACTTGATATCAAAACTACAATAAACGCACATTACCAAAAAAAGAAAACTATAAATGTAAATACTTCAATACATAAATGCATTTTTAAAAATATACTAACCAAATCCATCAGTATATAAAAACATAAAATATCATGACCAACTAGACTTTTTCCCTCAGAAATGCAAAGCTGTTTTATTACTCAAAAATCAACTTTGAATAGTAAGTAAATAGATGAGAAAAAGCAAATTTTAATATGTATTGAATAGCCATAGCTAATTAAATACAACAATATTTCCTTAACCTGATTAACCGCATTTGCAAAAATATACAGCAAATATCATTCTTCTGTTAAAAATGAAAGTCTCCTTTTCCTTTAAGATCAGAAGAAAAGTGGTATTTCTGCACTCCTTACTTCTTATAGAATTATATTTGATATTTTAATGTGCTCAATAAGGCAATAAAAAGAATAGTGGTTTTTAGAATTTAAAGAAAAAATAAAGATTCTGTTATCTAAAGGTGGAATGATTATACACATATGAAAATCCTACAATATCCATAAAAAAATGTCTAGGATTTATGAGTGTATATAACAAAATTTCAAGAAAATAGATCAATTGTAATTTTATTTACTAGCATTTATCAATCAGATATTAAAATAAAAAAAATCAAAACTATTAGCAATGGAATTAAATGAGATATATGTCAGAAAGACATACATCACATATATATTAAACATTACAAGGTATTGATAAAAAAATTAAAACTCTAAATAAAGAGATATACTATGGTCATCAATAAGTGATTCATTATTGAAAAGATGTTAATTCTTTGCAAAATGACATAGATCAAAGTAATTTAAATCAAAATCCAAGCAGTCTTTTTTGTAGAAATTGACACATGTATCCTAAAATGCATATTGAATTGAGATTAACTAGTATGGTCAAAATAAATTTTAAATGTAAGGCCAAATTTGGAGGACTTACACTGTCATATTTCAAGATTATCACAATGTAACTTAACAAGACAATGTTGCATTAACATTAAGGATGGATAAAATGATGAATGAACAAAATAGAACCCACCTACTTCTTTCTTCTACTTTCAGTTGATAACCTGATCTCTTATTTCACTGAGAATGTAGGCGTAATCATGAAGAAAATACATAAATATTCCCACCACTAAAACTACCATTCTATGCCTCATATCTGCCTGCCTTTCTTTTACCTTGGATAAAATGTCTGCCTTCTATTTAAAGCAATTGTTCTCTTCTCACTTGAGAAGTAATCTCCCGTTTTGTATACTCAAGGATGTCACTTTTGTTATTGCAGAATCTGTCTACTTTTTGAGAGGCATTCAAAATTATTTTTAAATGTAATTTCTTCCTCATTTGCTAATTTTATAACTTAACCCTAAAGTAAGGTGCAGTTCTACTGCAGTTACGCATATCTTATACATAATGCTGACTTTCTTCTCAAATTGTAAATTATCATTTTACTCATATATGTCATCAGGAATGAAAGCCAAATACACAGTCATTTACAGAACAACTTTTGATTTTGCTTGCAAACTGCTACTGAGACTGCTAACCTATATGTTGTTGAAAACCATATGTACCTCATTTTACAAATTTCACATCATGGTCCCATGAAGAGTAAATAGTCAGAGTTGTATAAAGCATTTTTACTGATGCCATTAAAATATAATAAATAACGTGGTAAATCTTATTAGGTCATGAGAATTTTTAGTTTTCTATTTGCCTTAATGCCAGAGAACACAGTAGCTCTCCTAAGTTTAATTTTTCTGATTTAGCTTTCCCATCTATCTTATTTCATGGCCTACTTGTATCTTCTTAAGCCTTTTCTAAATTGTGACTCTATTGGATTGTCCCTTTGTATTATATCACTTAAATCATTGTTTTGTTGTTGTTGCTTCTAGTTCTAGACATGATGGAGTAGCACATTTCACCCTATTCATTGAGGTAAAAGAAAACAAAACAAAGCAAAACAAAACAAAACACCAAAACACTCGGACAAAATAAATAATGCTATTATCAGAAGACTCTGAAACATGTAATAATGAAGGTGGACTGGCAAGAATCTTGTGGACAATCCGCCTGATTGCCTGGAGGTGTTTCTTTGTGTTTTCCCTATATGCCCTACCCTGCATTGTATGGTGACAACAATCCCAAACTGCTAGCAGATGAAGATCCTCTAGAAAATAATAATAAAATAAAAGTCCTAAGAAAATCTTGCTTCCCTTAATTTAAATACCAGGAAGAGCGTCCCTTACAGAATGGAATCATCTGACTATACCTCTCTACTCTAGGGAAACACCACAAAGCAGTCAGGTCACTGCTTTCTCACAGGTGCTAGGAAGATTGTGGGGAAGAGTACTGTATAATCCCCACCCTGCACTAAGAGAATTTAAGAATAAGAAGCACCATCTCACTTCCCAACAGGTGTAGCAACAGCAGAAACCCTGGGGTGGAGTGCTCTCAACTCTCCATGCCCTTCACTAACCACCAGCATTGTGACTACAGAGACTGTGGTATGGACCCCTGCAGAACATTGCTTCTCTGCACTAAGCAAAAGACAGCAATGAGGTGGTATCCCTCCAGCTCTGCATGAGCGAGGGGAGAGAGGATTAAAGAGAAGAGGGAGCTAGAGGAGCAGATACCTTAAACCTGTGTCCTCAACAGACCCTTGAGTGTCCTCATGAGGAACCAACAAGAATCAACAAAGCAAAAGCTCTTGAGAACTGAACTATATTGTAGAGTGCCAACCAAGTTTTAGATTGGTCTCTGTATGGCACACGGCAGGACAGATTAGAAGAGTAGAGCAAAGAGTTTGCAAACTAAATGAACGTTGGAGCTACAGTCCACAAATTTGGGTCAGGATGTGTGGTCTGCACTTACAAGGATTGACTACTAATATAGCTAGGTGAAGGGTCCACAGAAGTCTCTTCACAAGTTTTGCAATTACTATGGGAGTCTATATTTATTTGAAAATAAAAAGTTTAAAAAAAATCAATTTGGAAAATAAGTAGGCTTTTGTAGCAAGTACCTGAAACTATTCATTATTAATAGCTAGATGAAGTGAGCTTGACTCTGAAGTTAAAATTCCATGTACAGGTGACTAATGAAGCTAAGGAACACAGACACAGGTGCAATTTCAGAGACAGAAGAGAGTCTGATTTGATTTGGGAATGTTGATATAGTCTACATGATGGAAAATGTTGTATTAAACTAGCCAGAATCCTCCTCCATTTTTGGATAATACATCTGGAATATTACTTTCACCATTGTAGTTAATTTTGGTGAGTTATGTGTCTCCTTGCCATGTCCTCCTCTATATGTCAAAGTGTGTGTCTGTGATCCAAGATAATTAATGCACCTCTCACTTTTGGTAATTTAGCTCTGATGTAGAAGAGGCTAGAACAAAAAATAGATAAAGCTAATATACTCTAATGCTGAAACACTAAATATGGTGCCCATTAATTCCTGCTTCCAAATACCTGAAACTACTTTGATTTCTGTACTTTCAAAAGTCTGCTTCTTCAGAATTTGTTCCAATTCCTTGAAATAAATAATATACTTTTCTTCTTTTGTTTTTGATACTTTTGTTAGATTCAGTTTTTGTTCCTTATAGAATCAGAACTTTTGTTGCAAAGAATCAGAATTGTTGCAAGGTGTCAATTGTGTATCTGGTAGAAATATTAAATACACAGATACAAATGTATGTGAGGACCCTTTAGAGATTTTGTTGCTTAAAATATTTGAAAATATCCAAAAATATTAAAACAGCCGTATTTTAGTTGAAAAGGACTAAGAAAAGTTAAAAAAAATAGGTCAGGGAAAACAGTATAAATATAAAGTTGGGGATAAACTTAGTTTATACAAATTATATGCTATTAGATCTTGTACAATTTACTAGAGATGGGTTGTAGATTTTAATCTTTAATCCTTAATAGAACAAAGCATTAGCAAAATTAATCATGACAGAGTTTGTAAATAAAGCATACAGAAAAAAAATAGAATAATTACATGTTTTCTTGGGAAGAGATGATATATTGAGCAAGTCCCCCAAAATCACAAATCAAAAAATAAATCTTTGACAAACTGAACTTTATTCAGCCTAGCACAGACTTAGTTCTAGCATTTAATATTATGGTATGTTTTATATTTTGATATGTACATATTTTGTAATTCCTTAAATTAAGTATACTATTTTTGCTATTTTAAAGCTGTAGTTTTTCTAATGTTTAAAAATATTTTCATTTAATATTTGCATTTTTGTTTTAATGCTTATCTTTGTAATTATCTTTACATTTAATTATCTCATCTTCTTTCTTAACATCTCATCTATCATATCCCTTTTCTAACTCCCCATTTCTCTTCTCCATCTCCCAATTGCAGTCAGTAAGATTAGATTTCTTAGCATTTACCTATGTGCTCTTTTATGTACTTATATTTTGCTGCTTGATTTGTCTGCTTTAAATGCTACCTCCTTTTCCCGTTGCAAATACTAAGCTGATTCTACTTCTTAACCTAACTTCCCTTCTTTTCCTACTTTATTTCAGTTGTTTCATTTCTACATTACAAGCACCTATACATTTGCACTTTGTTATGCACTCCCTTAGTTCCATCTTTGTTTTTTTTTTCTTAATAATATTTTTGTTGGCTGAGGCTTAGCCTGTACGAGTTTTTCTTTCCAAATTATTTTGTTTAGCATGATAATCTCAAGATCCATCCATCTATTCTGTCACAAATGTCAGTGATTTCTTCTCTTCTGTTGGCTGAATAACATTCCATTGTATATATGTACCACATATCTTTAATTATCTACCGAAGGACACTTCAGTTATGTCCATGACTTGGCCTCCATGAATAATGCTGCAATGAACATAGGGATACATATATCTTTATGAATAAATGTTTTCATATTTTTGAGGTAGATACCCAGAAGAGGGATTGCTGGGTCATATGGTAATTCTATTCTTAATTTCCTTAGGAACCTCCATATTGTTTTCCATAGTGGCTGCACCAATTTACATTCTCACCAGCAGTGTATGAGGGTTCCTTTTCCTCCAAAGCCTCTCCAACACTTGTTATTACATGTCTTGTTGATAATCGCCATTCTAACAGGTGTAAGGTGATATCTCATTGTGATTTTGATTTGCATTTCCCTAATGGCTAGTGAGGTGGAGGATTTCTTCATATATGGCCGTTTGCATGTCTTCTTGGGAGAAGTGTCTGTTCAGATCCTCTGCCCATTTTTTAATTGAATTGTTTGTCTTTTTGTTGTTTGAATTGTAGGAGTTCTCCAGGTATTTTGGAATTAGCCTCTTATCAGAAGCACTGTTTGCAAATATCTTCTCCCATTATGTTCATTCCCTCTTTGATTTGTTGATGGTTTCTTTTGATGTGCAGAAGTTTTTAGTTCCATACAGTCCCATTCATTTATTTTTGCTTTTACTTCCCTTGTCTTGAGGTCAAATTCATAAAATTTTCTCCAAACTCAAAGTCCATAAGTTTAGTACCTATGTCTTCTTTTATTCACTTTATTGTTTCAAGTCATATGTTTAGGTCTTTGACACATTTTGAGTTAATTTTGGCATGTGATGACAGGTAGCTATTGAATTTCATGCTTTTGCTTATGGTTTTCCAATTTTCTCAGCACCATTGAAGAACCTTTGTTTTCTCTATTGTATGATTTTGCCTCCTGATGAATATGAATGCAACAATTCTATACACTTTTTATTGTTTTAATTAATAGATGTCATATCTTGTCAAATGCATTTTTCACATTTATTGATACGATTATGATTTTGATCCTGTATTTTGTGTATGTGGTGTATCACATTGTTCGATTTCCATGTGTTGAACCATCCTAGCGCCCCTGGAATGTACCTCACTTGATTGTGCTATACTCGTATACTCTTTTTAAAGTATTGTTCTATTTGATTTGCTAGTATTTTGTTTAGGATTTTTGTATCTGTATTCATTAGAGATATTGGTCTGTAGTTTTTGTGTGTGTGTGTGTATGTTATCCTTACCAGATTTTGAAAAATATTGATATGTTAATATATTAATATTATTATATTAATATCCATATTGATATATATGGTGTAACTAATTTACTAACAATTAAAGACATAAAGTTCATTTACTTTTTCATTGAGTGTCTAGATATTTTATTAAAGTTTAAAGCCTTGCTTGATAGTACCATTGAAAGTGTGCTTGCTTCAAGATGAACTTTCTTTACATTGTAAGGCAAATCTCAGAAAAATAAATAAACAAAATAAACTGAGGTGTATTACACATACCTTGAGAGCCTTTATGAACTTCAATCTAGTTTGCACTGTACCATATAGCTCTTTCTTTGAATTTTAGTATTTTCTGATGTTTAAAATATAAACATTCTTTCCAAAAGCCAAATTAGATATATGTGGTAGGTAGGAGGGAGCCTGATTGATTTTTGAGGCCTGTTTGTTATTAACTAAGGAGCTGATACCTAACTAAAGAATAATTCATCTTTAGTTGTGCTTTCACGTTAGATATTTGAATATCTTTTTATTTCAAAATATTACCTAAAATTATTTGAAATGTATCACCAGTAGAGAATGTTTTCATTGTTCTTTCTCCTTTCACTAGCCACATTTTATCAACTACAGCTACAAAGTATTCTCACATTAAGCTGAAAAGTTTTCTAATTTCTTCTTAGCCTAATTATATCTTTAATGACAAAACAAAGTGAATCAACTTTTGCTTTCACATGAAAGTACTCAAAATGTTTAAAGACCTCAGCCCTGCCTTTACTAATCTTTATTCACTTTTAGTTCTATGTTCTCAATCACTACTTTCTATAAACATTCCTTATGGTACATGATATCCAGGCACTTAAATTGCACGTCATTTTTCTGTAAAACATTAACTAACGAGAATTCTGCTAGGAATTGTATGCTTGGAATTCATCATAATTTTGTGTTATGATCTGATCATCAAGATTACTTTCCATTTACAAAGCATAAAAAACTTTATGCTTTATAAATACATAATGAATTTGCTTGAGTTATGTATTTACTCTAGTAATGCATTAATTAATTTATTCATTTATTTGCATCTGTATAAACAATTAGCATTTAATTTGAAATTAAAGACCTATTTGGGCTTTTTTACCTGACTGCTGAGACTCCCCCATACGGTGCTAGTTTTTTTGAACCTAAACTTAGGACATTATATCAAATCCTAGTACATCTCACCTCATTGTTTGATCTGTGTGACTTTCAGCAAGATTATTTTTAGTTTTAGCCTTTTAACTTTTTCATTTATGTATCCTTTCCTAATTTTTCACTGTGCTTGGTTCATTGATATATATTTTAAGATCAGATGTGACTTTCTTACTGACAGAAGAACACTCATTTTAATTGACTTATATACATATTTTGTATATATTTTTTTAAATCAAAGTGCTATAAATTATATGTTATTGGATTTATATAAAATTGTAGAACAGGCAAAACTAATTTATAATGTTGTCATATATATATATATATATATATATATATATATATATATATATAGAGAGAGAGAGAGAGAGAGAGAGAGCTATCTATATATATATGATACCATATATACATACACACATTTATGTATCATTCTGTCATTACAGATTATTTTACCTATTCTAAAACTTTCTTATATTGTATTATATATATATGGACATGCACACACACACATATATATATATATATATATATATATATATATATATATATATATATAAATAGATTGATTATATCAGCGGTTTTCTGGGGTGGCAATGGGTCACGCTTGACTGTGCATGGGAACGTTCTGAGGAGATGTCCTTCAGTAGGTGAATGGATAAATAAACTGTGCTACATCCGACAATATAATATTATTCATAGCTAAAAAAGAAATGACATATCAAATTATGAAAAAACATGGAGGAAACTTAAAATCCATATTAATAAGTGAAAGAAGCTCATTTGAAAAACTACATACTGTATGATTCCAACTACAGAGGGTGCCAAAAAATGTATACACATTTTAAGAAAAGAAAAAACTTTATTAAAATTGTGATACTCAATATATACTGATAACAGAAGATGAAGGCAAGCCATGTGTATACATTTTTTTGGCACCTCCGATATATGACATTTTGGAAAAGGAAAAACTATGGAGACAGTGTAAAGATCAGTGGTTACTAGAGGTTAGAGGAAGTGGAATAATGAACTGGTGAACACAGGATTTTTAGGGCAATGAAAATATTGCGTGATACTATAATGGAGGATACTTGTCATTATGTATTTATCCAAACCCCTAGAATGTACAGCACCAAGAGTGAATCCTAATGTAAAGAATAGACTTTGGGTGATAATGATATGTTAATGTAGGTTCATCAATTGTAACAAATATACCACTCTGGGGCTCTAAAGGGAAATACTGATAATGGGGCACATTACATATGTTTTGGGGAAGGGGTTTATGGGTAATTTCTGTACCTTCCTCTGAATTTTGCTGCGAACCTAAAAGTTATATATAATATGTATATATATAATCCCCTAAATATCTGAACTTCAACATAGAATGGCACGTTTCTAAAAATACAATAAGCAATAGGGGAATTGTGATACCAGTCTATTAGTAAACCACAAAACTCGGAAACCCAACATTATTGTTATTTGAGCTTGTGCTAAATGCTTTTAGGGAGAATTCAGGGATGCCAAGCATTGCTATAGATTGATTGCTCTCTGAAAGCAAAGAAAATACTCTGACTGAATATATTAATAATTTTATCTAGAAGACAAGGTGAGTGAAGAGAGACTTAAAGCCGTGACTGTTAACAAAACAACAGTCACTCTATTTGCAAGGATTGGGAGATGCTGGTTTTTTGCTTTTTTATTTTGTGGCTTGGCCAATGTTGCTCTTTTGTCTGTGTTCAGATATGTACAGAGCGCTCTTGTTGTGTCTTGAGCCCTTACATTCATTGAGTGGCTTTGTCTGATGGTGTTCTGTGAAATTGTTTATGTTTAACAGGAGATCACCATGGTCTAACTTGAATACCAAGCCATCTTCCAGCTATCAGAGGTTTTTTTTGTTTTTGTTTTTTCTTTCTCAGTACCTGACGCAAGAAAGAAAAAAAGACTGAAATCAATGAGTAATATATCTATCTTAAATAATTAAAATGGAAGTGATGTATCTCTCTAGGATATAACCTGGAGACGTTACATGACTTAAACAATACACAAGCAGAGCAGAAGGAAGAAAATAATGAAGAGTTGTAATGCTTAATGTTTAAGAACTGAGAGTGGGAATCCTTGGTTCAAATCCAGGCTTCATGCTCTACTAGGTGAGTGAACTTGGGTACATTCTTTAACCTCAATCTGCGTTAGTCCCCCCTCATCGCAAATGAGGATAACTTCATGGTGGTTCTATGTGCACAATGACAAAAAATAATGTTTGAGAAGCCTCACCTGAAGTTAAACTCACTTTTTTTTGGTAAGAAAACTTATATAAGAATAGCAATAGCTAACTTGTTTGAAAACAATCTAAATGTTCTTCAATAGGAGAATATTTGTGAAATTAAGTCATTTGAAATTGATGATATGCAAACTTTTTTGATGTACAAGAAGAGAAATCTTGTATGGATCATTCTGATACATTCTGTTATATGTACACGCGAGACTACCATATAGCTGTAAAATGAACGAACTGGAGTCGCAGATATCCTTGTGGAAGACTTTTGAAATATACCAAGGAAAAACAAAAGTAAATTACAGAAGACCAACTACAGTGTGCCATTGTGTTATAAAAGTTAAAACATTTAAAATAAGTTATGTTATTTTAGGATACTTAATTTTGTAATAAAGGTTTTTACAATATCCACGAGAATAATAAATACCAATGTTAAGATTGCAGGTACATCTGAATAAGTAGGTATAGGTAAGTATCAATTTCTGGCTAAGCAGGTAAGCTTACTGGGTGATAACAAAGTAGGGAAAACTGACTTAGTTAGCTGACCAATCATCCATTTCCATAGCTCTTCTCCCTTTCCAGCCTCCTCTATGGCTATATATTTACGCTTTCCCAAACTACTGTGAAATTAAGAATAACAAAGATAAGTGATGTGACAGTTTCACTATACATAGTATAATAAGTAAGCCTCTGCTAAAGGTTTCTAACTTTTATGTTCCTAAGCAAAAGGATAGACATTGCTATGTTGATCTCTTTTGCCCTTCAGCCTGAATGAAAATCGATACATTAGGCTCGGACAGCCATATTGACACTGAGGAAAGAACCAGAATGATCACAAAGCCTCTAACCCTAACATGAATGAGCCATTGAAACAAACCCAGCAACTGTTTGTTTACTTCCAGACATGTTTTTATTAGGAAAAAAAAAATATCTGTTAATTAAGTATCTTAATTCAATGTGTGGCATGTCATAAGATTTGTTTTAAATATTTAAAACAAAGTAACTGACTTTAAACCATGAACTCTAGAAAGGAAATGGTATTTAATGAATGCATTTACGCATTTATGGTATTTAATAAATATAACATAACTGTCAGTAGGGGAGTCTGAGAAAAAGAAGCCTGGAAGATAAAGGGAGGATACAAAATTAATAATTGTATTATTGATATCTACCAGGCTACAGTATAAATTCCTTGAATGCAAAGTACATAGCTTATTCATCTTTTATCCACAGTATTTGGAGCGGAGCAAATAAAGAGTTCAAAAAAATGTGTAGGAAATTGAGAAGAGAGGACCACAGGACAAGAGAGACTGTGTGATTTGATATTACTAGCACAACTTTAGATGTATGCATATACGTAAAAATGCAAATTGTAATAAATGTGTTCAATTCATTGAATACAAGAAGACTATTTTATACTCAGCAAAATGCTATGACTATGAAAATGTATTTTAGTAATTATTTTGCTTTTTAAATACATTAACTGGGCAATCATAGCCTCTGTTGATATATAATTAGCAATGATAGTCACATTTCATGGCCTTTTGTTTATACTAAGAAATGATAGAAAAGAGTTTACCCATTTAGAATTGTCTAAAGTGTTGGAAAACAGAGAACTGATATTACTCTCTATTAATCTTTTCTGCCTTTTGTGAAGGTCTTTGCTTAATAGAGAAATCCCAAGTTGAGTTTTTCTTCTTTGTCAGTACAATCTCAATCACCACATATGCTCTCTCTGTTGTACAATAAAGAATGTTTGCCACTCCAGCATGATCAAAAAGGAAACTAAATTAGGTCAGCATCTATTCATACTCCAATGCCCTCTTTCAGAAAATGGAAACCAGGAAACTTTGTGAGATATCACACTTAATAGAAAGGCCTAACAATTCAAAAGTATCTGTATATCACTTGAAGGAAGTAAGAAAACTAAAAGAAATACTTTACCCTTTATTCTATAAGAGTAGCTCTTCTCAAATGAATGCAGAACAAACATTTACTATTCAAATCCATATTGCCACAATTCATCAAACTTACTTTCTGAAAACCATAATCAAGTAGGTATTGTTTAAAAGCACAGGTTTTATTCCACGTTCTACCAAAGCTATACAATTTGAATAATAATGTGTATATATATATAGAAACCTTCTTAATAATCATGGGCGATTGGTCCAGAATGACAGTACTTGCACATAAATTTAGAATTATGTGTATTATACACATTTTCTGGATAGGTCTTGTGAACGTAACACCTGCTATCTACTTTTTGGAAAAAGTTATGTAAGTCCATTGCCCCTGAGATCACAATTCACAATTGAATGTAATTGGGTAATTTCAGGGAAAATGGTAGGTAAAGTACCTCTGAAAATTCACCCCACCATAAAACCATATGAAAGTGCGAAAGATATCAGAATCAAAATGTTTGGAACTCTGGAAATTAACCAAAGGCTTGCAACAACCAAGGGGCATTTAGGCAACAAAAGTAGCTGAATCTCAGTAAGAACAGCAAACCTTGAAAAATAACAGTCTATATTCCTGGTACTAGAGAGAACAAAATGGAGCAGATGCTCTTTCAAAGCTTCATTCTCAAAGAAGATTCATCATTTCACCTCCTTGTCGTTCCCTACAGACCCCAACCTAAAGAACTGTCTTTATTTGACATAGTAATAAAAATTTTTGAGGGGGAGAGTTGCAGCATATTTGTCAAATATGTTAACGTCACTGATGAAGGAATAGCTGAGAAATAAGCTGAGGAATAAGATGGCCATGGAAGCTTTGAAAACCATATTCCTGGAATCTAAAGGTCTCATGCATAAATATAGCTGTGCACATGTTCAGAAACGACCTAAGAAGGACCTAATCTCTCAACTGTGACTGAATTTGAAATCCTGAAGCAAGACGTTAATTAAAGCAGAAATACAAATGGCTTGGTTATGTTGAAGGCATGCCCAAACATTCACAGAATCTCTCACAGAAACAGGGAGACTTATGCTTCCAGAGACTTAAGCAATGTCTGCCTAATATTTAGCTGAGCACTAAGCTAACCATGTAGAAACTTAGTGACCAAACATGGCAAAGATATAAAATTTACAGAATTAGACAGAAAAATCACTAAATAACAACTACAAAAACTGTATTTTTTTTTTTTTTTTAATAAGTGACACCTTAAATAAATAACGTAAGCTTTCACCTTAAGATAGTGGAAAAAGAAGAACAAACTAAACCTAAAGTAAGCACAAGGAAACAATAAAGATTACAATGAAAATTAGTGAGCTTCAGAATATAGAGACAATAGTGAAAAAGTAATCAGAACTGAATTGCTTCTTTGAAAAGATCAACGAAATTGCAAACCCTTAGACTTAGCAATAAAAAAGAAAAGACTCAAAATACTAAAATCATGGATTAAAGAGAGGATATTACCACTGATATTACAGAAACAAAATGTATTATTTGGGAATATGTCAATACATGAAATAGCCTAGATGAGATGGACAAATTCTGAGAAAGTCAAAAGCCACCAAACTGACTCAAGAAGAAATAGAAACTTTAAATAGACCTATAGCAAGTAAAAAGATTGATTTGGTAATCAAAACTCTCTCCTCAAAGAAAAGCTCAGGATAAAATGGCTTCACAGGAATTCTACCAAACCATTAAGTAAGAATTAACAACAATCCTCCACAAACATTTCCAAAACAAAAACAAAAACAGAAAAACCTCCCTCATTATATGTAGTCAGCATTTCCCTGAAATCAAAACCAATGTTGCACTAATGGGTATGGGATTTATTTTTGAGAATAGTAAAATGTTCTGGAATTAGATCATAGTGATGATTACACATTTCATGAATATACCAAACACCACTGAATTGTACATTTTTAAATGATGTATTTTATTAGATGTAAATTGTATGTCAATAAAATAATGGGGAAAACAACAACAACAGATAATTACATGATTAAGGTCCCTTCCCATTCTAATATTTTGCTTTTGTGATGCAATGAAATATATAAATCCTAAAATAATATTTTAATGGAACATATCTAATACTGAAGAGAGAAGTTTGAAAGAAGGATGAATTAGAGACATACTGAAAATATTTATTTAAAATTAACATTAGTGAATGGAAAATAAAAGCAGTATACATATAAGTATTATATTCAGATAAGTCAGCTCTAGGGTGTACAAGAATGGGACTTTTACTCTGTGTCAATATTCCATATAACCTGTGGAATAAAAAAGCAGAGCTAGCAGAAGCTTCAATATCTCTGACCTTACTGAGGACAGAGAAGATTTAGAGAGTCTAGTTCTACCCAACTCCTGAAAACAACACAGCTTCTTTTTCTCTCAGCAACATCCCTATTCATTATTCACTTTTCTGGCCTTATATTTTCAAGTTGATTTTTACTTTATATTGTGCATTACAAAATAGTACACACATCCCTCATTTGTTGTTTCAATTATATGTGATTAACTCCAGGAGAAATGAACTGCTTCAGCTCCTTGCTGATTCTGTAGAATTTTGACCACTGCCCACTCCCTCCCCTCGAATTTGCTGCCACTCTAAAAAGGCCAACCTAGTCAAAATAAAAAAGAACTTACCATTCCCATCAAGTAAGTCAGTATTCAGTAGGGCCTTATTCCTTCTTGGATAGTTAATTATATCTTCACACATGGACTAAATGAGACTTTGTCCCAGCCAGTCAATTGAAGGATCCAAGGTGAATAAAATTAAACTAAACTACATCAATGAATATGATACATAACGATATGTGACACATATGGTGTTTAGCACAGACAGATTAGCAAATTTGGCTCAAAGCAAATCCAGAGCTAAATTTTCCAAGGGGATTGTTTAATTATAATATTAGAATTTTCCTAGTACTACTCTAATAGGGAGGGGGAATAAAGGGCTTACTCAAAGGAGAAAGTGACTTCTGTGCCAAAGGGCTTTAATATCCCTCATCTCTCTAGAATTCTGGACAACACAGAAACTTATAAATAATTCAGAAGTCTAAACAGAAAAAATTGAACTCCAAAAGTGAGGACACATCTTAATGAGCTTGGTTTATAAAAACAGTGCTGCATCTTTACATAACCATTGTAGGGGCTAACATGTACCCATGCTCAAGACAGTCATCTAAAAAGTGCATAAGCAAAAATTAAACCTGTTATAATCTCTGAAATAGTCATTGCATGGATATCCCAGAATTTCTGATTCTCACAAGATCAGGTAAAATTTGAACAATAATTCACTGAAGGAAGAAAAGGCAAGATCAACCCCAAAATTTCCCCATCACCACACTGATTAACATTTTCACAAATTATTTTGCAAGGAGAAACTAGAGAATGACATCAGGATTCAGTGTATATTCTCCTTCATTAAATCCTGAGTAAAATAATAATAGTAATACTAATTATAATAATAATAATAATCTGAGGATATTGTTGTGTGCGAATGAGCTGAATTTCATTCTGATGCAGACATTGTCTCTGTAAGTAACACTAGCAGCTCGGGGCTTGTATTCTCAAGGAAACAAGCTGAGTGGAAGGATTCAGTTCCTCCCAGTAGTTTCAGGCATATCTCAAGATAAATCTGCACCCTTTGCCCTGCTGGGGGCAGTTTCTTATTATGGAGACGATAAGAAAGAGGTAGAGAGGTAAAGCAGATACATTGAGCAAAATGTATTAATGATGAGAAAAATATGTTTTACTAAACAAAAATCAATATCATGATGAGTAATGAAGAAGTAGAGAAACTTAATATAGTTGTATTTTGTATTAGGGAAACAAAACCAGTACCAGCAAAGATTGTGCAGGAAAAGAGATATCTAAATGAGATATGCTCATTTTTCATAATCTCTCTAAACTCAGACCTTCGCTTATGAAATTTAATGAGATGAAAAAAATATTGGATAATGCAATAGGCAGTTTAAGCAAGACTAAAGGCTGAGGAAATGCAGAAAACTGAGATTGAGAAGATTAAAATGGAAAATATACTGCCTACTAAGACAGTGGCTTAAAAACAACAAAAAAATGTAAAGTATTTAGAAGGTAAGAACTTTTGGGTGAGTGAATATTACAGTTACATATGTGTGGAACAAATGGTAGGAGTAAAACACATAGTTTCTTTCAAAACTATACTTGATTTACCTGGACTAGAGGATGATATAATTAGTGTTTTAAGTAATGAAATTACTGACAAAGAAAATAATTCTCTCAATTCTAGATCAACAGTTGTATTACATGATGTAGAGTACACTTACCAAAAAAAAAAAAAATCGTTTACTGAAATATTTAGCCACTGTGAGGAGCCGAGGCAGTCAAACTACTTAACTTATAGGGTATTAACTTATAGGCAGTCAAATTACTTATAGGGTATTAAACCGCATGTGTTAATGGTTTTTTGCAGCTATATATTGGAAGCACATGATCTGTAATATACTTTAAGTATAAACAGGAAATGAATTTTAATTTAATCCTATTCATATATTTCCAAAATATACAATATTGATTAAATACTATGCATATTTAATGTAAAAATTATAGCATTAACATAGAAATATATAGGAATAGTGAAAAAGTAAATGTCTTATCACCTTTGGGTTAACAGTTAGTCATGATTTAATTGAATTGTTGATACCAAAGTAAACTTGCCAATTTCCCCACTGTTTGTACTTTATTGCTTAATGATGGTAAAAGAAGAACAGTAGAAGTGATTTCAAATACTTCCCCAAAATTATTTTTCTACTGTCATGCCTTCATGCATCTATAATTGGTGCAAATTAGTTCCTACAGTATTAGCATTTAATATTTTTCCTAAAACATTCAACAGAATTCTGACTAGAACGCTTAAATATAATCACAGTTAATGAACTATTGACTAAAATGAATATCAAGGAAAACAAAGGCTAAAAATGATGTTTATTATTTTTTTACCCATACTTTGTAATCTTAATGAGCTAAATCTTGACTCTTTCTATCACGTCTTATCTAATACAGATAAGGATCACATTATCTGAAGGGTACATTGTGATTTTTCTGATTTTGTCTCCTATCAAAGGTTTTTTCTTGAGTAACATCAGACTGATGGAACCATCAATAAATATAATAATAATAATAATAATAATAATAATGATACCTGTTATTCCTAAGGAGTATCTCACAAAATACTACTTAATACTTGATTATATCCCTTATTTTTTTCTATTTGTGTTTTTCTATTTGGTAACCCACTTCTGTATGCAAACTAGAGTAAATAAAGTAGCATATTCTACCTATTTGTCTACACAATGTATAATTAATTATTTTTTCATATTTTAGGCATAATTCCCCTATAATAAAATGTATATATATTAAGTATTAAATTTGATGAATTCTGCTTATTGTAAACTGTCATGTAACACCAAGCAAAGGAATATATAAAACATGTTTATCATTGCAGTCAATTTCCTCCCTACCTTGGTAATTACTTTCTAATTTCTATCTCAATATACAAGTTTTTCCTGTTCTTTAACTTCATGTTGTTTTCATCTTTTTATTAAATTATAGTTGATATATTAGTTTCAGGTATACAACATAGTGATTCAACATTTCTATACCTTATGATGTGATCACCATGATAAATCTAGTAACCATCTTTCACCGTACAAAGTTGTTATAAACTGACTATATACCCTATGCTGCACATTACAGCCCTGTGACTTATTTATTTTGTAACTGAAATTTTTACATGTTGAACAGCTATACAAATGTCTTTTGAAGACTTTTTTTTTAATCTTGGGTAAATACTAGTGATGAAATATTTTGGTTCAAGGATACATAAATGTTTAAGTTTATGACACTGTAAAAGAGTTTTCCAAAATAATTTCATTTTGTGCTTCCAGTAGAAATTTAGAATTCCAATTAAACCATATCCTTCTCAACAGTTAGTCTTGTAGTGCTCGCTTCGGCAGCACATATACTTAAAACAGTTAGTCTTGTCAGTCTCTTTGATTTTCGCAATATTAGTGGGTAGCATAAGTTTAATAATTCAGTATGTTTGGAATTTGCATTTTTCCGGTGACTGATTATGTGCAGTAATTTCTCATGTGCTTTTTGACCATTTAGATATGTTCCTTTATGAAGTTTCCTATCTGTACTTTGCCCCCTTTATTCAGTTGTTTCTTTTATTGTTAACTTGTAATTGTTCTTTATATAGCATCAATATGAATACATTGACATACATAACTATAGCAATATATTCCTAGTTTATTTGCATATTATTTTCTTCTGATGAACTGCATGATTAATTTTTATGAAACTCAATTTATATATTTATTTTTTCTCTATATATCACATTGTGTGCTCACCACCCAGAATCAGTTCTCCCTCCATCACCATATATTTGACCCTCTTTACCCTTCCCCACTTATATATTTATATATTTACTTAAAATTTTACCCATCCCTCTTCCCCCTTATAATTTTATAGTGAGTTACTGTGTTTGCTTAATGGAATCGTTGACTACTCGAACATTATGAGTATATTTTTTTTGTATTTTCTTCTAAAATCATGATTTCACCTTTGATGTTTAGGTCTATGATTTATAGTAAATTAATGTCTATGTCGTGTATGGTAGCTTGAGGATTTTTGTGTTTTCTACACAAATATCAAATTCTTTTATCATAATTTGTTTACAAGACTTTCCTTACGACATTAATTTGACTTGGCACCTTTGTTGTAATTAAATTGTGTAGAAATCAGTTTATCTAGACTCTTCCACTCAATAATTCTGTTTGCCTATTATGTTAATACAACTTACATTGTTCCAGGTTTGTGTAAGTCTTTAGGAGTGTTAGTTTGTTTCCTCTATATTTCTTCTTCTTGTAGAAGATTGCTCTGTGCAATTCTAGCTCTTTGGATTATTATGATAATTATAAAATGATCTTGTCAATTTTATTTTTAAAAATTTCTGGAAGTTTTGTTGGAACTGAGTATTAAGTACATACGAGTACCATGATGCCTATGTGTAATGGACATTTTACTGTTCCTTCTTCAATCTTTATGTTTGTATTGTTTATAAATTGCCTATAGCACTGCCTTGTTGAATGAAAATCATAAAAGGTATAGCTTTGCCTTGTTTCTAGTCTTCAATAAAAATGTTTTAATGTTTCTACATTAAATATGTTCTAGTTAGATTTTTGGGGGAAGGTGGACAGAAGCACCTTAGAAAATCAGGAAAGTGTTTTTCTTCCTACTTCTACTTTTATGAGGAGATATAAAATTATTATTAGTAGTAGTGGTTCTTGTAGTACTAGTATAAACAGTAGCAGAACTGTGATTGAGTTTTGAATTTGTCAAATACATTTTCTACATCTTTTGAGATGATCATAATACCATACACTCTCCCTGGTAAGTAATAATAGCAACAAAGTCTATAATGGTGGTTCAATTATGGCTGTTCATTGCTCTAAGGATCTAAGAAAGTTTGTTTATTTATTTACTTTGCGCTAGAGTTATTTCTATTCTGATATACAGTTACCAAGACAAACATCTTAATTTTTGGAACTTTCTTAGAAGTCTTTTTTTATTTCCTCTCCATGCTAGTAGTCTGCAAAAAGAGCTTTATCTGTTATAACATAGGAATTAATTATACATAGTATGGTTACTCCAGGGGCCACTATGAAGCACAAAGGATACTGTAATCCTTAACAGTGAATCATAAAATTTTTGAAAGACAAAAAATTTTCACTTGTAAAATGATGTTCACAGATAGACACAGAACATGTAAGACAAATTTAAATCAGCTTTCTAGGAACATTTTGGAATCTTATTAAACCCGAAGTTTTTACTTAATATTGCACCATAGGATCATGTGATCAGTGCCATTTATTTTAACTTTGTTATTTTTGTATATCGTAATACTAAATTGTTCATAGTTTTCTTTCAATACTACTATTAATTGCTTTGTTAATTTCTCTTCTCAGAGCAACTGTTACTATATCTTTTTACTCATAAATTTTGAAACTTCCTTTTTGCTATTTCTCTCTTTTTCTGAACAATCATTTTTCATTTGAAAATCAAAAATTTCAGAGAGTCTTGTTCCAAACATCTTCAGCATTCATTATAACAGAATTCAGGAATGTCACCTTATAATTCAGCTTATTAACATGGTCCAATGGGTATTCAAAATAACTCTTTTGAAAACAAAGAATTAGGAAAAAATATCACCCCTCTCTTTTTTCGAGTACAAAACCAGTTAATAATTGGATACAGAAATCAGAGAAATGGAGAACAAAACATGCTGCTTAAGCATTTTAAAAGCTGTTGGAAAACATGAAAAGCTGTAGTAAGAGACCAAGTCGATTTCCTGGTGCTCTGGTTCCCTTTACCCCACCACTGTCACCAACAGTCTGCCAGGCTAGACCTGGGGAAGAACAACTCAAGGGTAAGCTTAGAACAGCGAAGGAGACTCACTCACATCGATTTGTTGCCCTGCACTTGTCTGTGGCAAGGAAGAAGTATCTTTCAGTAGAATCTTGTAATAGACTTGTTTCACCTAATAAATAAACATAGACTAATAGTTTCATTTCTCAACATTCAGTGACTTTTATTCTTTTTCTCATACCAACTATTTCAGTAACTTCCATTTGCTGATTCAAAATAAGTGTACTGAGTGTCAAGCACTCTGCTAAGCCTTCCAGTTAGTCAGTGTTGCAAACACTTCATGTCCTTAATGGAACTTGCCATTTGTGTAAAGGACAATACCAAGAAGCAAACAAACAAACAAAAATGTATGAATAGTATTTCAAATTATGATGTCATAATCAAAACTAACAAGGTACCTTGATAGAAAAAAGGAGGAGACATGGATAGAAAAGGTAGTTTGGGAGATTGATTCTGAAGAGGTGACATTTTTAACTGAGAACTGAATGGTGGACATGAGTGATGAAAGGCAGGAAGAGAGCGTAGAGTGTGGCATAAGACACAGTCTGAGAGCAAGGGTATCATGTATGAAGGTAAAGAAAGAGGATCAGCATGAATCCGGTAAGAAGGAGAACGGCAAACAATAAGCTTGAGAAACTGTCATGGAAAAGATCATAGCAAGTCTTAGAGACTGATGAAACTCAATCTGCTTAAAATTTTCATCACGGCACAAAACATAGGCACTGATAAAGTTTAAATGTTGTGTTTTAAGATAATCTTTGATTCAAGATAATGGAAGATAATGGTGAGTGTTCCAGATGATAATGTCTGGGATTCATAAAAGGGAGAGATTAATTTAGAATAAATGAATAATGATGGAATGAGTTGCCTGCTTAAGTACTTAAGGTACTGCATGCATCCTTATTTACTTCTTTGCTGAATATCTGAAACTAAATCAATTGCCAAATTATATTTATAAATTGACAGAATAAGAGATGAGAAAGGGAATAAAAAAGCTCTAGGTGCTCTATTAGTCCCTACTTAACTTCAGTTTTTTATTTTGGAAAGGTTAGTGAATACTAATTATTTTTTAATTCAATCTGAGACTTTTATACATTGTTTCTAATATTAATGCAAGTGAAATCTCTTTTATATGTCACTTTTTAAAGGTAAGTGTTATGTTGAGAACCAATTAAATTAAAAGTTTTACAGAATACACGAGATCATCTAATATAAGTTGAAAAACTATCACAGTTCACTCAGAACCAGGAAGACTCTGCTAATCAATCTCACAATTGAGATAGGAGATTAAAGATATTAGAACATTTTCACACGCATTTTCTAATCTAGCTTTTACATTTTCTTGAGTGAGGGCAGAAATTGCATGTGCATTTTTGTGAAGCAAGTTGGAAAAGTGAATAGCAAAAATGGAAAGGAACTTTTATTTTCAGCCAAAAAACATGGAACAAATAAAAACTGATTTTAAAATGTGTAAATAAATGTTACTTCTAATTTACATGTGAATTACATTCATATTTATTGGAACAGTAATAACATTTAAGGATGGGTATATCATTGTATTAACCATACTTTCAATTTGTTTAACATCCACCTAAAGCACTACTAGCTACCGTTAACCAAATTGTGAATCATCCATAGATATCCAGAGTCTTTAGATAGTTTTAAACTGTATAACAGTCAGAGTGAATATAAATATCATGGGGGTGCCACTTTCAATAGCAAACCAATTCTGAGCCTGTCTGCCCTTCTTCACCCTTTCCTTCCCACAGAAACCATAAGAAAGGTGCTTGCCCACAGTTCTCCTCTGGGCCTTGTGACAGACTTTGGTTCTTCCCTTGAGTGGCCCTGTCCAGTATGCTGTAAGTATAATAAAACCTTTAAATATGCCAAGTCTCTCTCTCTTGATCTGTATCAGGTTTTACCATACCTTACCCGAGGTACTGTGGTTAAAACAACCATGTGTTCTCAGATCCCCTGACCTGAAGCATGGTAGTGCATGGCAGGAGAGTGCAATGTCATTTCCAGGGGGAAAAAAATCCAGATATTTTTATATTTTAAATAAGTGTCTGTTATTCCTTGAGGTTGCTCTCAAAATTAGATACTGCGAAAAATGTGTTTTTCTGACTGTAGTGTGATAAATGAAGTCACTTGGCTTCAGCTTCCAGGATCTGCAATTAAGTGCTACTTGAGCTGAGTCGGTGTGATTAGTCTGAGTTAATGTTAGTGTAAACTGTGGAAATTTTTCAAGTGTTGATTAAAGTAGTTTCTTACTATCAAAATAAACTTGAATTTGCTCTATCTAGTAGGCAAATGTATTGAGATTGCCCTAAACATTTATTCCTCAATTTCCCACCTATATTTTAATGCTTTCTTGTAGCTAAGGTAGGCAGATACTTTTTGACTATGTTGAAGTAACAGCCAGCTGTTTTTTTTTTTTAATTAAAATTTATTGGGGTGACAATGATTAGTAAACTTACATAGGTTACAAGTGTACAATTCTGTAATATATCATTTATATATCACATTGTTTGTTCACCGCCCAGAGTCTCCTTCCATCACCATATACTTGACCCCCTTTACCCTCTTGAGCTATCTCCCGCCCCCCCCTTACCCTCTGGTAACCACTAAACTATTGTCTGTATCTGAGTTTTTGCTTGTTTATTTGTCTTGTTCCTTTGTTGCTTTCAGTTTTTTATCCCACATATCAGAGAAGTCATATGGTTCTCGACTTTTTCTGTCTCACTTATTTTGCTTAGCATATAATCGCAAGATCCATCCATATTGTCGCAAATGGTACTATCACAGCCAACTTTTAAATCACAGAAAATATTAACTAAAAGGAATACTGCTCAGTTTAGAATAGCCCAAGCTATTTAGAACCACATAAACATTTTCAAAAAAAAAAAAAAAAATTGCCATCAAAATAACTACTGTAGACTTTCACAAAATATAATTAAATTCAATATTATATTGGCAAGTGGCAGCACTTTTATAACTTGCTGTACATATGCAATCTAATAAAAATAACAAAAGTTTATCACATAAATTACTTTTTGTTGGAAATAAGAAGTTTACTTGAAGTATTTCCATGGCAATGGAAATGTGAAAATTTTCATTGCTCTCACCTTAAAGTTCATAGTAAGTGTCTACATGGGGCTAAAACAGGCATATTAGGTAAGATCTTTCAAGATTCAGTGTGCAATATACTTTATTTTTCTCTGAAGACTCATTTTATAGACTATTATTGGAAGCAAAATGGTCTACTTGATGGAGCTATGGACTGATTCAATATGTCATAGACCATGTTCCTATCCGGTAGACTGAGAAAAAGTCATAGGAATTTAATTTAAAATAGGGCAAATCAAGCATTGCTTTATAGAGACCATTTGCATGTCATGTAGGAGATCTTAAACAAAAGTACTTTTGTGGTTATCTGAGCATATAAATACCTGGGAAACTTTTACAACCTGAAAGTCTTTTTTCCCCTATTAAAATTGTACTATGAAGAATAATATAATGGAATGTTCTCACTGTTTAAACAGGTCTCAACTATTGTGCAAAGAAAATAAAATAGCACTTCTTCTTATAGCTGTAACATTACAATGTAAAGTGAATATAAATAGTTCTGAAAAAAAACATTTCAATGAATAGCTTTTTTTATTTTTTTATTTCTAAACCCTTACAAAGAGCTCAATCCACTTTGCTGGTATGGAATTAAATTGAAATTATATAATATCATTTTAAACCTTTGAAAGCTTTAATGGTGTCAAAATAATACATATTCCTAGAATACTTAGAGAATTTCTTAGATTTACTTATTTTATCCTTCCTTTACCCATTTCCCTGTAATGCATGTATATGTTTCTATATATACAAAGTAGAGGTATTCAGTATCAATCGGCAGTTTCCTGAAATGCATTTTAGGAAACTAATGAGAAATATCACAATACTGCATTTAGACTGTATTTTAAAGGAAAATAGATATATAAACCTATAATTATTTTTATACTGTGGTAATAGCAATGCGTTTCTTATTGTTGTTTTTTATTCTAATCAGACACAAAGAACTAATTATACATTTTGTTTTCATATTGTCATTAAGTCAAAATGCAAATTTGTGCAAAAGGTTTTTAAATTATTAACTGAATGAAAAAATTCCTTTTATTAAATATATGTCCTCTGTAAGCATTTCCATCCACTTTTGGGAAAGAAATATGGAAAATCATTGGCATCATCAGAAACTGTTTTCCCAATCAAATCTGATTTCTAGATTGAAAAAAAAAAAGCTTGCCATAAGTGAAGGAATGATGATCGTATTCCTGTCATTCTGCACTTTTGCAGTGTTCACTCTGCCATCTCGTTTCCTCTTTGTGTGGTTATGACACTCAGCTCCTGCTCTCCTATATCCATACTGGCTGCACATTAGGGTACTTTTCAGGGCAGCAGCCCCTTTAAACCACAGCACCTGAAATAAGCAAATGGTCAAACAAAGAAGAAATGCAATGCAGAACAGGGAGCATCATGCATGCTAGTGTTTCCTTGTTTAAATATTTACTTTTGAATAATGAAAAAATATGTATATATATAATAAGAGAAAAAGAGTACGTAATTTTGGAGCTACTGGGGAAAATATACATCAATAGAAACAAATGCTCTTAAAGCTTGTCAAATAAAGAGAAGTAGTGGGGGGAAAGAAACTGATCTCTATTGCATTAACCAATTGTACATTGTTCTCTGTATTAGTTTAACATGTTGTTTTTAATTTAAGGGTATATGGGTTTCAAGGCACTCATAACAGATTTATAGAAATATTTAAGAAAATCTATGAAGTCACTGATTCAAGTTAGAGGGAAAAGCACTAAAGGAATGACCTGATTTAGAATGTATACACCTGAAATAGAAAGAACAAAATTGTACAAAAAACTCATGTAATCTAATAAAAATGGATCATTCCTTATCACAGAATACTTCTAATGAAGAGAACTCATATTTTCCTGTAACAAAACATACATTTTAGAGTTGATCTAAATCTGTCATCTTCCCAATGCATTTCACTTTCATTTCACTTTTAGATTCTCTCCATCTTTCTCTCACATATGCAAGCACACTTGTTGTCACTCTTGCTCTCATATACACACACAGTAGAACTTAAGTATTGCTATTTCATTAATAAACCAGAGGTAAATATAAAGTGATTTTCCTAAATTTTATTTGGCTTTATGTAGTACACACACACACACACACACACACACACGCACGCGTGCGCATGCGCGCGTGCAGAAAGAAAAGTACAATAGACAGTGGTCATGATGTCCACTTGACCAAATTATCTAAAAGTTATTTTTAAATGGCTAGAAAACTGATAGATAATATTTAGAGTGAATAATATATCATGCAAAATGTAGAGAGCAAATTCTCACTTCATATATAATACCAGACAGAAATATAGATAGATAGATAGATAGATAGATAGATAGATAGATAGATAGATAGATATAGATATGTAGATATATAGATATATATATTTTTTTCTATTGAGATTTGATTTTTTAACTGTAATGGAAAACTTAGGAATTGCTTTCCTAATGACAATGGGCAATATAAAATAATTTATTAAAAATTAAGGATATGAGGAAATAGATACTCAAATGTTGCTAGTATATAACAAAATCATTTAGTGAAAAAAATTACCACATCCTATGAAAATTTAAAATGTACACATCCCAGGACCCAACAAGTCCACATATCTGTAGCTGGTCTAGTAACAAACGTATTCAAGAAGAACAATGCTACTTTTTATCCCCCAAGTCTTTTGAAGGTTGCCTTAAAAAAGAACCACAGGGAGAAGTTTGCATGTGTTTTCCTGCAATTTGAAGGATGGTACCTTACACTATGAAGACTAGAGGTTTTTTCCTCCTATACTCTCAATCCCAGCATTTGTATATAAGGGGACCACAGGTCTTTATCTAAAGGACCTTTGGGACATGTGTGCGGGAGCATACATGTGGGATAATCTGGACTCTTGTCTAAGAGAGCTTCCTGAAGGGAGACATCAGCAGATACACAGAAATGGAGGTAAACAACTGAATGCCCAGGAGTGAAGGAAGACTCAAATAAATGAATTAGAGGGAAGATACTACACATTAGTCAAAACTGAGAGAGGGGTCCAGCTGGAAGCCTTTAAAGTGCCCAGTAAAGTACCCCAGGAGGGCAAGAGTTACATTTAATTATATGTCAGCTTCAGAGTTCAAACTGCAAAACCAAATAAAAACTAATCCCCCTTTACCTTCCCCTCTCCGACTTAACAAATGGCTCTGGCCTAATTTGCTGCTGGCCAGTGAAGGAAGAAAGGAGTTTGGAGATCTAAAATTGATATAAGAAAATGGAAGAAGCATCCTGCGTTCTTTCCCCTGTAGCTTCAGCCTGGGCCAATCCCAAACGGTTAAGACAAGAAGATTTAAAGCAATTGCAAAATGTTGACTATCACATAGACATGAATATGTTATTCTCAAAACTGAGATTTTCTTTTTTTTATGATTAGAAGTGATCAAAGAGTATTTTATTATCAGAGAATGACCAGCTAAGTTTTGGGGCCTAAATTGTCACCAAGTTGTCGGGGATAGTTCCTCCCACAGTTAAGAAAACAGGGAGAATAAAAGGAAAACTATATTTTGATTACAGTTTATGCAGCATGTTTAAGCATCATTTACATATGAGAACAAGGTGCACAATGATGCAAAGAAAAGGACTTTATTTATTGATTTAAATATATTGATATGTGGTATCGATAGGTATGTCACATAAACGCGTACCCTGTATAAATTCAGAGTAAATGTCCCTATTAAATCTCTACTAAAATAGTTAAGAGAGATCACTTCTGGATAGGAAGGATAAATCTTCTTGTCTTAACCGTTTAGGATGGGCCCAGGCTAAAGCTACAGGGCAGTTGCACTTGTGTACATTTTCTTTTTCAGCAAGGACAGTGTATTTATATAGGTTTGTGTATTTAAAATTTATTTAAAATAGCTCAAATGCTTTGGGAACACTCCTAAAATTTTACTTATTATAATAATGATGAGTGTAAGAGGTCTTTAAGGGTTATTTTTATATTACTCAGTACTTTTCTGAATTGTCTGATGCTTTGTGCTCAAGTACTGACTATCCCTTCTGCAGGGCTTCTCAAAATTCAAGTTTTCTTGACATCTATCCCCTGCCTATAAAACACTTCTTATTCTTCAAGTATTAATTAGCTGGCAGTGTAGACTCATGTCCACTTGATATTTAAGGAAAAGATTTGCTCTTTTCTATTATTATTAATCAATCCAATTTCCAAAATTGCTGAATCCAGTCAAATAGCTTAGAAAAAATAAATAAAACTGTCAGGCCAGCACAAGGTAATATCAAATAAAAACTAAAGATGACCTGTTAAATTTTTTGTACTGTTATTTTATCCAGCTGTGGGACCTGAGTGCTCAGATCTAGTTTACAGGTTAGCAAATCTCCACAGGTAATAAGAGATCAGAAGCTGCCAACGAAGAAGAGATTACAAATTCCACGTGTCTTGGCGCTATCAATTTATCAGTTCGTAATGACCACTTGCTGGATTATGAACCTACCTAGATCATGCTGTTACATACCATCTCAGATAGGATGTTTCTGCATAAAAAGACAGGAAGGGAGAGTACCAGTATGATTCAAACCCACTTATTTAAAATGGAATTCCCAATGTTCCTGTCTCAAAGGACTTTACACATTGACAAAAAAATATTACCAATTTTAATGCAGTTGACAGTGACATATCATATGTGTATTTGCACGTTATGTAGCATACAGAAACAGACTTTTAAAAGAGCTTGCGGTACAATTAGAGAGGCTGATACCTTACGTGAAGGTTACATGGGAGGAGTAACATTCAAAATGATTTATATTTAGACTTTATATGATTTCTATAAGTAAACATATTAAATTAAATCAGATTTTTACACAGCATTGTAAATCAGATTTTTATCA
The DNA here is from genome assembly GCF_036562045.2 of Rhinolophus sinicus. Classification (NCBI taxonomy): domain Eukaryota; kingdom Metazoa; phylum Chordata; class Mammalia; order Chiroptera; family Rhinolophidae; genus Rhinolophus; species Rhinolophus sinicus. The sequence continues at coordinate 144,152,143 of NC_133753.1, forward strand.
TGTATTTCTCAAAATGACAGCTAATCCCTAGGACTAGCCTTAAGAAACTATTTTATAATCTTATTATGGCTTATAAGATATTTATAAAATACATCATTGTATTTAGTTGTTATGGGAACAACTGATAAGGCTCTTTGTATAACTGATATAATGTCAACAAAATGGCAAATGTTTAAATGCAAGTGGAACAGACCCTTTAACAAAAACACATTTTTAGAAAGAATAAATGTTATAGCTGCATCAGTTGAATTGATGACCAGTTTATTTTCTTCCCCGAACCTACTTTAGGCCTGTCATGCTTCCTGGCTTTTCTCTGGGGCATGGGTGTGCCCTTTGATATTAGTTTTGCCAAATACTCATTCTTGTTAGTGGGGATTCTACTTGGTAGCAATTTTGGAAGGTACCTTCAACAAAATGCTGAAAGACATATAAAGATAGTCTCGAGCAGAAAAACAGATATTTTTTTAAGAAAACAAAGGTTTCTTTTTTTCCTTTAAACTATTTTAAGTTTTAGGGTTCTTCCTCAATACAAAGTTTTCTTTCAGAAACCTAATACTCTAAAACAGACAATGAATATATACATCACTCTAATGTGTATAACAGATCAATAACTATGTGGCTTAAATTGACATATTTTTTCCATATCTAGTAATTGGCACCTTTTCACTTGTGTTATAAATATAGTAAAAGAGGAGATATTTCAGTGCTGTACATTCATCAAAAGGGTCAAAAACATTGAGTATTTCCAGCAAGCTTTGGTATGAACATAGGGAAGAGGTATTCTAGTGATACCAACCAAATATAGTTCTCAGTATGAGAAATTATTAAGCTAGCTACTCAAAGCAGGGAAATATCCAGTTTACTAACAGGGATTTGGCGAGAGAGAAGAGAAAGAGGCTAAGGGTTGGTTCAATCGTAGAATCATTCATAATACTATGGGAATTATAGATAACTCCCTAGAACAACCTCTGCCTGCTTTTGAAATTGAAGAGATTGAAGGCCGTGGAGATTTAGCGGTTTAAAAAGTGAACCATCTTTTATGCACTACATAATTAAATAAAGTATTATTTCAGTCGCCTCCTCTCAAAATTGTACATGTGCAAGCTATTCTTTTAACATTTAACATTCCATAAATATCTTACATTCCATTTTTTACTGTTCTAATTTTATTCTCTCAGGTATTTTTTCATTTATCAGAAAGTTACGCTATATTTATCTATAGCAATTTCTCTGGAGAATAAAATATAGGAATACAAACTTTCAGTAGTTCACCATTTTCATCTACTTTATGTGAAAAAAAGTCAGTGATTCTAGTACTGAAACACCACTGATTACCAACAGTACCCAGTACTCTTAAAGTCTATGCTTAATTTCGCCAAATATCTGTTTCATCTACAGGTGAACAAACGTTATCCATAACACTGTTTCCATTTTTAGGAAACTGTGTGTAAGAATCAGTTGAAGAATCTTTAAAATACACTTCTGGACCCAGAATGTTCTGTGTTTGCCTACAATGAGGGCTCAGGCATAGACTAGATTAATTACTACATCATGTAATTAAAACGTGGGTTATTCTTGAAACAAAGAATTATTCTTGGAACAAACTTTGAGAAACCCTGGTATAGATGAATGCTAATACTTACATGTTTTGGGTTATTTTTCCCCATTGTAGAAAATATTTATCTAGATTAATTCATGTCATTATGTAGTTATTGAATGGAAAGCTGATTCTAAGATCTCTGTCGTTAGCCATAGAATATAGTGATGCTGGACAGAGAAAAGTTCTTATAAACATGTGTCTTGGCACCTGTTTAACCTATACATAGATCCAGAGTTTGCCAATTACTGTTTATATGAACTTGAGGAAACTGACCATCTCTGAATTGGGAATAAGGTAGTTTATATCTTAGAATGTTTGATCTAAAAATTACATAAAAATTACATTATACTAAATTATGATGCTTTATTATATTAGTCATTATCATCATTATAATAGCTAGTCCAGTTAAGGTTCAGACTTAATTAGTATTTTTTTTTAGTGAGCTTGCATTAAGAAACATTTGTTTCTTTGCTGTTTTATTCAACTACTTGGCATTATTGAAAAGCAAGAAAACTATGTGACCACAAACTTAACTGGCTTATTCTCAATTTTTTTTTTTTGCACAGAACAATTGCCATCCAGTTTTTCAGTACAGTTCATAATAGAAATTTTCTTATTTACTGTAATTTTACTTATTTGTTATTCATTTATTTTATTTGCTGTCAGCATCTTATTTGCCAGGACTATTTTAAAATCTGGAACTGAAGACAATGCTATTTCAAAGTTTTCAGTAAAAAAAAATAAAATAAAAAAAATCCCTATTATGAATAACATCATAACTTTTATCTGTGTCAAACATTATACTTTCTATGGTGTGCTTATAAATTTTTAACATACTATGAAAAAATAAGCAGTAGTATATGGTGATCATTTATATGTCCGACTTAATATATTCATTACCATTGTTATAATTTTGTATTATTTGTTTGAATACAGATATCATGCCATGTTTATAAAATTAAACAGGGATTACAATAGATTATATCTTATTGAATAAAATGGAAACCGATGAGTCCATACTTATATCGATAAATAGAAAAAAATAAATGTTTAATGAGGAATTGGAAAGGATATGTTTAATGAGGAATATGGAAAGGAAAAGGAAATCGGAATTTCAAGATATGTTCTCACAAGTATTTGTTAATTACTAAGGAAAAAAAAAAAGAGTATGCTTGCATGGTAGAAGGAGGCAGATGTAGCCTTAACTAAGATCAAAGTAAATATCACCAGTCATGAGACATACTGAAACGCTACACCATATAATAGGATGCGATTTTAGCAGCACATTTGTTGTTATTGTTAGTTTGTGCTGCTATAACAGAATACCATAGACTGGGAGACTTAAACAACAAGCTCTTATTCTCACAGTTCCCGAGGCTGGAAGTCCAAGCTCAGAGTGCCAGCCTGATCAGATTCTTGGTGAGCGCCCTCTTCCTGGTTGTGTCCTCACATTGCTTCCGTAGTGTTTACAGGAAGAGAGACAGAAAGAAGGATTGAGAGAGAGCAATAGGGAGAAACAGAGATATGCACAGTCTCTTCCTTTTTTTTATAAGTCATCAATACCATCATGAGAACCTCACCTTCATGATCTAATCTAGCCTTAATTACCGCCAAAGGTCACCATCACATTAAGAATATTAGTTCCAACATATGAGTTTGAAGATGACACAAACATTCAATCCATTGTACTGCCATAGATGACGGTCAGAATCTAATCATGAGAAAAACCCAAACCTAAAGCCAAACCCGTTTCCCAAACTGAGAAGCATTCTACAAAACAAAAAGAGCACGTGAAAAAAACATTCTATAATTTTAGAAATTATCCAGGTCATGAGAATCAAAAGAATTCTCCAGAACTTTTCTCGATTAAAGGAAACTAGACACATAACTTAAGGCAATGTCTCATTCTGAATTGAATACTTTAGCTATAAAGAACATTATGGGGTAATTGATGAAACTTGAATAAAGTCTGCAGATTTCATGGTAATAATATGTCAATGTCAATATCCTGATTCTGATGTTTACATTGATTATATTAGGAAACAACTTTGTTTGTAGGAAATACACCCCATTAGCTGTTCAGAGGAGATGGAACATACTCTCAACTAGTTCAAAAGGGAAAACTGAACTTTATTAGCAACTTTCTCTAAGTTTGAGATTATTTTTAAACATTTAAATATACATTGCAATGTACATGTATGTATGCTGACCAGCCAAGGAGGTGGAATGACTACTTATGAGTCTATTGTCTTTCAGTTTTAAACTCGCCTTCCCATATTCTTTGTGATTCATAGGCTTGGACTTTGTAAACTACGTTTCTGCTTTGCCAATTGGCTCCTTGTTAGACTATACCAATAGTAGGTGATAGGGGGAGCCTGCGGGCCTGAAGGACTGAGAAGGGACTACTCTTCCATATGTATTTCCTATGATGTTCTTGTCTGCCCCTTTTCTGCTCGCAGTTCCTTCAAGTGTCATCAGAGCACCACCTTCTTCATTTTGGCCAGAATAGATCCTTCATATTTGTAGTGGAATCAACCATCCTCAAGAAACACACACCCAGAAACTGCAGCACTAGCTTGGCTCTTCTCAAATGTCTGAGTTTCAACTCTATAGGGACGTTCATCCCAGCTTCCAAGTTTGATAATTCCAACTTATTCCCTTTATTTCCCTTTTGAGGGAGAACTTACCTTTTGCTGATACTACTACACAGATTGTGTTTTAGAGATTCTCTATCACTTTCTCTGTCTCTCTATCTCTGTATTACCTCCATTTCTATCTCTATCTCTCATCCTTTCAGTTACCTAATGACTTTATACCTAGTTAGCATATGTTTGTCTTAAACCATGTATGTTAAAATAATGATTATGTAATCTTGTTGAAATTTTCAACTGTTTAGTAACTAAAGGAATTTTTTGAAGAACACCAAGTGATTCATAATTATAAATTGGGGGTGAATATGACTCACCTTAAACATCAAAAATACCTTTTTCCTTTATATTTGCCACCATGTCAATGAAGTGCCTGATGGTAGAACAACCAACATTTCAAGGTCAGGAATTGTGAGAAATGCTTAACTTTAAGTGTTAACATTCTTGATGACATTAAATGTCACAGAGAATAAGTATATATATATATATATATATAACATATCTATATAAAAGATGAAATGGCCTTTTAAAAAAGTTAAATTAGGTGAAATACTGTGTACGTTTATCTTTTGAAGATCCCATGATTACATCCTACATGAAGGAAGAGCCATTATTTGACACAGAGTGACCTTCACTGTTCTCCTGAAGGCGTAATGAAACACAGCTGTCATATTACTTGTATCTTGACCAAGAGTAAATCCTTCAATTTTAATCTTAGTGAAAGCAAAGGAGAGACACAATTTGAAAACATGAATGGTAAAACCATAATTAGAAACAGTTAATGTATAAAAAGCTGTGTTTGATAAAAATTATTAGGCCTAGTGTTAAAGAATAATTGATTTTAAAACCTATTATTCTTTAAGAAAAAGAGAGCAAATTAAGTGTCAAACTATTATCCAATATGTATCCTACCCAGCAAAGTGGGACAGTTAAGACTACTATGAGAAAAACGAGAGGTTTGAGGATGGAAAGTAACAGCAAGTCATGTAAAATGAATTCGACCAAAAGAGAAATAACACATTTGCATATGTTTTAGTTATAGTGAAATATGAGAATCTAAGATGTATTTTTCTTCAAATTAAATCTAATTATTAAAATATTTTTATGAATCAAGAATGACAATATCAGTAGTTTCATATTTAATCTTTGATTATAGTATATTCAGCTATTTTTAATTTACTTCTTGTGAGAGATATGCATGCTATTATTAAATAATTGTTGATAAACTCAAATAATAACTTTTGACATATAAATGACATATAATATTATGTAAGTTTAAGTTGTACAACGTGTTTATTTGATACATTTATATATTGCAATATGATTAGCACTGTAGTGTTAGCTAATACCTCTATCACATCACATAATTATCATTTCTATTTTTTGGTGAGAACAATTAAGATCTAATCTGTTAGCAACTTTGAAGTTTATAATAGACTGTTGTTGACTATAGTCACTATGCTGTGCATTAGATCTCCAAAACTTATTTAACTACTGGCTGCAAATTTATAACCTTGAACATCACCTTCCCAATTCCACAACCCCGGTGCCCCTAGTAACCACCATTCTCTGTTTTAACGAGTTTGTTTTTTTCAAGATTTCACATATAAGTGATATCATACAGTATTTGTTGGACTTACCTCACTTAGCACTTAGCATTATGCCATCAAGGTCCATCCATATTGTCCCAAATGGCAACATTTGATACTTACTCATGGCTGAATGATACTCCATTGTGTGTGTGTGTGTGTGTGTGTATATATATATATATATATATATATATATATATATATATATATATATATATATATCACATCTTCATCCATTCATCCATTGAACAATTGGATATGGATAGTTAGTTTCCATATCTTGGCTATCATGAATAATACTGCAATAAACATGGGAGTGCGGATATCTCTTCAATATCCTGTTTTAATTTCCTTTGGCTATATACCCAGAAGTGGAATTGCAGGATAGGATAGTAATTCTGTTTTTTGTTTTTTTTTTTAATTTTTTGAAGAATCTCCACACTGTTTTCCATAGTGGCTGAACAAATTTACATTCCCACCAACTAAGTACAAGGGTTCCCTTTTCTCCACATTCTTGCCAACACTTATCTCTTATCTGTTTGAAGACAGACATTTTAACAGTTGTGCGGTAATATCTCATTGTGATTTTGATTTTGCATTTCCCTGTGATTAGTGATATTGAACATCTTTTCATCTGTTGGCCATTTGGATGTCTTCTTTGGAAAACTATCTATTTAGTTTCTCTGTCTGTTATTTAATCCAACTCTGTATGTTTTTCTTTTTTTTTTTATTGTTGAATTATATGACTTCTGTATATATTTTGGATACAAGCCACTTATCTGATACAGGATTTGCAAATAGTTTCTCCCATTCTGTAGATTGCCTTTTTAGTTTGTTGATTTTTTTTTTCTTTCTGTGCAGAAGCTTTTTATTTTGATGTAGTCCCACTTGTTGATTTTTGTTTTGTTGCTTGTGCTTTGTGGTGTCAAATCCAAAAATCATTGCCAAGACCAATGCCAAGGATCTTCCCTATGTTTTCTCCTAGGAGTTTTACAGTACTAGGTCTTATATTTAAGTCTTTAATCCATGAAAGTTAATTTTTGTCAATGGTATAAGATAGGGTTCTGATTTAAGTTTTCTACAGTGATCCAGTTTTCCCAACACCAGTTGTTGAAGAGACTATCTTTCCCCATTGAGTATTCTTGGCTCCTTTATCAAATATCGGTAGGCCATAAATGAAGGAGTTAATTCTAGGCTCTACATTGTGTAATTGGTCATGTGTCTATTTTTATGTCAGTATTATACTTTCTTAATTGCTATAGCCTTATAGTATCGTTTGGAACCAAGAAGTGTGATAACTCTGGCTTTGATCTTCTTTCTCAAAATCGCTTAGGCTATTCAAGGTCTTTTGTGATTTCAGACAAATTTTATGGATTTTTTTTCTATTTTTGTGAAAGGTCTCACTGAATTTTGATAGGGATTGCATTGACTCTATAGATAGCTTTGGTAGTATGGACATTTTAACAATATTAATTCTTCCAATCCGTGAACACAGAATATCTTTTCATTCATTTGAGTCTTCTTTGATCTCTTTCATCAAAGTCTTGTAGTTGTACTTGCACAGATCTTTCACTTCCTTGATTACATTTATTCCTAAGTATTTTATTGTTTTTGATGCTTTTATTAATGGGATAATTTTCTCTTTATTTCTACAAACATGTGGAAATTAAACAATGCACTGCTGAACAGCCAATAAGTCAAAGAAGAAATCAAAAGGGAAATAAAAACATATCTAAAAAATGGTAATGGAAACACAGCATAAAATACCTATGGGATGCTGCAAAAGCATTTCTTATAAGCATTCAGACTGATATATGTATAAAGAAAATTGAAAGATCTCAAATAAACAACGTAACATCCCAGGGAACACAAATAAAACAGAAAACAACAGCCCTAAGTTAGGAGAAGAAGTGAAATAATAAAGATCAGAGTGCAAATAAACTAGAGAACAGAAAAACAGTAGAAAAGATCAGCAAAACTAAGAGCTGGTTTTTCAAAAAGATAAACACAATTGACAAGTCTTTAGCTAGACTAAGAAAAAAGGAGAGAAGATTCACATAAATAAAATCAGACATGAAAGAGAAGAAATTACAATTGGTATCACAGAAATACATAGCGACTACTCTATGTATTTAAGAGACTACTAAGAGACTACTAAGAACATTTTTATGCCAACAAATTGGATAACATAAGAAATTGATAAATTCCTAGAAATATACAATACCAACACTTAATCAGGAAGAAATAGAAATATGAATAGACCAATAACTAATAAGGTGATTGCATCAGTAATCAAAAACATCTCAACACAGAAAAACCCAGGACTAGATGACTTCACTGGTGAATTCTACTGAACATTTAAAGAACTAATGCCAATCCTTCTTAAACTCTTCCAAAACCTGAAGAGGAGAGAATGCTTTCAAACTGATTCGATGATGTTGCCCTTATGGCATTGCCTTTATACCAAAGACAGTTAAGGACACTATAAGAAAACAACAGACCAATAAACCTGATAAATATACATATAAAAACTCTCAGCAAAATATTAGAAAACCAAATTCAACAATACATTAAAAGGATTATACACCATGACCAAGTGGAATTTATCCCTTGGGTGCAAGTTTGTTCAACATAAGGAAATCAGTAAGTTTGATATATCACATTGATAGAATGAAAGATAAAAGTCATGTGATCATCTCAGTAGATCCAGAAAAAGCATTAGACCAAACACAGCATCCTTTCATGATAAAAATCCACAAAAATTGGGTATAGAAATAACATACCTCAACACAATAGAGGTCATGTATGGCAATCCCATGACGAGTATCATAGTCAACAACAAAAGGTTAAAAGCTTTTCCTCTAAGACCAGGAAAAGACAAGGGTGCCTACTCTCACTACTCTTACATAACACAATACTGAAAGTCCTAGCTAGAGTAATTAGGCAAGACAAAAATAAAAGTCATTCAAACCAGAAAGAAAGAAGTACTTTTTTTATTATTTGCAGATGGTATGATCTTATGTATAATAAATCCTAAAGACTCAAACAAAAAATTGTTGAACTAATCAGTGAATTCAGTAAAGTTGTAGGATATGAAATCAACATACAGAAATCAGTGGCTTTTCTATACGCTAACAGCAAAACATCTGAAAAAGAAATAAAATTATAATGTTTGGACAGACTGGTTTTGTGGCTTACAGTTTTTCCTCCGTTTTGCATTTTTATGTAAGTTCTATATAAATAATGTACTTCAAAAATGATTTTCACATATTTTAAAACAGTGCATGGGCTTTCTGTATAGAACAACTAAATATTTCTGAAAATATTCATCCTTAACCTTATTAATAAATCTAATCATACTCCATATCAGCATTCTTTCTAAATAACACTTGGCATGTACAGTTTAAGAAAGAAATATAGTTAATTAGATATCAAACGTTAACTACATGTTAAGTAGTAACTTGAGTAGACTCGTTCTTGGATCATTAAATATATCCTGGTTTAGTATGTATTAAAAAAGCAATTAAGTTTACACTTGATTAATATACAGCATGACAATTGTATGTTAGTAGTTGTGATTACATAATTTTCTACTTTTATTTAGTTACAGTCTACTGGTTATTTCTAAATTTCCTTGGCAGGTTTTCCTTTTTTTTTTTTTAATTAAAGTTTATTGGGGTGACAATGTTTAGTAAAGTTTCATAGATTTCAGGTGTCCAATTCTGTAATACATCATCTATATATCATATTTGGTGGTTACCACCCAAAGTCCATTCTCCTTCCATCACCATATATTTGATCCTGTTTACCCTTATCTACCACCCGCCTCCCCACTTACCCTCTGTTAACCATTAAACTATTGTCTGTATCTATGAGTTTTTGTTTCTTTATTTGTTTTTCTTGTTCCTTTGTTGTTTTCAGTTTTATAGCACACATATCACTGAAATCATGTGGGTCTTGACTTTTTCTGTCTGACTTATTTTGCTTAGTATAATAATCTCATTTTCCTTTATGTTTCTAAATTTTCACTGGGTTTTATTGTATAGTCAAATTATGATAAAATTATAATTGTTTATGAAAATTTCCTCTCTTATTTATTTACTGTACTTATTTAACAACTATGTATAGCTTTGCAATTCAACTGAAGTTAAAGTGAACAAATAAGGAGATACATTCATAAGAAAGAAGTCTATTATATTATTTGAATTAAAGAGAAGATGTCATTCTGTATGGGCAGAATTCCATGGGGAATGTTTGTTCCTACTGGAATAAATGAGTAGTGACTCTGCTTTTCTTTGTTTTGTTTCCTATCATTAGTATTTCATGGATATTATATTGCCTACTACAGTTTTCTTCTCTGTCTTATAAGTTTCAAGCCTTAACATTGGCAGACTCTAGTGTCTTTGCTGTTTCTTTCCTTGACTCATTTTATGAACCAAGGGGTCCACAAATTGCTGCTGCCAATTATTTCCACTCAGACTGAAATATGAAATAAGATAGCTTAGTTTTGTAAGAATATCACTAAACAATTTTAATTTAACTGCCATAATTTACTATTTTGGTGGGTGAGTCAAAAAACTCAAGGGTTTGGTTTGAGTGAAATTTAAAAATTTTGAGTACTTATTCTATTCATTACCAAAGGTGCGTATATGTCAAGGAAGAATTCAACAAGAGCAGCATGTACAGTCTTTATCTTTATGAGTGTTATTAACTAATTGTATTGGCACAGCATATGTTCTTATCTTAACTAAAGTTTAGATATCCAGAGAAATATATCAAATACAATAATATTGTGGACTAGGTAACTAGTGAGGCCATTAAGAATGTAGAAAAGTAATGATAATAGGTTGACTAATGGATGTTTTAATGGAAGAGTTGAACTACTCATACTGTTTGGGAACTTTAAGGGGAAGATTATCTTGAGGCAGGGGTTGCAAATGTTTTATGTAAAAGAACAATCATTTGTTGTTGTTGTTGTTTTTGTTTTGTTTTTGTCCTGTCTTTGTGAACAAATCATCTGTCACACCTACTCAATTCTGATGTAGTGATGTAGCATGAAAACAGCCATAGATGATATGTAAGTTAATCATTGCTTTGTTTCAGTAAAACTTTATTTATAAAAATAAGTAGGCATTTGATTTGGCCAATGAGCCACAGTTTGTGATCTCTGGTTCACAGCTTAGTACTTTATGGATAAAATAATATAACATAAAAAACTTATTTGAGAACAACAGAGTAATATATAGCAAATTTTGCCTTTTGGGAATTTAAATTCATGAAGGGAAATATAAAGATGTGTACCCTTATATAAATGTGCTTGTGTGTGTTTGTGTCGATTTCAAATTGTAGTTTAGAGAAGACATAAGGAAACTGAAGAAACTGAATACTTTGTCGAATGAGTGATATTTTATCTGGTTAATAAAAGGCACCCTTTTGTTATGTAAATTATCAATATTTTAGAGAGTATACATTATTTCTTTGAATAGTAAGGTAATTGAATAAAACTAAGGTTTGTCATCTGTGTAAAAATATCTTGTATTAATGTTATACTGAGTCATTCTCCCCTGATGTTTAAATGAAAAAAGATGGCTCACTGACTGCAAATTTCTTTAGGGAAAGCAAGCTGACTCTCTTAAACTGGTAAATTAAAAACTGTTCTCTTCTACTGCAAAAAGATAAATATTTTTGTAGTAGGTTGAATGTGAAAATTAAAGAGATAAGATATTTAGAGAATCTAATGTAATGTCTGTCTATAGTTGGCAATACCTCAGGAGGTTTTAGTTTTCTTTTTTCTTCTCCTTCACATCAGGAAGATACGTTCTAAAGACCACAGAACAAGGGAAAAATGTTGCTTGTCACATTGCAAAGCACTAGCATGAACATTTTATTACTATATTGAATGAAAACTTTAGTATTACACCTTTGCAAAAGGTAAGTACAGTTGACCCTTGAACAATACAGGCGTTGGTGCACCAGCCTCCTTTGAAGTCAAAAAATTCACATATAATTTTGATTCCCCAAAAACTTAGTTGTTCCTCAGTATTCGAGGAGGATTAGATACCAAAATCTGTGGATACTCAAGTTCTATATATAAAACAGCATAGATCAATGCATATAGTTTGCCCTCCAGATCCACAGACTCCCAACTATGGGTCAAGAACAGTACAGGTAGGTATTTATTGAAAAAAAATATATACATATACATATACATATACACACACACACACACACACACACACACACACACACACACACACACACACAAGTGGATCCATGCAGTTCAAACAGTGTTGTTCAAGGTTCAACCGTAAAACCATACTCTAATTATATGTCCATATCCCTTTATGTTTTGTTTTATTTTCCTCTGTTTTTAGTAAAGATACTAGCAAATTGTGTCACATAATTTATAGAAAAAAGAATTAGTTATTCAGTTCATCCATTGACAGTGTTGATAGCTTTACTTTTGTTTTTATAGCCATAGTTAAGTCCTAAATGCTTTGCAGTAAGGATGATACTAAAACTGAAAACAAATTAAGAACATTTACATCATAATAAGTGTGTGAACAATTTCACAACACAGCAAAACAATCTGTCAAGGGATTTCTCCTTTTCAGATATAAAGATTCTACTAACTCTAAGCCATAATTCTCTAACACAGCACCAATTGGTCAAGACATACTACAGATACTTTCTCACAAATAAAACATAACTTCCCTATAGAATTTCTTGCCCTCATGACCACTCAGAGCTTTGAAAAAACTCTTTTTTTCCTATGAAAAAGAGACTCATGTAGACTTCATTATTAGTACTGTTTTTATCTTATTCATTCATTGATTCCACTTTTGTTATTTTTATTGCATTAAGGAATGTGAATTAAAATCACAATGTAATATAACTACTCACCCACTAGATGTCTATAATTAAAAAAAAAAAACTGGCACTACGAGACTTTTGGTGAGTAAGTACAGATATTGGAACCCTCAAACACTGCTGGTGGGAGCTACAATCATAGCTTGGGAACACCGTTTGATAGTTTCTTAAAAAGTAAAACCCAAAATAACTCAGCAGTTTCACTCCTAGTTTCAGTTTCCCAAGGGAACTGAAAAAAACAACTTTTTTTTGTAAAGTTTATCGGGGTGAAAATTGTTAGCAAAGTTACACAGATTGCAAGTGTACAATTCTGTAATACATCATCTATATATCACATTGTGTGTTCACTCAGAGTCAGTTCTCTTTCCATCATCATAGGACTGAAAATTTTTGTGCACAAGGAAAACTTCCTTTAAAACATTTTAGTGGCTTTATTCTTTATCAACAAAAGCTTTAAATGACCAAAAGATTCTCCCACAGATGAATATGTAAAATGTATCAAATATATAAAATGGGATAATTTTCAACAATAAAAAGGAACAGGCTACATTATTGTGCCATATGTGTTAATAGTACATATATTATTGCACAAATTAACCTTAAAAACAATATGCTTAGCAAATGAGCCTAGGCTCAAATGGTAAAACCTAAAATGTCAAGTGATGCTTTGACATCTTTGAGCCTCATAGGACCCGAAAGGCCTAACTGCAACTTCCTCTGCTGTTGTTAGATATACCCCCAGCCAATGGGAAATGTTCCTGATCTAGCTAGTTTTCTTTTCCTTTCTTTTTTTTTTTTTTATCAATCAGACCAGCTACACTCCACTTGGTCCTCAACTTCAAGGATTTCACTTTTCTGTCAGCCCACAAAATGATTCAAATAAACCAGTCACTTCCACCCACGGGAACCAGAACTCTCTTGTTACTTAAAAGTTTGCCTCCCACAGCCCCTACCTGTTCATTCTGAATACAAGCCCCATGTGGCTCTGCATGAAGTGCTGTGCTCTACATCCCTGAGCTGTGAGTACACATAACTAATAAGCTGCTACCAATCGAATCTGATCAGTGGCATATGTTGTGTTCTGCTATCCCATCCTGCTTAGGGTGAGGGATTCCTCCTTCATCAACAACGTGAGCAGGGGTTGATCATAACACAGCTGACCTCATGTTGTATGTCCCCAGTTGTTGCCTGGGACTAGGGAACTGTAACAAGGATTGACTGCAAATGTGCAAAAAGGAACTTATTGGCGTGATGGAAATGTTTTAAGATAAAATTATCTAATGGCCTTACAACTCTATAAATCTATTAAATCTTTTCACTGTATACTTTTATAATGGTATACCTTATGGGATGGAAATTTACCTTAATTGACTGTTATAAAAATAACTAAATACAATGAGAAAAAATGTACAAGGATAGCTGGCAAAAAGTAAGTAGCAAACTGAAGTATGTTTATATTTTCATGTGGTTGTAACTAAATTTCACATTTGTATTCACATTGATTGGTTGTGTTAGAGTCCCAGTCCCTTGAAAAACACCACTGAAAGAAAATGAAGAGGGGGCAAAAGGAAAAGGAAAGCCATCAGACCATGACCATGATGGTAGTCTCTGAGTTGAGTGAAAGACAAAAGAGTGAGGGAAAACAGAAAGGAGGACAGGAGGAAGTAAGATTCACCAGATCATCAGGTAGTCCTCAAAGCGATGTCTTCTTCCCACAGAAGAGTCCCTCCTCTTCTAGAAAGGGGCCTGAGTATGCTGACCATACTCAGTCACTAAATGGCAGTAGCTGTGTGAAGTGAAAGAGTGATGGATATTAGAGAGCATCAGTTGGGTCCCTCAGCCAATTATATTCCCTTACATTGAAGATCTGAGGGATGCACCCTCAATGTCACCACAATATTCCATTTATATTTTTAATGAAGGAGAGCTTTCATTATGCTAGGTAGCCAGGCTGACTTATACACGCTGTTTTGAAATATGTCTATTGACACAATAAAATGTTAACTTGAATGGAAAAGTTGGCTGGGGATTCTATCTACATAGCCAGAATTTGTTTCACTGGAAGTTTTTGTTTGCTTATTTGTTTGTTTTAATTATAGTTGACATTCATTATTGTATATTAGTTTCAGGTGTACAGCATAGTGGTTAGACATTTATGAAGTGATTCCCCCAATAAGTTTAGTATTCACCTGGCATTATACATAGTTATTGCAATATTATTGACTATATTCCCTATAATGAGCTGTTGAATAATGGTGGAGAAAGTAGACCTCCTGGTCTTATTCCTGATCTTAAGGAGAGTGCCGTTAGCTTTATCCCGTTGAGTATGATGTTGGCTGTGGGTTTGTCATTTATGGCCTTTATTACATTGAGGTATGTTCCCTCTACAATTTTGCTGAGAGTATTTATCATAAGTGGATGCTGGCTTTTGTCAAATGTATTTGCAGCACTATTGATATGATCATATGATTTTTATCTTTAATTTTTATTATGTAGTGCATCACATTAATTGATTTGCTGATAATGAACCAACCTTGCATCCCAGGAATAAATAATACTTGATCATGGTGTATGATCATTTCAATGTATTGCTGAATTCAGTTTGCTAACATTTTGTTGAGGATTTTTTCATCTATGTTCATCAGAGATATTGGCCTATAATTTTCTTTTTTTTGTAATGTCTTTGTCTGGTTTTGGAATCAGGGTAATGGTGGTCTCATAAAATGAGCTTGGGAGGTTTCCCTCCTCTTGAATTTTTTGGAGTAGTTTGATAAAGATAGTGTTAATTCTTCTTTGGATCTTTGGTACAATTCAACTGTAAAGTCATCTGGTTAAGGACTTCTGTTTGTTGAGAGTTTTTTGATTACTGATTCAATTTTGTTTGTAGTAATTGTTCTGTTAAGATTTTCTATTTCTTCTTGATTCATTTTTGAAAGATTGTGTGTGGCTAGGTGTGGGGACAGAGCCCCAGAAAGTAGTTTACAGGCTCTCGGCCTCACGTAGAGGAGTGCTGGCTCGGGTAGTAGATGGCCGTCAGCTGTGGCTGATTGGCCGTCAGCTGTAGCCAGTTAGCCAATTAGCCGCTAATATAACTGCTGTGGCTACAGAGGAGAGAGAGTAGAGTGGAGGAGAGTGAAAGAGAGTCGCCGGTGGGTTGCAGACAAAAGGGACAGCAGGTCGCACGTCCAGTGAACCCAGCCTCCAGTGAGACCGTAGTGGTATGACTCCCCTGCCTATGGCTCCGTGGGTGTTCCTTTTTGGCCTCACCGTATCCTGCGTTCTTGTATGGGGAGCGGGAGCAGAGACCCCGCAGGCTTCCCCGCACGACACTAGGAATTAATTTATCCATTTCTTCCAAATTGTCCAATTTGTTCACATACAATTGTTTAGAATATTTTCCCACAGTCCTCTGCATTTCTTGGTGTTAGTTGTCACTTATCTTCTTTATTTTCTGATTTTACTTAATTTGTGTTCTCTCATGTTTTTTCCTTATTAGTTGGGCTAAAGGTTTATCAATTGTGTTTATCTTTTCAAAGAACCAGCTCTTGGTTTCACTGATCTTTTGTATTATATTTTTAGCCTCTATTTCATTTATTTTTCTCTCTGATCTTTATTTCCTTCCTTCTACTCACTTTGGACTTCATTTGTTGTTCTTTTCCTGGTTTAGTTAATTGTAAGGTTAGATTGTTAATTTGAGATTTCTCTTGTTTCTGGAGGTAGGCCTGCCTTGGGATCAATTTCTCTTAGGACTGCTTTCACTGAGTTCCATAGATTTTAGGTCATTGTGTTTTCATTTTCATTTGTCTCAAGGTATTTTTTTTATTTCTGTCTTGACCTCATTGTTGACTTATTCATTATTTAGTAGCATGTTATTTAACCTCCATGTTTTTTGTTTGTTTTTCAGTTTTATTTTGATTTTCCTTGTACTTGATTTCTAGTTTCATACTGTTCTGTACAGAGAAGACACTTCATATCATTTCAATCTTCTTAAATTTACTGAGACTTGCTTTGTGGTCTAACATGTGGGCTATCTCAGAAAATGTTCCATGTGCACTTGAAAAGAATGTATGTTTTGGGGTGAAAAGCTCTTAAAATATCAATTAAATCCATCTGATCTAGTGTGTCATTTAAATCCATTGTTTTCTTGTTGATTTTCTGTCTGGGAGATTTGTCCATTAGTGTCAGTAGGGTGTCAAAATCCTCTACTATGACTGCATTCCCGTTGATTTCTCCTTTTATGTCAGTCAGTATTTGCTTTGTATATTTAAGTATGACTGTGATGGATGCATAAATATTTACAAGGGTTATAGACTCTTGTTTGATGGATCCCTTTATCATTATGTAATGTCCCTCTATGTCTTTTTTTATAGCCGTTGTTTTAAAGTCTGCTACCCCATCTTTTTTGGGGTTGGTGTTTCCTTTCACAAGAAATATCTTTTTCCATCCTTTTTGTTTCAGTCGGTGTTTGTCTTTTGATCTGAGACAGGTCTCTTCTAGACAGCATATGGATGGGTTTTGTTTTATTACCTGTTCAGCTACCCTGTATCTTTTGATTTAATCTGTTTACATTTAAAGTGATTATTGATAGATACATACTTATTGCCATTTTATTATTCATATGTGTGTTCTTTTCCCCTACCATTCTTCTTTTTAAAGAAGTGCCTTTAACATTTCTTTGTAATATTGGTTTGGTGGTGATAAACATCTTTAGCCTTTTTTTAAAAATTAAAGTTTATTGGGGTGACAATTGTTAATAATGTTACATAGATTTCAGGTGTACAATTCTGTATTACATCATCTATAAATCACATTGTGTGTTCACCACCCAGAGTCAGTTCTCCTTCCATCTCCATATATTTGATCCCCTTTACCCTCATATGCCACCACCACCCCTTACACTCTGGTAACCACAAAACTATTGTCTCTATCTATGACTTTTGTTTCTCATTTGTTTGTCTTGCTCTTTTGTTGTTTTCAGGTTTATATACCACATATCAGTGAAATCATATGGTTCTTGGCTTTTTCTGTCTGACTTATTTCGCTTAGCATTATAATCTCAAGATCCATCCATGTTGTCACAAATGGTCCTATTTCATCTTTTCTTACCACCAAATTGTATTCCATTGTGTATATATACCACAACTTCTTTATCCACTCATCTTTCGAAGAACATTTTGGTTATTTCCATGTCTTGGCCACCGTAAATAAAGCTGCAATGAACATTGGAGCACATTTGTCTTTATGGATAAATGTTTTCAGATTTTTGGGGTAGATACCCAGGAGAGGGATTGCTGGGTCATATGCTAATTCTATCCGTGATTTTTTGAGGAACCTCCACACTGCTTCCATAATGGCTACACCAGTCTGCATTCCCACCAACAGTGTATGAGGGTTCCTTTTTCTCCACAGCCTCTCCAACACTTGTTACTATCTGTCTTGTTGATGATAGCCATTCTGACTGGGGTGAGGTGATATCTCATTGTGGTTTTTATTTGCATTTCTCTGATGATTAGTGATGTTGAGCATTTTTTCATATGTCTATTTGTCATTTGTATGTCCTCTTTGGATAAATGTCTCTTCAGGTCCTCTGCCCATTTTTCAATTGGGTTGTTTGTTCTTTTGTTGTTGAGTTGCATGAGTTCCTTGTATATTTTGGATATTAGCCCCTTATCGGAGGCACTATTTGCAAAAACCTTCTCCCATTCAATGGTTGACTCTTTATTCTGTTGATGATTTCTTTTGTTGTGCAGAAGCTTTCATGTTTGATATAGTCCCATTCATTTATTTTACCTTTTACTTCCTTTGCCTTTGGAGTCAAAATCATAAAATGTTCTTTGAACCCAAGGTGCATAAGTTTAGTACCGATGTTTCCTTCTATGCAGTTTATTTTTTAAGGTCTTATGCTTACATCTTTGATCCGTTTTGAATTAATTTTGGTACCTGGTGACAGATAGCAGTCCAGTTTCATTCTTTTGCACGTGGCTTTCCAGTTCTGCCAGCACCATTTATTGAAGAGGCTGTCTTTTCTCCAGTGTATATTTTTTGCTTCTTTGTCCATATTTATGTGGGTTTATTTCTGGGTTCTCAATTCTATTCCATTGTTCTATGTGTCTGTTTTTCTGGCAATACCATGCTGTTTTGATTATTGTTGCCCTGTGGTACAAGCTAAATTCAGGGAGAGTGATACCTCCAGCATTATTATTATTTTTTTTTTTTTTTCTTAAGATTGCTTTGGCTGTTGGGGTTTTTTGTGGTTCCAAACAAATCTGATGATTTTTTTGTTGTTGTTCTATGTCTTTAAAAAATGTAAGGGGTATGGGGGGGTGGGAGTAGAGGGTAAGGGGGATCAAATATATGGTGATGGAAGGAGAACTGACTCTGGGTGGTGAACACACAATGGGATTTATAGATGATGTAATACAGAATTGTACACCTGAAATCTATGTAATTTTACTAACAATTGTCACCCCAATAAATTTTAAAAATGAATTAGAAAAAATGCCATTGGGATTTTGATGGGGATTGAATTAAATTTGTATATTGCTTTGGGTAATATGACCATTTTAACTATGTTGATTCTTCCAATCCATGAGCACGGAATGTCTTTCCATTTCTTTGTGTCTTCTTCAATTTCTTTTAAAAATGTCTTATAGTTTTCAGCATATAGGTCTTTCCCATCCTTGGTTAAGTTTATTCCTACATATTTTATTCTTTTTGCTGCAATTGCAAAGAGATTCATTTTTTTCTTTTTATTTCTTTTTCTGAGATTTCATTGTTATTATGTAGGAATGCAATGGACTTTTGTACATCGATTTTGTAGCTGCCAACTTTACTGTATTCATTGATTCTAACAGCTTTTTGCTGGAGTCTTTAGGGTTTTCTATATATAGCATCATCATATCATCTGCAAAGAGTGACAATTTAACTTCTTCATTCTCCATTTGGATGCCTTTTATTTCTTTCTCTTGCCTGATTGCTCTGGCGAGGACTTCCAACACTATGTTGAAAAGCAGATGTGATAGGGGACAGCCCTGTCGTGTTCCTGAACTTAGAGCAAAGGGCTTCAGTTTTTCACTATTAATTATGAGATTAGCTGAGGGTTTGTCATATAAGGCCTTTATTATGTTAAGGTATTTTCCTTCTATACCTATTAAGTGTTTTATTCATAAATGGATGTTGTATCTTGTCAAATGCATTTCCTGCATCAATTGATATAATCACATGATTTTTGTCCTTTATTTTGTTTATGTGATGTATCACATTGATGGATTTGCGTATGGTGAACCATCCTTGTGGCCGTGGGATGAACCCAACTTGGTCGTGATGAGTGATCTTTTTAATGCATTGTTGCATTCGATTTGGTAGAATTTTGTTCAGGAATTTTGCATCTGTATTCATCAGATATATTGGTTGGTATTTTCTTTTTTTGCGTTGTGCTTACCAGGTTTTGGTATCAGGGCAATGTTGGCCTCATAAAATGAGTTAGGGAGGACTGTCTCTTCTTCAATTTTTTGGAAGAGTTTGAGCAGGATTGGTATTAGATCCTCTTTGAAGATTGGTAGAATTCACTAGTGAAGCCATCTTGTCCCGGACTTTTGCTTTTGGGAAGGTTTTGGATGACTGATTCAATTTCCTTACTGGTGATCGGTCTGTTTAGATTTTCCAGTTCTTCATGGTTCAGCCTAGGAAGGCTATATGTTTCTAAGAACTTGTCCATTTCTTCTAGGTTATTGAATTTGGTGGCATATAGTCCTTCATAATATTCTTGGATGATCCTTTGTATTTCTGTGGCATCCATGATAACTTCCCCTTTGTCATTTCTGATTTTGTTAATTTGTGTCTTCTCTCTTTTTATCTTAGTGAGTCTAGCCAAGGGTTTGTCAATTTTGTTAATCTTTTCAAAGAACCACTCTTTGTGACATTATTTTTTTTCTGTTGTCTTTTTGTTCTCTATTTCATTTAGTTCTTCTCTGATTTTTATTATTTCCTTTCTTCTGCTGACCTTGGGTTACATTTGTTCTACTTTTTCTAGTCCTTTAAGGTGTAATATGAGGTTATTTATTTGGGATTTTTCGTGTTTCTTGAGATAGGCCTGTAATTATATAAATTTCCCTCTTACCACTGCTTTCACTGCATCCCAAAAATTTTGGTAGGATGTATTTTCCTTCTCATTTGTTTCTATGCATCTTTTGATCTCTCCTCTAATTTCTTCTTTGACCCAGTCATTCTTTAAAAGTATGTTGTTTAATCTTCATGTATTTGTGGTTTTTCCTGCTTTCTTTTTACAGTTGATATCCAATTTCAAAGCCTTGTGATCAGAGAATATGCTTGGTATGATTTCAATCTTCTTAAATTTGCTGAGGCTAGTTTTATGTCCCAATATATGGTCTATCCTTGAGAATGTTCCATGTACACTAGAAAAAAAAATGTATAGTCTGATGTTTTAGGATGAAGTGCTCTATAAATGTCAATTATGTCCATTTCATCTAATGTGTCATTTAGGGCTGCTATTTCATTATTTATTTTCTGTTTGGATGATCTATCCATAGCTGTCAATGATGTATTTTGGTCCCCTAGTATAATTGTGTTTTGGTCAATTTCTCCCTTTAGTTCTGTTAGTAGTTGCTTGGTATATTTCAGTGCTTCCTGATTGGGGGCATAAATATTGATGACTGTTATGTCTTCTTGTTGTATAGTCCCCTTTACCATTATGAAATGTCCATATTTGTCTTACATTTTTCACCCTGAAGTCTGTTTCATCTGATATCAGTATGGCTACACCTGATTTTCTCTGGATACAATTTGCTTGGAGTGTCAATTTCCACCCTTTCACTTTGAGTCTTGTCCTTGTAGCTGAGGTGTGTCTCTTAGGGACAGCATATGGTTGGGTTTACTTTTTTGATCCATCTGCTACTCTGTGCCTTTTTATTGGTGAGTTCAGTCCATTTACATTTAGGGTGATTATTGATATGTGATGATTTTCTATCATTCTATCTTTAATTTTCTGGTTAGACTGTGTCTTCATTGTTTCTTTGCCCTCTTCTTGTTGTCTGTTATTTCTGTGTGGTGGTATTCTATGATGTTTCCCTCTGTTTCTTCTTTTATTACAGTGTATATTTCAGTTCTTCATGTTTTTTGAGTGGTAAGTTTATGTGAAAGAAAGTTTGATATTTAGAGTATCCCATTTTCTTCAGCATACTTACTTTCTCCATTCCCATATTCCAGTTCAGGCCTTCCTCTCTTCCTTTTTATGTTTTGGTTTCCACAAATTGTCCCTGTTGATTTTGGTCGAATAGCCTCCTTTAGTATTTTTTGTAGTGCAGGTTGTGTATTACAGCATTTCCTCAGCTTCTGTATGCCTGGAAATGTCTTTATTCCTCCTTCATATATAAAGGATATCTTTGCTGGGTATATTATTCTTGGCTCATAATTTCTCTCTTTCAATAGTTTGAATATTTGGTTCCACTCCCTCCTGGCTTGTAGAGTTTCTGCTGAAAAATCTGATGATAATCTAATGGGCTTTCCTTTGTAAATTACCGTCTTCTTCTCCCTGGCTGCCTTGAGGATTCTTTCTTTGTCATTGGTTTTTCACAGCTTCAATACAATGTGCCTTGGAGAAGGCCTGTTGGGGTTGAGGTAATTACGTGTTCGATTTGCTTTTTGGATTCGAGAATCCAGTTCTTTCCACAAGTTTGGGAAGTTCTCTTCAACTATTTGTTTGAATATACTCTCTGTTCCCTTCTCTCTTTCTTTTCCTCTGGTATGCCCATTATTCTTATATTGCTCTTTCTGATGGAGTCAGAACGTTCTTGTAGAGTTCTTTCATTTCTTTTAAGTCTCAAGTCTATTTTTTCTTCCATCCATGTCATTTCCAGGTTTCTATCTTCAATATCACTGATTCTTTCCTTTATCTGGTAGACTCTATTACCTAAGCTGGCTATTTCATTCTTTATTTCTTCTATTGAGTGTTTAATCTCCAGAAATTCTATTTGTTGTTGTTTTTTTGTTGTTTGTTTATTTGTTTTTTAAAATTTTAATCTCTTTGGTAAGATGTTCGTGTTGTTCTTTGATTGTGTTTCTGAGTGCATTAAGCTGCCTTTCTGTGTTTTCTTGCATCTCGTTGAATTTTTTCAGAACTGCAATCTTAAATTCTCTGTCGTTTAAGTCACATGTTTCCATATCTTTAAGTTTTTTTTCTGGAGACTTTTTCTTTCTGAGCTGTCTTGTTGCCTTGGTTATTAATGGCAATTAATGACTTATTATGTCTTCCTAGACATCTACAGGAGTGGGTTCTGCAACAGGGTGATAGGAAGAGATATTTCTTTTGTTTTCCAGTATGTGTTGGTAGAATGTTTTATTTTTCTCTCTGACTGCAGCCTTTTATTCTCTCTCACGTTATAGTGTTGTGTTTTCTCTGCACTATTCCAACTTCTCACACAATGGTGGGATTCCCTGGAAGTCAGGCTTCTCCTCTGTTAACAGTTTGCCTGGGCACCGCATCTGTGTGGGGATGTGGAGAGCTTTTTAAGTTCCAAACCTCTTCCTGCACCAGATTCAGAACCTGTGTGTTTCAGCAGCTCTGTTTACTTCTGCAGGGATCCACCCAGATAGGTGGGGAAAGGGGCGGGGTGGGTTGTGAGAGCAACGGTTGCAACCACCATCACAGCCAGTCCTGCTTCCAAAGCTCCCTCCCCTTTGCCGGAACTAGTTGGGCTGCAAATCTGTGACTGTGGACCACAGTTCTCAGAACTGCAAATATTCTGTTCTTTTGATCTGACACTGCTACTTTCCTGCTTTTAGCACTGGATAAGTGGGTACGGGGTGAGCTCTGGGAGAGTAGGGAGGAGGCAGCTAGTCTCAGTGCCTGTGGCTTCCGTTCTCTGCTGGGCGTTGAGGGCTTAAACCATTTTCAGCCTTCTTCCCTCAGTCTTTGCTCCAAGGTCTCTGCCGTGAGCATTGGGTTCAGCCATGTTACATGCTGTCTCCTCAGCCCTGTTGGCCATAAACGGAGCCCTAGCAGTCTGAGTTCTTCCCTCTCCCACAGTTGCAGTAGTTCCAGAATGCAGTGAGCTAGGAGCACTGAACTACATCTGCATTGTTTTCCCTGTTCCGTCTCCGCATTTCTCCCTTCCCTCCTCCCCTTCTCGCGCAATTTGCCCCCCTTCAGTAGTGAGCCTCTTCATCTTGCCTGTCTGCTGTGCATGGAGTCCTTTGTGGAGTTATAGTTGTTCATTTTTTTGTAAATTCCAGGGAAGATTTCCAGAGGCTCACTTCACACTGCCATTTTGATGATCTCTCTCCTTTAGCCTTTATTTGTCTGGGAAGCTCTTTATCCCTCCCACAATTTTAAATGATAGCCTTTCTAGGTAGACAGTCTTGTTTGTAGGCCTTTGATTTTCATGCCTTTGACTATTTTGTGTCAATCTCTTCTGACCTGCAAAGTTTCTGTTGAGATACCAGATGAAAATCTTATAGGATCTCCCTTGTAATTAACTAGTTGCCTTTCTTTTTCTGCTTTTTGGATTTTCTCTTTGTCTTTAACCTCTGCCATTTTAATTATAATGTATCTTGGTTTGTGCCTATTTGAGTTCATCTTGTTTGGGATGCTCTGTGCTTCCTGATCTTGTATGTCTATTTCCTTCTCGAGGTTAGGAAAGTTTCCAGTCCTTATTTCTTCAGACAGGTTTTTGGTCCCTCACTCATGCTCTTCTCCTTCTGGCATTCTTGTGATGCAAATATTGTTATGCTCGATGTTGTCCCAAATGTCCCTTACACTATCTTTTGTTTGTTTGTTTGTTTTTGTTGTTCCAGTTGGGTGTTTTCTTCTACCTTGTCTTCTAAATTGCTGATTTGATTCCCTCTTCCTCTCGAATCTGCTGTTTATTCTCTCTGGTGTATCGTCCATTTTAGTTATTGTATTCTTTATTTCTGACTGGTTCTAATTTCTTTGTCCTTCTTTATACTAGCTATCTCTTTGTTGAATTTCTCACTAGATTCCTTAATCATTTCATAACCAGTGTTCTGAACTTTATCTTTGGTAGGGTGCTTGCCTCCCTTTCATTTAGTTCTTTTTCTGGAGTTTTCTCCTGTTCTTTCATTTGGAACATGTTTCTTTGTTTCCTCATTTTGTCTGCCTCTCTCTTTTTGTTTCTATATATGAAGTAGATCTCCTGTGTCTCTCAATCTTCACTGGGTGGCCTAATATAGTAGGTGTCCTGTATTTCCCAGTGGTGCAGTCTCTCTGATCACCTGCATCTTCTGCTCCAGGAGTGTCCCTTGTGTGGGTTGTGTGTGTCTTCCTGTTCTAGTTGTGACTTGATTGCTTTTGGCACCTCAGTGGGTGAGATTGACACTGAGGCTGACTGGCTATGAGGAATGTCCATACCAACAGCATGTGAGATGCTACATGGGGGCTATCCTATCAGAGGGGGATTCACCTAGCTGGCTCCTGTGCCTGTGGAGATCACCCTTTGGGTGTGCTGCTTGAGAGGCTAATCAGGTGATGTTCTGTTGTGACCTGAAGACATCCTCTTGGTGTGTTGTTTTTGTTGCCTCTTGAGAGGGGCTTCTTTACAGGCCAAGTTCAGCCATTGTCTGTGACTGACCCAGGGTTCCCTGGTAGGAGGTACAGAACTATATATGGTTGGTTGTTGCCCATGGTGGACCTGGAAGCACACTGGGGTGGCCATGCTGAGAACCAAGATTGACTGCCACCAGTCTCTGGCCTGGGGCAGTTTAGGAAAAGCTCAAGGGTACCCCTAGTTCTTTTGATACCTGCCAGCTACCCATAAGTCTCAGCCACTGAAAAAGCCTCCTGAGGTGCATGTGTTTGGGCTGGTTGCCCTAGTGCTGAAAGTGCCTTCAACAGTGCTTGTGTGAGTCGGACTGGGTGTGATCCCAGGGAATCACTGGGGTGGGGTGGGTAGGGTTCCCAAGGTTTATATAGATTCAGATTTTATACCAGTGCTGATACTGTGTCCTCTCCACAAAATGCCCGGAGAACAGCAATTCCAGCCACCACTGGCTTCTGGCCTGCAGATCCTTGAGAGTTATCTAGAAAAGGCTGTAGCATGAATGGGTCTGCTTGCCTATCACTGAAAGTGTCTCAAGTGGCTGCACAAACCACTGTGGGTTGTTTGCTGCTGGAAGAGTCTCCTGCAGTGTGCAAAACAGTTGCCCAGGTGTTGAGAGTTCCTTGGGCAATGTTGCACATATTGGGCTGGGGTTCCAGGGTGTCACAAGGTGGGGCATTCAGCCTTCATTAGGCCAATGCATTAATGTGGTTTCAGATTTGGTAATGTGGGAGTGGGCCTAACAGAAAAGATGGCATCTGCCTGTAAACTACACATGAAGTAGGCTCCATGCAGGGATAATGGAGGCTCTCCCTCTAGCCCTCACTCTGAAGCCACATAACTCAGTCTTAACCTGTTTGTCTCTGGCATCTGTTGAGTTGTTATGCTTCCTACAGAGCCCAGGGTGAGTGCCTATGAGCAAGTGTGTGGGCCCTTTAGGAAAATATCTGGTTTCCAGACACCTTCCATCTCACTCATATAGATGGAATCCTCCTTGATTTTCACACCTAGATGTCATGGGGACGCCTCTTCCTGGCACTGGATCCCTGGCTTGGGCAGCCCAGAGAGGGGTTGGAACCCCTGACTTCTCAGCGGGAACTTCCACCATGAGATATCTCCCCACCCGACATGTTCCACTACTATTCGTGAGTGTGGCATCAGCCCCTTTCTCCTCTCTTCCTCTTTTATCAGTCTTGTCATGGCCTTTTCTTTGTTATAGGTGTTAGTTATACAGGTTTTGCTCAATTAGTCTTTAGATGGTTCTCGAGGTTGATTGTTCTTTATTTTCCTTGTAACTTTAATGTGCTTATGGGAGGCAGCAGGCACAGCATTTACCTATTCTGATATCTTTGGATAGATTTTCTGGAAGGTTTTTAATTAGCATGAACAAATGAAATGTCTCCAGATAGGAAGAGCTATATTTGTTTGGGTTTTATTTTATTTGTGTTTTACGTACCCTCTTTACTGTATCCAATTTGTCTGTTGCTAAATCTCTAGAGAAGTAAAAATAGAAACACATATTTCTTAAAATCTATATGAAAGAAGAAAGCAGGACATGTGTGACAGCTTTGTTCTCTACTGGTAAGATTTTTATGAATCAAACTTCTTTTTCCATATATATTCTAAGGGGAGTGGTGATATTTAATTTTTGATTTATTTTAAATTATTTTACATCATACATTTTCCAATTAACAGTTCAACTATTATAATGCAAACATTTTAGAAAACTACTTTGTGAATAAGATAAAATCAGCAGATAATTTTGCAATTAAATTTAATATTAATTGGTCTCGTTTTTAAAATAATATTTTTAAAATTTATCATTGACACATATTCAATCAAATATTTAACAGAAAGCACCATTAAACAGTATTGTATAATTATTTTTCAAAATTGTATTTATATTTGTAGTCCAGATACATTTCATAGGCATTTTATCTGAAAAATCTGTAGTCCTATTAGAGAATTAACAATAATTAGAATACACTTTTCAGAGAATCAAAAACTTGAAAATGCTGTATTTTTATATTGAATTATTTAATTAATGTCTATTTCTAAACATGATAGCTTTGTGTGCTGAGATATTCATAAATGAGGCTAAAAACAGTAATTCAGATAAATGACCATGAGTTACCATTTTCATAAAAAAAAGAGAATGTTGTGTTTTATACAGGACTCAGTTTAACTCGTGAAATACAACATTAACTTTAAAAGAGACTCTGAATTTGTGTATGTATGTGATATATATTTCTCATATGTATATTTTATGAGTGTTGATTTCTATTTCTTTCTTATGAGAAAGTGAAGAGTTGTTTTGTTGTTAAAAAGATCAGCCTGGGTTTAAGCTTATCTCTTTCGTATTAACTCTGAAAACTATTGGTAAGTTTACCCAGCATTACTAAACCTTACTTTCCTCAAGTGTAAATGGAGATTACAATGATAACCAAAATATAGGATTGTTGTGAGGATTAAAAAAGATATTTGTTAAGAAGGAAGGATAGTTCTGAGAACACTTGTAGCATTTAGTAGTATTAACTTTCATTACTTATAAAGCTCTTTCTAATTTTTTTTTGAAACCTAGAGTCTCTATATATTGTAGTCTATGGGAATATAAAATTATGTATGAATTACATATGAATTTAATAATTAAATAACTGAAATTGATAGATTGAAAAATGAATACAATCACTAGTAGAGCCAAACAATTTTGGACAGAACACCTGCGTTCACTCTGATTCATATGATTTATTATTATGTTAATAATTATTATATAATATTAGACCTTAACCTGAGAATACATAATTTACTGACTCTGAATATCAATAACATGAAGGCAGTGGTGTAGAGCATTCGTTAAATCATTTGTAACGATTTGCTGCACTTGGTATAGAAGAGAATCCATAAGTGTCTAAATCAAATATACTTTCATGTTGACTTCTATTATATGATCACAGACGTCAAATGTACTCCCACAGGAAAATATATATTGACTCCAAGAAATAAAACAAAAACAAAAAACTGTTATTTTACACAACAGCAAAACTTCTAAAATCACATGTTTAACCTAGACAGACTTTTATGTACCCTCTTTGCAGCAATTCCATGAGTATTGACAGTGAGGAAAATTGCAGCTACTGGATTTTTTTTTCTTTTGACTTAGCACTAAGAACCCATTGCCTGAATGTTCCTTTGTTTCCTCAGCAATTTTTCAAGAGCAAAGTCTATTAGATTAAAAAAATAATAAATAAATAAAATAAAAAAAGAAAGCAAACAAACAAACAAAAAAAGAATGATAGAAAAGAACGAAAAGACAAGGAAAACCAACACCAAAAAGATAAGCCAGAAAGGCAAGAAAGAATATTAAATGCTTTTAAAAAGGCTTACTTTAGAAAAGTCAAATATGACAAAGTTTCTGAACTTCCAGAAGATGTTTTGTGTATCTACACTGAGTTGCTGTGCAAATTGAGTTAATGTTGTATTTAATTCAATGGATTAACTCTAGAGAAAGAAAAATAATTAATGTTTTTTGTTCAGAGAAGTTTTGTTATATAAACATGTACTTCTTGTGTCTAGGAAAATCTCAAATTCATGACAAAATATTTTATCAAAACCTTTAATAAAACAATTTGAGGTATAAATTTAGTAAAATCATACTAATGAACATTTTGCTAACATCTTACCAAATAACATATATGGTAAGATATCTTACAAAACAAAACTAGAGAATTATGTTTTCCATATTATATTATGTATGCCATTTGAGAAATGTAATTAGGAAATGAGATATTCCACAAAATTTTTTTTCATGTAATTAATGTTATCTGTGAGTGCCATTTGTGTGTGTGTGTGTTTGTGTGTGTGTCTTTTTTACTAAAGTTACACATTGAATACAAGTACACACTGAATATAAGTACTTTCCTCTGCTCCCTCTTGAAACGTCAGCTAATAAAACAGTAAAAGGTTTATAGTTTTAAAATTGATATTTTAAAATTCCCAATTGTTAAGAGAGAAAATATACCCTCAAAAAATGTCAAAATATTTTTAAGAAGTGGAAAGAATGTTGGACCTTAGCAGAATGTCAAATTGAAATCTAAATTCCAGTGGGAGAGGATACCACTAAGAAGCTAGGCAGTCTACACCATAGAAATTTAAGGATAAGGGGGACTTATACATGAAAAAAATCCAGTGGAATAGTAAAAATTAAAACAGAAATATTGGGCTTCCAACATCATTTTGTTCATGGAAACTGTCTTGGAAACTGTCACTATCAGCCTTATAAGCAGAAGCTGAAGGACTGAAAACAAAGGACTTTTTGGGAACCTATCAGAGACCTGAGTTTACAGGGCAAACCATGACTCTGAAATCTGGAGATAAAGGCTCATTCAGATTGTTAGAACCAAGATATGCATACCTGGAGCAGAATGCACTGGAACCATAGAAGTAGAAACACTTAAATGGCAATTTTCACTGGGAGCTGAGAGTGAACTAATGTGACAGTGAGAAAAATCCTGTGGTCTCCAGTGGTAGAAAGGCCCCACATTTTCATAAGTTTTACCTCTAGGAACACCATCAGATTGTCAATAACAGAAAGATAGATGAAAAATGCCTATGTATTTGGAGCTTAAACAACACACTTTTGAAAAATACATGTGTGGGGGGAAAAAGAAGCCTGAAGAAAATTTTAAACATACTTTGAAGCAAATAAAAGTGAAAATACAATTTAGCAACAAAGATGTGGATGATGTAAGTTCTGAACTAGGAAAAGAAAGCTATGTTACTCTCTTCTGTCTTCTTTCCTAAGAGGCAAAATGTCACCATATACAATTAGTTAATTTTATATATATATATATATATATATATATATATATATATATATATATATATATATATATATATATGCTGTTGATTGGAAACATTTTTGTCAGGTGATCAAACCTTAAAGATAAATTTTTATTTTTTACTTTGCAAGTAGATTAAGTAGATGCTATGGACTTGGGATATACCTTTTTGTCTCTACTCCCTGTTTTACTTTGCTTGTCTTGTGTTTTCCCCACATATTTATGACATAGGCTATTTTGCTGTGTTCCTTTGATTATGGCTGGTTTGGACAAACAAACTTAAAGTTATGTTATATGGCCTTGAAAGCAAGCACGTTAAGAGAGAGCCAGAAGAAACAACTGTCCTATAGATGGTCACTTGAGTAGTACACCTTTCACAACACAGTAGAAGAAATTAAGCAGAATGTTATTCAGGGAATATTCCAATCATATTAAAATATTTAACAATTCATTGACTGAATACTTTTAATTATTAACCTTTGATTCTTTAGTTATACTTTTATATCTCACATGAACATATTGATATTATATATTTAAAAAAACGTATTAAGTCAAATTTCAAACAAAATATTTCAGAAGACTTCACAGCAATGTAAGATATCCATAAACTAAGGGCAAATGCCATTTTGAAATTCAGAATGGAAACTTTCCTAAGGTTATTTAGACTTAAGAGAGGGAATAGACCTAAGGTCATATACTCTGTTACAGGATTTTTCCTAAATCCATTTCCTTTTTTGCTTGTATCAATAAAATGTACTTAATGATTGCATAAATGAAAGGTTTCTTTCAGAGTATAAAGTGTTCTTATTATGGAGATTACAAAGTGAGTTGTATAGGTGAGCTGTATTAGAGTATTCAATGGAGGATGGATGGATGAATTCATCTCTTCAAACGGACATAGTAAAATAGTAAGTGACAAGTAATGATCATTTTCATTCCCATGATTATGTAAATGCTCCCCAGGAGAACATTTATTGTAAATACTGTCATTGAAATCACCCTTCCTTCTGTTGAGCTGAATGTCTTTGAAGACCTGATTACGAAGCATTTTATCAGATGTAACATTGTAACACTATCAGTCAGCACTGCCAAAGAAATACCACTGTGAAATCCTGTTGTGAGAAATATTTTAAAGCAAATATTCAAAAACTTGTATAAGGTGTAGTGAGCTCTTTCAGCATCATAAGTAGCAATGGCTCTTTAAACAAATCCAAATATCATTGTTCTTTGTATCATGGTAATGGTTATTTAAAGCATTTTTCAGCATGAGGTTATTTCAATCAAAGACACAAATGAATTTGCAGTTATTTGTGTCATACGCACATAGAAAACATCAAGAAATATGCATAACCTTTATTACATGCTTGGCATTTTTCTATGATTTTTGCTAATTTCAACTTGTTTAATCCTCACAAAATGACGTATGAGGTAGACATTGTCATTTTTTCTGTCTTAAAGATGAACTAGCTTGCTTAAGTTCACAAAGCTACTGAGTAGTGGGATTTGAATTTAAACCAGGCAGTCTGACTCCCAGACTCTGTGCTTTTAAGTATCATTGCTATGCTTAACGGGACCATTTTTAAAACAGCCATCAAAATAATGTTTGATCAAGTCATCACTCTGCACCGTGAACCATTCATTATGTTTAATCAAAAATTAATCAGTTCAACAATGTGCGAAAGTTGTCTTTAGTCATTCATATATGAGCAGCCTGAGATTACTCAGGTTCTGCTGAATGCTGGT
Organism: Rhinolophus sinicus; assembly: GCF_036562045.2. Classification (NCBI taxonomy): domain Eukaryota; kingdom Metazoa; phylum Chordata; class Mammalia; order Chiroptera; family Rhinolophidae; genus Rhinolophus; species Rhinolophus sinicus. Next base: position 144,184,003 of record NC_133753.1, read on the forward strand.
CATAGAATAAAGTAATAAGAAATATTCGTGGTCACCTCTAACTACTGTTAAATACATTTTGTCCAAAATTATTTTCTTTGTTCCTGCTCTGGACTTCTCTTTTTACTTTATGTGTTAATTAATACAGTACATATTTAATGAAAGCCTGTGTCCAAAGTACTAGATAAGACACCAAGAAACATCATGTAAGTTTAGTTGCCACAGTTCAGAAAATCACAATCTAGGTGTATAACATCCGCTTCCCAGTCTCTGTGGTACCAAGTATCCTCACTAAGTCTCCCCACTGTTTTTAAATCAGCTTTCCAGAAAGAAACTGAAACAGATTAACATGGAGATATCCTGACATTTTATGTGGTGATTTCTCACAGTTATTTGGTTTCTAATAGGGATCAAATTTTTAAGATATATGGCAAAGTTTTAGGAATCATATGTCTCTATGTAAGTAATGTGTAACCATCATTCATAGAATACAAAAATACCATAATTTATAAGATTTCCAAATTATTTTAAAAATTGACCTCAAAGAGAGGTACCTGATACATAAGTGAAGAAAGCCCAGATAGTTTTGGTAGTTGTTATGTCATAGGTGAACAGGTTTGGACTGATCGCACCCTAATTTGTAACACACATCCACTAGTGGTCTACACATGGTTCTTTAATTGTATTCATCCTCTTTATCCTCAGTCACTAAGACTACACCTCACATAAGCTTACTTTCTTATTCCATTTGGGATGTTGTAACAAAATACTAGAGATGGGTCGCTTATAAACAGTGAACATTTTTTTCTTAGGTTTTATTTTTTTCAGCATCAATGATATGCTCATATGATTTTTTTTCTCTAGCTTTTTGATATAGTAGGCTATATGGATTTTCAAATGTTAAATTAGTCTTTCATTCCTAGAATAAATCCAACTTGGTAATGGTGGGTAATTGTTTTTATAAATTTCAGGATCTGGTTTACTATTCTTTTGGCATGGTTTTATATCTAAGATCATTAGAAATATTGATCTGCAGATTTCTTTCCTTTATTTCTTTCTTCTTCTTCTTCTTCTTTTTTTTTTTTTTTTTTTTTTTGGTATCCCTATATTCCTCCAAGTTGTGTTTCTCTGTGGAGTATATTAAGCTATGGAGTGCTTGTCTTCCTCAGATAGGACCTGCTATTTGGGAATTTTATGTCCTTAGGTGTTAGTGCACAATGACACTCTACACTGGAAGGGCCTACACCTCGGACACATCTTATGGGTGCCCAAAGCACACTGCCAGGGGAACCATCCGACAGCTCCTTCCACTCTGCTGTCCTGGGATCAAACCTAGCATGAGCATGCATGCCCTGGAAAAAATCAACAGTACTTAACTTGTCATTGACTATGGTAGAGATGCTAATGCTACCACCCAAGCTATTCAGGATCAACAAGACTCACGGAACTCACTAGCCAAGTTGGTGACAGAAAACCAAATGCCCCTCGATTATCTGCTGGCAGAACATAGTGTCATTTGTGTTATTGCCAACACCTCACATATATATGCGTGTGTGTGTGTGTGTGTGTGTGTGTGTGTTGGAACATCTAAGACAGTTTTTAATTCTCTATTCTACAAAAGTAACTTCATTTAGTTACTCTCATTTATGATATACTTTAATTATTGAGATATGTATATCTCAATAATTCAGGAAAGGTAGAGACCGACCTGGAGAAAATCCATGCTCAGGCAACATGGTTACCAGCTGTACAACCTCAGTCTCTCCCAGACTCATTCTTCGATCTCCTTATCCGGCTCAACACTGGCAGTTGGGGTTCCTCATGCATTTGTCTTTCAACTCCTCCTTGGCTATATAAGAATGGCTTTGGGCTTGGAACATTTCTTTACCAAGAGATAAAGAGCCCATACAGCCTTTGCGGGGCTTATCAAATATAGTTCCCTGTTTCAGGTATGAGTGCTCTTTTGTCTCTGTTTCAAGCTTAAGTGTAGTATCACACCTGACCAACCTACTGTTATACCTGTTCTCTGTAGGGAGGGGACAGAGTTCTTCCCACTGCAGCTCAAGAGGTGTATGTGTAGGAGATTCTGGCCATCAGGGACCAACACACACTACTGAAACTGATCTCACTCTGTCTATTCTCTAGGTGAGTTAAGTGTTGTTCCATCCAGTGCTTGACTGTGTTTTACTTGGCAATTCATATACCAAGATGCAGTGAGCAGAAGTGTTTAGCATCCTCCTCTGGGATTGATAACCAGTGCACAGCATTATACTCCCTTGGCATTGATAAGTGGTGCAAGGTATTCCACTGGACATACCGTCATCTAGTTGTCTATCTCCCCATGTAGCATGTAAGCTTCATTCGATAAGGAACATATCATTTTCAATTGATAATAACTGTATTTTCAAGTTATTTGATAATGTCTATATAAACCTGGCATAGAGTAGGCATTCAGATACTTTTCATTAAGTAAATAATAAATAGCTATTGTTTTTCTCTAAAAATTTAGAATTACAGTTATGTTCTCCATTTTAGTACAATTTGACCATTATCATTATAATTTTAAAATGTATTAGTCTTCAATCATAATGCATAATTATATCACTGTCATAATTTTCAATTTGCAACCTATTTTTTTTTTATCTCAATCCTCGTTTTGTTTTTAGCATTTTCCCTTGTTTTCATTTTGGTTGTATATTTTTATAACAGTGCCCTATTTTGAAACTATATATATGAAGTTATCCTAGAATGTTTTTCCTGTACATTAGAAGGATTTTACACTGTGGGGCTATTTCTCTTTAGACTACTTTTTTTTTCATAAAACTTCTGATTATTGTCTCTTCATTCAGTTTTCCAGGAAGTTTTTTGTTTTTTGTTTTTTTTTGTTGTTGTTGTAAGAGTTGACTTACATATAAAATGGGTTGATATGTCTTTTCTTATAAATTGGTTTATACCCACCCATGATTCTTAAAAGGGATATCAAGAAGGGAAGGGAAAAATAATTCAAAGGTCCAGTAATACTTAGGAATACTTAGGGTACTAGTTAGGAATCAAATATGCTATTTGATACATAAATGAGTAATTACTTATAAACTAGCATCAGTAGAAATCCCAGGCAAATGAACCCAGCAATGACTGGTTCTCTTCGGGATATTGCCATTCATATAAGAAAAATAACAGGGTTATTTGATACAATGTGTAACATTTCATTGCAGAAACCTTAATAATTCTAAGTGTTTATCTTCATCGCTGGTCCTTCATACAGTGCTTTCTCGTGCAGTACAAATTTTACAGTTATGATGTTTCAACATTTCAGAACCTCTACATATTTACTTTCAGAATAGTTTGTAGTCTTTTAAGAGCACATGTTCCTCAAAATTTTGGTTTGGTAGGTTTATTTGTTTAGTGCTTTTGTGTGTGTATATGTGTATGGTGGAATATCTAAAACAATTTTTAATTATTTACACTGAAAAAGTAAAAGTCATTTAGTGAACTGTCATTTATGATATATTTTAAGATTTCAGAAAGTGTCATATTACATTTTAATAAAAATACATCATATCAACTTTGTGTGTAAACCTGAGAATAATTTTACTCTAGAAATTATTACAAAATGTGACAAATCTATTTTCACATTCTATTTAAATATAGTAAAATCTTCACTTTGCCTAATTTTCTTCTCTTAACTTTTTTATCCTTTTTTCCCTTCATATATATCATTATGAATTTGAAAGCATTTAAAACCTTTAGATAATAGTGTAGGTTATCTAATATTTAGGGAAAAATTATATTGACATATAGTGATAAAAACCCATTGTTTCCCATTTACTTGCAATGGCTCTTTACTGGAGTAGAAACAGACAAGTGTCACACAAGATTTTTCTTCCACATCTCAAATAGCATAAGATATTTCTCAAATAATATGAATCTATAATTATTATAGTAATTTATTTTATGATTATTATTATAATAATTTACTTTTTGATATAAGAGAAAAGTATACTTTTCCTACACAACAAACATCCAAAATCAATATAGAGCAGCTTTCTGTATTTTAATTGAAATAGTAAATTTTAGTGTGAATTATTAAATGTAGGCAGTCACATCTTTGATAATTTATTTTACTTCAATGAAGACCAAATTTGTCAGTTTTGAACTTTGGAATTTTAGACTGGAGTGATTCTACCTAATTACAGATTACCACTAATTCCAATGGTAATTTCCCATGAAAACATGAAATTCTAGATACCAAATACTAAAAGATTTGTTCTTTCTTACTAAGATGAAACTGTTTCTTTTTATGCTTTAACTGTATATGTCCCTTTTAGACTGTTTGAAGGCAAAGTAGATTATGAATCAAATTGCAGCTTTAACCTCTTTTAAAATTTCCCTTAGTCTCTGTTCCTTACTACATTACATTTATATATATATATATATATATATATATATATATATATATATATATATATATAGAGAGAGAGAGAGAGAGAGAGAGAGAGAGAGAGAGAGAGAGAAATGTATACGCATTTTAGGAAAATAAAACTTTTAAAATTGTAATATTCAATATATACTGATAACAAAAGATGAATACAAGTCATGTTTGACTTCTGCAGTTACAAGAGGTGCTCAAAGTGGTTACCATCAGCGTCCAGACACTTCTGATTATGGCCAACTACTACTTGAGCAACATTGACCAAATTGTACACTTGTATACATGTTTTTGGCACCCCGGTATATAGAGAGAGTAGTTTCAAGAACAACTGTTGTTTTGAATGGTCCAAAAACAGTTATTCTAAATCTAAGAGAAAATTCTGTGAAATGGCAAGGAATCAAATAACAATGTTTGCCCCTAGAATAGGTCCTCAGTAAGGTAAGTGCATTCATTAAATCACTCAAGTCATCAGATTACTCTATAGAAGTTATTTCCTAAATAATCCCTATAATCTCTTCTGACCCATAATGCATGTGTGTCCCTAAATGTTTTTTCGTACTAAATGTGATTCTAAAAGTAGGAGCAATGGCTAATACTGTTTGCTTTTCATATTCCTTTCTGTGTTAAATCATATTTCTTTCTGTATTTATTAGAGGTTTCTTTCTTTCTTTTTTTTTTTTTTTTTTTTTTTTTTTTTAGCTGTGCATGTGAGTTAATTTGATTAGAAATTGGAGAAATTTCATGCAAGTACTTTAATGAGTATATTGTCATGGAGTGTCATTTTTTGTTCCCAAAAATCATCATGTAAGCAAAGCGTGCCACTTTGTAATTTGCAGCCCTTTTTCTTTTTCAGAAAGAACGTTTGATTAATGATTGTTAAATTGTCAAGAGCTTGGTTATACACCTCTAATCCCTGTTACATCATGTTCCATCTCTATAGCCAAACATGGACAATGGCAGCAATGATTACTATGATTTTCCTAAAGTTTTGTTCAACCTGTTTAGATTTCCTGGAAAAAGTGTGACTGATCATAGATCTTAGAATCACCTAAAATAGTGTATTAAACTGTTTCATGTTGTTTACATTACCATTCATTTAGGATCTTCGGTGAATAAGATCAAATGCGTACTTTTCCAAGGCGGGATATTCATGGGTTTGCAGATATTTTAATTTTTCATGCTAGTTTTCTTTAGAGGTCATGTTAAAGTTAAGAGTCTCCTAGCAGCCTAGCATTAAAATTAGAATAAGAAAGTTACAGAGGAGAAGCAAGTTTACTGCAGAAGTGAGTTAGTGAATAGATATAAATGTAGTTGTCTGAATAACCTCCATTTTGAGATGTTCAGCAGGTAGGTGGGAATGACATAAACATATGCAATGACTGTGAATAAAATAGAACTCAGGTATTTTAAGAAAAAAGCTTTATTTAATGAAAATTATTTGCAACAAAATATTAAAATAGTATGCGTTATGGAAACAATGCACAAAGGTAATATGACTCTATCAGTAGTTTAGGACAAACATGATAATTCTGAAAAAATAAAAAAAAAAATAAGGGAAAAGATTAACACAACTTTTTCCCATGTTAAACAATGACATTTTTAAATTGTGATCTAGACAATAGGTTTTAGGGCTATGAGAAGACGAAAGAAAGAAAAGGGAGAAGGCTAAAGTACAGAAGGAGAAGAGGAACAAAAGAAGTAAGGACACATAAAATGTATAACTCAGGGCTAGTAGTTACCCTTTCTAGTTCAGACATTGATACCAATGTCAGAAGTTGTAAATTATCCTGATGTGTAATTTAAAGAGCTAAAACAGAAAATTGGCAATTTCAGCTACTGTTACTTACAGTTATTGGGATTTTATGTATGTGATGAAACAGCCATTCAGCCAAATGAAATGCACTAAAAATTAGCATTACGGACAAAGCAACAGGAATTTATAATCTGTATCTCTGCTTTAGCTAATTTCCTCAATAGCTCCATAGTTATTGCTCTTTGTTTTCCATAGATAATAGTTCTCTCTGCATTCTGGACATTACTCTTGATTCACTGGTACATTCAAAAGTAGGATATGAAAGAAAAGAAAGGTAATTTGAATTGTGCCAGTTTTATAGAAGCAATATAGTTCTTAAAATATGATCAGGAAAGGAGAAAACAGCATTAGAAATAGTGATTTAATTTTCAATCTCATTTTCTACAGAAATGTAACATCTGCATTTCATCATTAAGACAAACATACATCTTTGAAGATGGTTCTAGGGGTACTTATGTTTAATTGGAGACAGACTTCATCTATTTCTGTGGTAACTATTTGCCATATTATATCACTTCATTTTAATACATCATCATGTTGTTTATAAGCAATTCCAAAATCGAATGCAAATACATATCATAGAGACATCTTAATCTTTATTTCACAATGAGGCTAGCCAAAGCAATGGTTATGTTTCCTATTCTTTTTTCATTAATCTGAAAACAATTCTATCATTCTCATAAAAGCATTTATCATGTAATTTTATCCACCAGGAATACCTAAAAGTTTGAAAAAATATAAAAAGCTAGTTATATACATTCAATTAAAAAATTATTCAAGTTGCTCGTGTTTATTCACAGTTTCAATTATTCTGAGATTCTTTTTTGAGAATTCCATGACACTCCTTTATCTAAATGGACAAGCTTGTGTATGGAAATCTATGCCGAGTTCAGAGGTTTTTCAGTTTTCGTTTTTGTTTTCAAATGTCCTTCTTCTTCTTCTTTTTTTTTTTTTTTAAGAACTTTATTGGGGAACAGTGGTGCCATGTTCAATCTTAGTTGCAGGGGGTGCTGCCCACTATCCCTTGCAGGACTCGAGGAATTGAACTGGCAACCTTGTGGTTGAGAGCCCACTGGCCCATGTGGGAATCGAACCGGCAGCCTTCAGAGTTAGGGGCATGGAGCTCTAACCGCTTGAGCCACCAGGCTGGCCTGTGTTCAGAGGTTTTAAACACCAATATCTCCTGCCTTATTATATAAATCTAATTGTATTCTTCATTTGTAAGCTAGGTTTTTACTCAGAAAATAGTACCCGCTTTATGGATAACTATTTTAGCAATTCTTAAATATAATTCCTGTATTTTTACTTTCCTAAAATTCACTGAGAGGACAGCAAAGAATCTCTATGAATGAATTGGAATCTATGTTTCTGCACTAAGTATCTACTAATCAGTAAAGCATGAACAGAAAAAAAATAAGCTTAAAAATGGCAAGGGAGGAAATTTTCAGTCAGTAAACTTGCACTGATTATAGTGGCCTGGCAGCTGCTGAGTCTGAGATATAATGACATAACTATTAGGAATCCCACCAGTTTAACAAACAGGGTCATATGGGAACTACTGCTATTAGAAAGCAATTGACTTCACTTGCCATGGACTTGATATTGGAATTCTGTTGGATTAAAAAATAATGGCAAGAGCTAGCACACTAGTTGCCATCTGATTGAAGGTGACTTACTCTGCATTTTACCAACAAACCTACTTCTACAAGGTTTACATAAGGAAAAAGCATTAAAAACCTTTCTTCACTTTGTCTTTCAATGACTTTTATTATATAAATAAATAAATAAATAAATAAATAAATAAATAAATAAATAAATAAAAAATAAAATCTAACATAGGCAATATTAAATTTAAAAGGTAATGTAAAGGGTGAAAAAATTATTTGATCTATAGTATTCAAAAGATAAAAAGTCAAAATGGCCACTCATGTATTCTATCCCTGGAGTTAACCCTTCACTGTTAAAAAATTATTTGATTTTGATATATGGATACTCGCCTCAATAATATCCTCACAACAAATCTAGCATGTTCAAAGGATTTAATCGTAAAACTCCTTTCATTATGAAATACTGACAAAATACTAAGGAGTGGTTCACCAAAAACAATATATGGTAATCTAAATTAATCTAAGGATACTTATAGAGAATCTAGAAAATTAAATGGGCCACATGATGTTTAGGTAGGTAACCTTCTGGAATATTATCAACCTTTTATTTTCTTCTGATAAGAATAAAAGATGAGTGTGTTCAGAGTTTTATTTTCTGGCCTGTATTTGGAATGCAGATATTCTCTCATGCCTTTTAAGTGAGGCACAATTAGGGTTGAGATCCTAGAATGATATTGACGAAGCCCATGAAAGAAAAATTCTTGAAAAGAATATCACGCCATTTACCAACTGAAGTGGCCAGAATGACAACATTGATTTCAGTGAGAACTTTTTCCTTAAATAAGGATCAAAGAAAGGGAGGGAGAGAGGGAAGTAGGAAGGGAAGGAGGGAGGGAGAGAAGAAGGAAGGAAGGAAGGAAGGAAGGAAGGAAGGAAGGAAGGAAGGAAGGAAGGAAGGAAGGAGGAAGCTAGAACTTATATAGCACCTAAGCTACCCTCCTACAAAGTGTTGACTACTTCCTTCCATAGATAATTGAATAAAGAAGATGTGGTACATGTATACAATGGAATATTACTTGGCCATAAGAATAGATGAAACGTTCCCATGTTTGACAACTGGATGGATCTTGACATGATTGTTCTAAGTGAAATAAGTCAGACAGAAAAAGTTGAGAATATGAATTAACTCATTTGTGGGATATACAGCTGAGAGAACAAATGAACAAGGCAAGCAAACAAGCTTGTCTTAGTAGCTATAAGTACATAGACAGGCCATTTAATTTTTCTGGACCTCAATCTGTGCATATTGGAAGGATACTGTAATATTTCCATTCTAACTTTTTCTAGTTGTAAGACACATATTTTCCCTTTTCTTCTTTTGATTTTAAGGGAACACATAGGTTCAAATATTTGTTCATCTGTTCTTCAACTGTTCTTGGTATTTTCAACATCCACTAAATAGACAATGCTAAAATAGTCTGCCCTCGGAAATCAGTCACTGGGTCTGGCTCTGAAAAGACTGCATTTGTGAGGGAGACCTCCTCCCTTACTTGAGGCATGCTTATGTCCAGACACAGTGTTGCTTTTAAATCCCTGACAGCTTGTCTGGCTTTAACCTATTACTCTATCTTAAAGTGTAGTTTTAGCTCACTTTGACTTTGAATTAATACTCTATGGACCCTGAACTTGTAGCGTTGGATTCAGAAAGCACTCTTTACATCCATTTCCTGAATATTCCATTATGTTTGGTTTACATAACTGCCTATGCAATACAGTGTTAGGCCTATACAAGGCAAGGGTAGTATAAATTTCCCGTTTGACAATCTTCTTTCAGTTATCAATATAAATATATAGAACAAGTTGGATATTTGGCTTATGCTTAGGTGAGACACAGAAACATTGTGACATAATTTAGAAGAGGAAATATTCTACCCAATGGGTTAACTTTGTTCTTTTGGAGGAACCATTCCTGGAATGACAAGATTTAAGTGCTCTTCTCAATGTAGTCAAATTGATCTCATCATCAAAGCTTTATTTTGTGTTTGAACTAAAGTGCTAGAGTCTAGAGGTTCTTAACTGGGGTGATTTTGCAACCTAGAGGTCATTTTTGTTGGCATAACTGGGGGGGATGCTACTAACGTTTAGTGGGTAGAAGCCAGGAATGCTGCTAAGTATCCTGCCATACAGCACACCCAGAACACAGAATTACCTAGCCCAACATGTCAGTAGTGCTGACGTAAAGAAAATTGGTGCTAGACTGATTAAGGGCTAACATTTTATTTCCAAAAGTAGAACAGGATTTTTTTTTCTTCCAAATACGTGGGACTTTACACAAAGAACATAATTTCAATGAGACATGTGTCCAAATTCCATATTTAACATTGGATCCTGTCCTTGTAAAACACATAAGGGAAGAAACAGGAAGAGTGAGAAGGAGAAACATATTAAAATTTTCCCTTCCTGTCAGGTTGGATAATAAGCTGATGTCAGTGAAGAGGACTAGAGTTTTCTAGAAGCCTCTCTGTCTCCATGGAAACGAGGTCCTTTATTTTCCTGTCTGAGAAGAGAGCACTGCCTTCATCTCAGCAGTAACAAAAACAGCTACTTGAAAACTGTTTATTTTCTATTGATGTGAATTGCCTTGGGAAGGTTGTCATCAGACTTTTTCTATTTATGGGCCAACTACTACAGTGTTTTCCTGTAAGACCGGGTCTAATACCATATTTGCCCGAAAATAAGACCGGGTCTTATGTTAATTTTTGCCCCAAAAGTCGCATTAGAGCATATTTTCAGGAGATGTCTTATTTTTTCATGTACAACAATCTACATTTATTCAAATACAGTCATGTCATCTTCTTCTGGAACATCAGCATAACATACTAAATAGTCTGTCTGGCTGACGATCTTAACTGGGGCTTATTTTGGGGGTAGGTCTTATTTTCGGGGAAACATGGTATATGCTGCTTTCCTGGGGCAGCATTATAAAGTGTTCTAACTCAGAGCCACTCTGTGTTCAAACCCCAGCTCAATCACTACCTAGCTACATAAACTGATGTAATCTCCATAAGAATTCTGTGCCTTAGTTTCCTCATATATAAAATGAGACTGATACTACCTTTTCCATACGCTTTTGTGAAAGTGAATTGAAACATATAAAGTCCACAGAACTGCACCTTGCACATAGTAAGCATTTAATAAATTTTGACTATTATTGTGTTTCATCATCATCATCATCATCATCATCATCATCATCAAGCGTAGAAATAAATTTCAGGAAGAGGCTGGGACCCAGGTCATCCTTTCACAACATAGAGCTATAAACAAATGACACTCTTAAGTTTTGATCATGTTGTTAACTTCTAAATTCAAACTACTCTATTTCAATTAAACTGTGTCAGTCAGCTTCCATTAAGGTGTACATACTTCTGTTAACTTAAGGGAGAATCAGGTGGCCAAGCAAAGACCCTCTTGATACAGGTGGTATTTGTTTGGAATTCCAATCCTGAGGTGAGGATTGTCCATTACAGCTACAGGATTACATTGTGCCCATTAAGATTTCTCGTTAAGAATCGGCTTTGAATTCTTTATGCGTTTTTGTTTATCTCTGAAGAAAGCATTATTACCTCATTTTATAGAGTCACTGAAGCTGCCTGAAGGTTGTAATAAGCATTCAAAAAACAAAAAAAATCTAACGGTATCTATTCATTCTTGATTCCAATTCTAGGGCTTTCCCACCACACAATGGAAGCATTTTGTCACAACTCTGCCAGCAACCACAATAAAATAATTTGGGTCAATACTGAGCCTCAGATTTAAAACATGGTATGTGGTGAATTGAAGTTATGCATAAAACAAATCTAGGTATTTTAACCAAAAATGAACCTCAAAAGATCTCAACTGCAATAAAAGAAAATTATTTTCAAATATTTAAAAATTAAATATTTATGTTAAATGTACATAAAATAATTTGTCTATAGCAGAGATTTTAGTTGCCTGCCCAATATTCATTCTTTTCTTTATCCATGATTACCAAACCATTTTTTACTCATGGTGACAATTAATAAAAAAAAATAATTGTGTGTGTGTGTGTGTGTCCCCCTAGCTTCCTTAGTAGCTACTGTTAGCTACAAGTGAAAAGTGTTAGGTGGAACTTGAGAAAATCTCTTTAAAGAGGCTGACTCAATTAAGAAAACATTTTCACACTTGTCCTGTTTCCATCCCACCTTCCCTTCCAGTCTAGAATGTAGACATGCTGACTGAAGTAACACCAGTCATATTAAACCATTAGGAAGCCTTGAGGAATTAAAGTACTGATTATTATGATCCAAAAAGATAGGAAGAATCTAAATTCATGATTAGGATGGAGCTGCTATACCAGTTCTTAACAACCTGTCTCCAGACTTCTTTTATGTGAAAGAAACATACAAACATACAATCTATCTTATTTAGACATGCAATTTTTGTTTTCTGGTAGACACTACTAAACCAAACCCTAATGGATATTGTTGGTCAAATCACCAATGATTTGTTATGTTAATCAAAAATAGAAAGCCAGAATCTATATATTATGTGCATAATGAAGAATAAAGTTATAAAGCTGCAAATTTAACTATCAAATTACATGAATTATATAATTTAATCTGGAAAATGTATTCTATAAAGTCTATTATCATCTCTTTCTTACAGATGAGAATATTATGACTTAGTGGTAGGACATGACACAGACAATAAAGGGCAAAGCTAAGTTTTAATCCTAGATGGTATGACTCCAAAACTATTTCCCTTAAGGTAAAGTGACTTTAATTCAGTCTTATAATGAAAAAGACTTGAGATGAGTTAACAAAGCCAAACAAATGGGCAAGCATTTAAAAAAAAATTATGTACACTTAAAACATACCTGTTAGAAATGTTGGTTTTATAGACTTGGCATCCATGTATATTATAGTTTAAACTGAATAGAAAACATTCATACATTTGACTTTTGCTCACTTAAGGATGAATAGTCGGAAGCCTGTAGTCTGTAAAATGAAATGCAGCAACGGTTTCCACTATGTCTTAGTCAGAATCTACTACATATGTTTAGATAAGGGTTTCTGTGGGTATATCCAAGACACACAAATTTTGTGGTTTTATTCAACTGGCTTACTACAAATGAGGATAGGGAATGATGCTTTTGTAATGGGTCTCTCTCTAGAGAGGAAAGCAACTCCCATAACTAAACATAAGACTTTTTAAAAAAACCCAAATATTTCCTGTCCTAAAAGGAAATTTGTTTGCTTATACAAATATACCTCATTCTGTGGGCATTTATGGGACTGGAAGGGAATAATTCCCAGCATACACAACACACAATTTATCTGGAGACCAACCCTGTTCATTTGGATACAGGGCTTTCATTGACTTCATTTTTTAAGGGCTCTCAGGAGGCTAAACTTGGCTGTTGGTGAACCAAAAGCAGGGGCAGCTGGTTGGCCTATGTCTGGGCCTTTACCTTAAGTATTCTTCCTAAACGAGTTTAAGTAAAGCGGACGTGGAAACTCGCTGTATTAAATAGGGGATTATGATTTATTTATTTGACCTAAAGACTTCTACAGTTACTGAAGACACTCTTGACCCTGTGTTTCTCAAGAATATGCAGTTTTCACAAGCTTAGTGATCTCTACCAGCACATCAGAACGTTAAACACTTCCACATAACAAGTAGAATAGTAATTACTAAATAGAGGGTAGTAATTAGGATCTACAGTCTTCCTTAAGATAAATTATTGTTACTCAAAATTGATCTTTACATGAGACCCTAATTTGTTATCTATATTTCATATTTCTATCTGTATCTGTACTCTAATCCCCATTAACACTGAATTTTTCCCAACACACACATGCAAATACACTGTCTCATTAATACACTGGCACTTACACATTCTTACACACAAAGACATAGTATATCATATCTTGACATTAGTCTTTTGTATTTGATTTGAGAATGTGGTAAGCAGCATTAGACACTGGATATGTAAAAGATGTCATGAACACGTTTTGGGAAAGATAACTCAAAACAGGGAATTCCCTGACCAACAGCATTCTCCTAAAATCCAACATGCATCACAGCAGTTCATTATTTTAAAAGTTTCTTTTGTTGATAGTGTTGTGATCAAAGACAGGGAAAGAAATCCAAAATTAATTGTGGCTTTTGTTGAAGTGCATCACGCAAACTATCCCCCATTACTTGGCAAAGTGACTTAGTAAATAGGTACTATGTTTGTGGGTAAAAATTAATAAGCATTACAGTTGTAAAAGCAAAATTAGAGAATGAAATACAGGTGTTTAAGTATAACTGTTCCCTCTATTTTCTTAGCTTATTATGTTTTTGCCTACGACATGTGTTATTTAAGTATGGTGATGCAAAACCAATATGACTGTCACTTAGGATCCTTTTTATAATTATAGGAATGAGGAGGGATCATTCATTTCCCCATCAGTTCTTTTATTTAATAAATATTTGAATGCCAACTTTAATTCTTTGCGGGACTCTTGGATATTAGTCTTAGGAGGCTTACATTTAGTGGTGGTGACAATTTGTGGAAAGGGATAACCTAAATAACAGTACAACATTTAATAAATCATAATAATCACAAGACAGAGTATGACCATGGAATGAGTATCAATTTATTACATGTTCAAAATTAGGAAAATTTTTCTAATACACAATCTGCACTACAAGAAATACTAAAGGAGGCAATTTGACCAACATGAACAGGGACAATCTGTGGCAACCAAAACATAAAATGGGGGAGAGTAAAGGCCTGAACCGGAATATGGGACTGGAGAAAGTAAGCCTGCTGAAGAAAATGTAATACTCTAAATATCAAACTTTCTTTTACATAAACTTAAGGGTAACCACTCAAAAAACATCCAGAACTGAAACATATACTGTAATAAAAGAAGAAACAGGGAAAAACATCATAGAATACCACCACACAGAAATAATAGACAACAACAAAAAGGCAAAGAAACAATGGAGACACAGTCTTACCAGAAAACTAAAGATAGAATGCTAGGAAATACTCACATATCAATAATCAACCTAAATGTAAATGAACTGAATTCACCAATAAAAAGGCACAGAGTAGCAAATTGAATAAAAAAACGAAACCCAACTATATGCTGTCTCCAAGAGACACATCTCAGCTTAAAGACAAGTATAGACTCAAAGTGAAAGGGTGGAAATTGATATTCCAAGCAAATTGTATCCAGAGAAAATCAGGTGTAGCTCTCCTGATTTCAGATTAAACAGATTTCAGGGTGACAAAGGTAACAAGAGACAAAGATGGACATTTCATAATGGTAGAGGGGACTACACAACAAGAAGACATAACGTCATCAATATATATGCCCCAAATCAGGGAGCACCGAAATATACCAAGCAACTACTAACAGAACTAAAGAGAGAGATTGACCAAAACACAATTATGCTATGGGACCTAAATACATCATTGACAACTATGGATAGATCATCCAAACAGAAAATAAATAATGAAATAGCAGCCCTAAATGACACATTAGGACATAATGTGGACATAATTGACATTTATACAGCACTTCATCCTAAAACATCACACTATGAATTTTTTTCTAGTGTACATGGAACATTCTCAAGGATAGACCATATATTGGGACATAAAAATAACCTCAGCAAATTTAAGAGGTTGAAATAATACCGAGCATATTCTCTGATCTCAAGGCTTTGAAATTGGCTATCAACTGCAAAATGAAAGGAGGAAAAACCACAAATACGTGGAGATTAAACAACATACTTTTAAAGAATGACTGGGTCAAAGAAGAAATTAGAGAGACCAAAAGATACATAGAAACAAATGAGAATGAAAATGCATCCTACCAACATTTTTGGGATGCAGCAAAAGCAGTGTTCAGAGGGAAATTTATATCATTACAGGCCTATCTCAAGAAACAAGAAAAATCCCAAATAAATAACCTCACATTACACCTTAAAGAACTAGAAAAAGAAGACCAAATGTAACACAAGGTCAGCAGAAGAAAAGAAATAATAAAAATCAGAGCAGAACTAAATGAAATAGAGAACAAAAAGACAACAGAAAAAATTAATGTGACAAAGAGCTGGTTCTTAGAAAAGATTAAAAAAAATTGACAAACCCTTGGCTAGACTCACTAAGATAAAGAGAAGACACTAATAAACAAAATCAGAAATGTAAAAGGGGAAGTTATCACGAATGCCACAGAAATACTAAGGCTCATCCAAGAATACTACGGAGGATGCCACCTTCATGCTATGAAATATGCCACCAAATCCAATAGCCTAGAAAAAATGGACAAGTTCTTAGAATCATATAGCCTTCCTAGGCTGAAGCATGAAGAAGTGGAAAATCTAAACAGACCGATCACCAGTAAGGAAATTGAATCAGTCATTCAAAACCTTCCCAAAAGCAAAAATGCAGGACCAGATGACTTCACTAGTGAATTCTGCCAAACTTCAAAGAGGATCTAATATCAATCCTGCTCAAACTCTTCCAAACGATTGAAGAAGAGACAGTACGCCCTAACTCATTTTATGATGCCAACATTATCCTGGTACCAAAACCTGGTAAGGACAACAAAAAAAAGAAAATTACTGAACAATATCTCTGATGAATACAGATGCAAAAATGATGAACAAAATTCTAGCAAATAGAATGCAACAATGCATTTAAAAGATTATTCATCACAACCAAGTAAGGTTCATCCCAGAGGCACAAGGATGGTTCAACATATGCAAATCCATCAATGTGATACATCACATAAACAAAATAAAGGACAAAAATCATGTGATTATATCAATCGATGCAGAAACAGCGTTTGACAAGATACAACATCTCTTTATGATTAAAACACTTAATAAAATAGGTATAGAAGAAAATACCTTAACATAATAAAGGCCTTATATGACAAACCCTCAGCTAGTAATTAACATTGAAAAACTGATGCCCTTTGCTCTACGTTCAGGAATACAACTGCTTTTCAACATAGTGTTGGAAGTCCTCAACAGAGCAATCAGGCAAGAGAAAGAAATTAAAGGCGTCCAATTGGGAATGAAGAAGTTAAATTGTCACCCTTTGCAGATGACATGATGCTGTATATAGAAAACCCTAAAGACTCCACTGAAAAGCTATTAGAAACAATCAACAAATACAGTAAAGTTTCCGGCTACAAAATTGACATACAAAAGTCCATTGCATTCCTACATAATAACAATGAAATCTCAGAAAAAGAAATAATAATAATAAAAAATGAATCTCTTTGCAATTGCAGCAAAAAGAATAAAACACCTAGGAATAAACTTAACAAAGGATGGGAAAGACCTATATGCTGAAAACTGTAAGATATTTTTAAAAGAAAGTGAAGCAGACACAAAGAAACGGAAAGACATTCCATGCTCATGGATTGGAAGAATCAACATAGTTAAAATGGCCATATTACCCAAAGCAATGTACAGATTTAATGCAATCACCATCAAAATCCCAATGGCATTTTTTAAAGAAATAGAACAAAAAAATCATCAGATTTGTTTGGAACCACAAAAGACCCCGAATAGCCAAAGCAATCTTAAGAAAAAAGAACAATGCTGGAGGTATCACACTCCCTGACTTTAGCTTGTACTACAGGGCTACAATAATCAAAACAGCATGGTATTGGCAGAAAAACAGACACATAGACCAATGGAATAGAATTGAGAACCCAGAAATAAAACCACATAAATATGGACAGATAATTTTTGACAAAGAAGCAAAAAACATACAATGGAGAAAAGACAGCCTCTTCAATAAATGGTGCTGGGAGAATTGGATAGCCACATGCAAAAGAATGAAACTGGACTGCTATCTGTCACCATGTACCAAAATTAATTCAAAATGGATCAAAGACTTAAGCATAAGACCTAAAACAATAAACTGCATAGAAGAAAACATAGGTACTAAACTTATGGACCTTGGTTTCAAAGAGCGTTTTATGAATTTGACTCCAAAGGCAATGGAAATAAAAACTAAATAAATGAATGGGACTATATCAAACTTAAAAGCTTCAGCACAGCAAAAGAAACTATTGAAAAAATAAAGAGGCAACTAACTGAATGGGAGAAGATTTTTGCAAACAGTGCCTCCGATAAGGGGCTAATACCCAAAATATACAAGGAACTCATGCAACTCAACAACAACAAAACAAACAACCCAATTGAAAAATGGGCAGAGGACCTGAAGAGCCATTTCTCCAAAGAGGACATACAAATGGCAAATAGACATACGAAAAAATGCTCAACATCACTAATCATCAGAGAAATGCAAATAAAAGCCACAATGAGATATCACCTCACTCCAGTCAGAATGGCTATCATCAACAAGACAAATAGTAACAAGTGTTGGAGAGGCTGTGGAGAAAAAGGAACCCTCATACACTGTTGGTGGGAATGCAGACTGGTGCAGCCATTATGGAAGGCAGTGTGGAGGTTCCTCAAGACATTACAAATAGAATTACCATATGACCCAGCAATCCCTCTCCTGGGTATCTACCCCAAAAATCTGAAAACATTTATCCATAAAGATACATGTCCTCCAATGTTCATTGCAGCTTTGTTTACGGTGGCCAAGACATGGAAACAACGAAAATGTCCTTCGATAGATGAATGGATAAAGAAGTTGTGGTATATATACAGAATGGAATACTATTCGGCGGTAAGAAAAGATGAAATAGGACCATTTGTGACAACATGGATGGATCTTGAGAATATAATGCTAAGCAAAATAAGTCAGATAGAAAAAGCAGAGAACCATGTGATTTCACTGATATGTGGTATATAAACCAAAAACAACAAAAGAACAAGACAAGCAAATGAGAAACAAAATCACAGAGACACAGACAATAGTTTAGTGGTTACCAGAGAGTAAGGGGGGAGTGGGGTGGTAGATGAGGGTCAGGGGGATCAAATATATGGTGATGGAAGGAGAACTGACTCTGGGTGGTGAACACACAATGGGATTTATACATGATGTAATACAGAATTGTACACCTGAAATCTATGTAACTTTATTAACAATTGTCACCCTGATAAACTTTAATTTAAAAAAAATAAAAAATAAAAATTAGGAAAATTTGAGATCGTTTTTGGCTACAGTGATAGGACTGGGCTCGTGTTTTATGCAGTAACTAAATGGGATACTTACAACTTGCTAATGGTGTTAGAAATCTGTTCAGTATAACTATAAATACGAAAGATAAAGATTAGAAAGTGAGTTTAGACAGTACGTGGTTAAAGGGGAACTGAGCTCCTCACCTAAAAATGGAAATAGAACAAGGGCTCTTGTAAATAAGAAATTGTAAATACATGCCATGCTGAAAATAATAATCATATGTAAGTCATATGGAAGTTAGATTTCCTAAAGGTTCTAACATTCTAAAGATTCTAACATTTAGGAAATCTGACTTTCGTATGACTTATATATGATTATTAAAAACAGAAAACATTTTTCATTAGTATCTAATCCCCAGAAAAAAATCATAAATATTTAGTAATATAGATCCTGTGCCACAGAGTAAAAAGGTTTTAAAACAATAGAAATGGAAACCATTTCGGCTTAAAAGAAATGTAGAGGTCACTGATATTATTTAATTGAAAATTGAGGCTATAATTTCTGGTAAAATATGGGAAATAATATATATTCACAGAAACTTCTCCAGTACAGCCCATTTAAAAATGTTAGAAAAATGTTTATGGAGTACATTTTAATGTATGGCAATACTGGGGGAAGGGGAAGTAAAGGCATTCTCTTTACTTCAAATGAATAATGAAAAGCTTCACGTGAATAATGTATGTAATTACATACATACCCACACACCTAGATTCTGACAGGAAGCACAAGATCTCTGAATCAGAGAACAGAACTTTATTACTCACAGAGCATCTTAGCAGTGCTGATTGCTCATACCCCAATTCCCCAAAGAGGGACACAGTGAAGGCTACATGTACCTGCAAGTGCAGGAGGATTTGTACCATAGGAGAGGAAGTCCAAAACGATGACACACAGAACTTCTATAGGATGACTGGTATGTAATGCCTCTCTTCAAATCTGGAGAGAGAGAGACGAGAGAGAGAGAGAGAGAGAGAGAGAGAGAGAGAGAGAGAAGAGAGAGAGAGAGAGAGAGAGGAGAGAGAGAGAGAGAGAGAGAGAGAGAGAGAGAGAGAGAGAGAGAGGAGAGAGAGAGAGAGAGAGAGAGAGAGAGAGAGAGAGAGAGAGACAGACCTACCTTTAGTTTCTAATATAAACAATCCCTCCCTGCTGTTAACCTGTAACTGTTCTTTGCATCCCCTTTTTTTTCCTCTCCAGATGAGAGCATTTATTGTGGGTAAGTTTCCTGTTCATCCTCACATGTTGGACAGGTGGGGAACAATTAATTTGTCTTTCACTTCATAGCTCTCTGAAACAAAAAGTTTTCATTTGGACCTGATGTAAGTCATAAGATACTGGACCTTGAGCTCACCATTATGAGTGGATGAGAATTTTGGTACTCTTATTGCTAAGTGTATTTGCACGCATGAGGGACATGCATATTTATCTTTAAGTGGATGGAGTGCAATAGATTTGTTTATTGTTTAGCAATTTCTCGCTTCTTATCCCCCACAACTATGTAAGGAACATACTTATTTTTTTTCCATTAATGTCAGGCTTGTCATGTGATTTGCTTTGGCCAATAGGATGTCAGTAACCGTAGTATGAACTGAGGCTCGAAATGTGTTTGCCCAGTCGAAATGCCCTTGGATTTCTGCCATTGGCACAAAGGAAGATGTCCTAGCAGCCTATTGGCTTTAGAAGAATGATAGGCACGTGGAGCAGCCTGAAACTTGTCCTACCCTTAGAAGCAAGATAAACTGAGCACAACCTAGGATTTCCAAATATCCATGATTACCTGAGTCTCGAGCAAGAAAATGGTTATTGGTGTATGTCACTGAGTTTTGGTATGCAGCATTTTGTCAATACAGTTGACTGGATTATGACAACGTTCTCCAGAACGCTACATTGTCCTACTATATTATTGACATTATGTTAATCAGACCTAATGAACAGGGACAAATGCTTATCAGAGGATGGGAATACATGTATAGATATTCAGAAACCTACCATATTGGTGAAGTTATTGCAGTTCCAATGATTTCAAACATGACAGAGTATTCACTCTAAAGAACAGTTATTGCATGTTGCAACCTCTACCATGAAGAAAAAGACAGATATTTTGTGGGTGGGGATCTTTGTGGATGTTGGAAGGAGAATATATAGCAATTGAAAATGCTGCTATACTTAGCATCCTTTTTATTTTATTCAGCAATTAATGTTGGAAAATAGTACTTAGTTTCTTTCTTTGTGATTAGGGAAGACTAACAAAAGATATTCTTTCTACTTCAAGAAGTGGGAAGAAGGAGAACTAATCCAACATTTATCAGACATCTGCCTTGTGATAGGCACTCAACAGCAGTTTCTTTGACAGGAGATCCAGGCCTCAATGGAAAACCACACAGCTCATAAAATTACAATATATTATCTCTGGGACTTAAGCAAGAATTAGCCTGCTACAATTAGATCCAAAAAAGAATCATGATTAAATATAAGCGATAAATATGTTAGTTTTAGGGGATCCATAGATTCTTAATCAATTAGTGACTTAGAGTTGGGGGTTGCAGAAAATAGGCATTGATTTCAGGAACATTTGTTCTAAGTGCTATACCTTATGGTTTTACTTTCTAAGGACTTGGATTTGCCTAATTATGCCATCCTCCACAGAAGAGGCAGTTTAGCACAGTGGGTAGAGACTCAAGCTGTGGGCTCAGACTTACTGCCTGAATGTGGAGGACCCTCCAGTAGGACAGCTGATCATGTGAGGAGTTAAAAGAGGAAGGAACATATCCTGATGACTCCTCCTCATTCCCTAGTGAGCATGGTGGTTAGTGTTTGGGCATCTCACAGCAGTCATTGTCCTCTTTTGTATAATCTAATGAGAATTACTCAGTTCCTAGCCAATCCTTGGCTGTCACATGTAGAGAAGTTGTTGGGGGAACCCCTGTATAAAAACAAAACAAAACAAAACAAAAACAAAAGCAACAACAACAACAAAAAACAACTCTTAAAAGCCAAAAAAAAAAAAAAAAGGGGAAAAAAAGAAAAGAAAATACTGCTATACTAATTTATCAGCTTAGTTTGAAGGGTACCAATTTTAAGAGCAGCCTAGAACAAATAAGGTCTCTAAAGCTAGAGATGATAGAACCAATTGATCTAGAGTAGCATTCAAACAGATTTTTTTCCCATATTAGGCCTTTAGATTGAAATATTTATTTAAAAGCCATCAACATTTAAACAAAATTAAAATTAAAATTAAATTATTAGTCAATATTTAAAATATATGAGATTTTACATAAAAAAATTATATTACCAGTTTATCTTCCAAAATCTGGCATACTGATAATTATTGTCATGGAAAACACTGGTCTTGTTTTCCCACATGGCTACAATAAGGTAGACCTGAGTAGTGATAAACCCTCTAATACATGCCATGCACTACAATTTCCTGTCATCCATTACATCCAAGATTATTTATCTTATCTCATCCCTATGGTGTAAGTTGGGTTATATTTTAATTTGATCCTGAGACCAGTACTGATTCAAGTGGAATAGCAGGAAATTCGGTTAACATTAATAGGTAAGGGGTAGAAGTGATAAAGAAGAAAAGAAAGATAAGGTTTGCATGTTAAAACAGCTACCACAGTGCAGGAGTAGAGAATAATTCAGTTGGAAAGCTTTGAGAATTGGTGTATAACATACACTTCAGAAATACCCTACGTGAGGTATGAGAGAGCTGCAGCAATTATACACCCACTGCAGACATCCTTTGGTTGAGAAATGCTCTTGGTGGACTGTTCATTCTTTGGCATGTTGTACTTGTCACATGTACTTAGAGGGTCAGCATGGCTTTCTCTAAAAATAGGGGGAAATCTCATGCACAGAAATGTGGGTGCTGGCAGTTGAGTCGGAGTACAAGGAAAGATGCCCAAGATATGGGTACTGAACTGATAGGACCATATTTTCCCACTGAATATCAATTGAAGCCCAATTCAAAGCCACTTTGGAAGTTGCTTTACTTAGATGTTTAAGTTTGATTCAAAGAGAGATTCCAAAAGAGTTATGATATAGTATTTATTTTCTTTCCCTCTGGTACTACAGAAAGCATAACGATCTTTTGTTTTCAGCTGTTTGAGAATGACCTACACAGATATGGATATAGCCACATGGGTTGTATATAGAAGAAAAAAATGCATGCAAAATATGTGGAGGTGATCTGTCTTTTTCTATAAATCATATTAGTTATTTGTCATATTAATTCAACATATCACTGAACTTAAAAGAGTTAACTCAAATTATTTTCACATGGAAATTTTTATGCAAGTGAAGGAAAAAGGAAAATGTCTGCATGATATGATATAATCTTAAAAAAAAATAGTTGGTAAAAGTCACCCTTTGAGAAATTATATTTTTATGCAATCATAAGGTCTTTCTCTAGATCAAATAGGCAGCTAGCAACAAATAGAAAATGTGAGTCTATTTTACACTATACCTATGTTGGACCCTAAAGCACAGTTCTACATAATGGCTGTCTGAGTTACATCTCTGAACACTCATAACAACCAGACATTACACGGTTTACATTCCACATCTTTCCCAGGGCATATTTAAGTTGAATGAACCTTAGAATTCATAGTCCATTTACTTTCACTGGCCAGTGTAGATTTCATTCTGACTTCAATAAAAGGGTAACTGGATTAATTAATACTGTTTAACCATATTAAAAATATCTTATTGCACTATATGTTAATTCACAATGACAAATTACTCTCTTTTCTTTAAATGTGAAGTTAAAGGAAATGGACTGGAATGGAAGGGGGGGAAAGAAAATGAAAGAACAAGAAAAACTCTATGATAGGCAGTTTATGGGTGGTCTAAATACAATTAGTGGGGTTGCAAATTTCTCTTTAGCTACATGAAATAGAAGTATTATTAAGAATTTTTCATTAACTCTTACCAGTACAGGAGTCCTGACTAGTACTTGAGACAGCCACGTCACCAGGGTAATATGGTGCTGAAGTGAGATAATTCTAACTTAGAAAATAGTGTAGATACCATGTTTCCCTGAAAATAAGACCAGGTCTTATATTAAGTTTTGCTCCAAAAGACACATTAGGGCTTATTTTCAGGGGATGTCATCCTGAAAAATCATGCTAGGGCTTATTTTCCTGTTAGGTCTTATTTTCAGGGAAACATGATATTATTGGTTTTGGCACACATACCAATTTCACGCAAGTAAGAAATACTGTACTTCAAACCTAATTCTGAGAACTAATTTTCTATGCAATATATTACCTTTAAACTTCCACTACACATGGCAACAGTATCCCCTATTCTGTCCCAGTTTTACTAATGTCCAATATTATAACAATATATGTCCCATTACACAGCAATAATGAAGGATATATAGAGAATAATTAAGAGAAAACTTACAATATTTATTGTTGGTGATCTCATCTGAAGACATTTTTATCTTTGGATGTTTGATTGACATGATTGGTAAGTAATACCTCAAACAGGAATTGAAAATCCTCCAGCTGGATAAGGAAAATTCAGCTCATATCTGATGTTTCACCTCTTACTTGTAGCAATTCTTACTAAATTTAAGATGAATGAGAGGATGGAAAAAGCATATAACAAACAATGAATGATAATGTCTGATTATTATAGTAGATTAATAATCATATCATTAAAAGTTAAACCATTTAAAAGGATTTGACTTACCTATTGAGCTAGTATTCATAGTAAGGTACTAAAACAATCCAGATTGACTTAACATTTTAAAAACACTTTCACAATGAATGTTACTTATCTTTATAGAAGCCACAATGGACAGCGTTCAGGACATGTAATCCAAGTCATTGTTCTCAAATATAGAAACTAGCCAATTGGGAAGAACTGCTGACTAATCTCTCTATCTCTCCCCGCTCTTCCCCCCCACCTCCATCCCTATATCTATCACCACTCTCTTTGTTCCTAATGGGAATACATTTAGAAACAGTCAAATCATGGATGACTTGAATGTATTGTTCAGGGGGAAAGATTAAATAGTATAATTCTACAGGCTTTAGGAACATATATTTACGAATGGAGCATACTTAAGAAAAGTGTCAAAGGGAAATTCAAGATCAACTAATCAATGGACAGAATGGTTATTTTGGGACATATGGCATAGTTTTACTTAACTACTCTCTGTGTTTTAATTGAGGTCATCATAAACAGATAGCATGAATATTGACTTCTGAGGAAAGAGCCACCTTAACTTCTGTTTAGACTCTTGGGTTAGATAAGGTAGCAAAGTCCCAGATGTGCTTAGTCACTCTACAGAGTGCCTGTGATAATCTTTGGACACAATAAGACATCTCTGTTTCTTATGTAGAAACAGAAAATTATAAGAATCTGCAAATGTCGGTCTAGGTATACCCATACATTAGCCATTAATCATGTGCTTGGCTGTGCAGAATTCAACACCCTGTTTAGAATCACAAGATAGGCGATGAGGACTCAAATTCTACACAAGCTAAAGTGCAGCAGATAGTCCACCAAAATCACGTGACATAAGTGAGACATTCAAAAATTCTATTTAACTATATGATTTAACAGGAAGTATAAAAAAAGCACAAAAATAAGTTCGAGGAAATCTAAAAAGTCTGCAGCAATTGTGAGACCGTGAGAAATATCTGTTGATGACTATACCAGAAGCAATGTCCCAAGCTTGCCATTCTTGAAAGAGGAACTTGAACAAATTTTGTGTCACTGTTTCTTACTCCATGTCGTTTCTCCTCTCTTCCTTTTTGATCCAGCAAATAGATTTTTTCCTTGGGTTTAATCCTTTTTTTTTTTTTTTTTTTTTTCACAACAAAGAACCTTAGCAAAGGTTCTAGGGTGCCAGAAAAACAGGTACCAGCAAAACAACCTCTTTTCAATTGCCTGTTGAAATGATTTCTTACTTTGCTTGAAGACACTGTTATTGCTTCATTTCAGCACCACCTTGGAAGGGGAAATCCATTATTTTCTTGCCTTATCCCCATCACATCACATTGTTTCCAGACTGAGAGAGTCAGAGCCCATCATGTTCCAAGTTAATAATTGTAGTCAAATATGGAAGGGAAAACCATATTATTTAAAAAATTGGAAAGACTTTAATATTTTATAGGAGATAAACACATGTAGAATATATTATATAAATGGATTTTGAGCTCACTAGACAAAAGAGAGAAAAGAACAAGTTTAGATTTAATCAAATTTAAAACAAAGTGAAATATGGATGAACTTGTCAGAGATTCTGGATTCCATGTGCTAATATCAATCCTAAGGACCTGAAATGGCAATATGGTTCATTAGAGCTCATGATAAGGTTAGGTGATGAATGGCTTCAGTCTGCCTTGTGATAGACTCAGTACCAGGGACCCACCTGTAGTTATTTACTTGGTGTATAGTCACAATAGCTATTCTTAACAATTGAAAAATCCCTACTGTACCTTATTTAACTTATGGGCAAGGGGCATTTGGTAGGAAGGGCAAGTATTCCCTATAGCTTTTCATCCCTACCAAAATAGTAAATTGAAATTTCATCCCTGGAAGAGTCACAGAGGTTTACCTATGCCATCATTAGAAAGTTGAAAGATGATATGGAGATAATGTTTTTATATCCTTGTTTAACAGGCCCTCCCCAACTTTTAGAGACATCATATACCATATTCTAAGTGTGTCTTAAACTATATAAACTAAAATTCCTTCAACACTGTGATATGACAGAGAGTAAATTAAGGACATTCTATTAAATGGTATATTTTCAAGAAACATATTTTGTGGATTATTTTGCCCGGAAGGAGAACGAGCTTGTGGAAATGGTTTATGCTAATTCATGAATTAACTAAATAGCAAGTTACTTGGAATAAACAAGGTTAAAAGATTAGTAACATAGTTTATGAACAAACTGGTAATATCTAAGTTTTAAAAGTCACAATAATGCTCAGTTTATACATGTATGTATAAAAAGCATAGTAATAAATTTTACAAAACAAGTGAAAAGCTTATACACTGAAAATTATAAAACTTTTCTGGCCAAAATTTTAAAAGGATAAATGAGAAACATTTCATGCTCAGTGGACTGGAAGATAAAATATTGTTTACATGGCGATTTTTCCCATAACTGATCTATAGATTTAACATAATCCCTATCAAATTCCAGCAGGCTTTTCTGCAGATATTTATAAGCAGATCATGAAATCTCTTTGGCAACACAAAACACCTAGAAGTGTTCAAACAGTTTTGAAAAAGACTAAAATTGAAGAACTCACATTTTCTGATTTCAAAACTTACTATATAGTAACAGATATCAAGACACTGTTGTGCCAGAATATGGATAGATGTATAGATCAATGGAACAGAATTGAGAGTCCAGAAGTTAATCCTTATATTTATAGATAGTTCCGTAGGTTCAATTGATTTTTGCAAGAGGTACCAAGGTAACTCAGTGTGGGACAGGATAGGCTATTCAACAAACAGTTTTGGAACAATTGGCTATCACCATGCACAAAATGGAACCTCACAAAAGTCACATTCACTCAAATGTATTGTGTATATACATATAAGAGCTAAAACAAATTAAAAAACACAAACAAACAAGAAAACATAGGAACAAATTGTTAAGTTTTACTTGAATTAGACAAAGATTTCTCAGCATAGTCCATAAAAAAAAATAGTTGCTATATTGAGTCTCATTAAAATTTCAAACTATCCTCTAGGATTTACAGAAAAAACTCTTAGAATTTAAGAATAACAAACAAAAAAGTGGACTGTGGAATACAACCATGTTTTCTGAACCTACTGACTGTTTCTTCCATTAAAGTGATGTACTCTTCTTCTTTATGGTTAAAATGTGCCAGTTGATTTCCATAGTTAGGAGGTTCTAACTTTTTTTTTTAGTTTGTTTGCTTGCTTGCTTGTTTTCCTAATCAAGTGCCATAAATCCAACAAATTGGTGTTTTATTTGACTATTTTATAGGAAAGTAGGACATGTGCAAGGAATTGAAAACAAAAATGTTGTTGTGACCTATCAGAGTAATATTTTGTAGAAGACATATTAGCAAATGTTAGATTGCTGCTTTTTTTTTTTTTTTTGAGACAATCTTCCTAGGCATCCTTACATTTCAGTAACAGCAATGTAGTGTTTCTTTTCTGTACAATTTGTAAGAGGATGATTTCATAAAATTTTGTCCTGTAAAACTGAGATAGCATTTTAACTTCTTAACACTTTTGTAATTATAAGCCAAATTAGAATCTGATGAGATGACGATTATTTAGCAACTTCTTTCAGTATAAAGAAAACAGTAGAAATTTACTAGTTTAGGAATATAATTAATTCTAATGAAAATCAGCCCAATTAAAAAAAAAATCTACTAGCCAGAAAAGAATACTATTACTCTTAAAAAAAAAAAAAAAAAAAAAAAAAAAAAAAAAATATATATATATATATATATACCTACATAGAATTTCAGGTCATAACGATACTTGGCAAAGATAGTTTATTTTAAAATTATGACACGTGGTTTTAAGATATGAAGAAAGAAACATTGAAAAAACTGTAACACTTACATTTTCCAGTAGTAGACATTTTTGATTGTTCTTCCCTTTGGGCAATATCATGGATGAAATAGCAATATAATTTTATATAATATGATTATTCTCAAGAACGTGGATTATTTTTAAAATAAAAATAAAACCCCAAAATAGGATATATAGAATTAGAATAAAAGAAAGCTAAGAAGAAGATGTTGCGAAGAGTTACTTTACTATATATAAGAATAAGTGGAAGAACGGTGAGAAGAGACACAGGGAGTGATCTGAGAGGAGGGGTGAGTAGATTTAAGGAACAGATACACCTAAAAGTAAGAAACAAATATAAAAATTGATAGAATTAGAAGGAATAAAGGCAATTGTATAATTCAGCACCCTTATTTAACAGAAAATAAGAGCCGGAGAAATTTAGGCATTAATTGTGATGAACATATGGGCTCTATCTAAGATCCCAGTAGACAGATCAGTTCAAATCATTTACTAACCGTGGAACCTTGACTAGTTACTCAATCTCAGTGTCTGCATTGGGATGATTTAAATTTCGTAAAACTACTTAAAATGCATGACAGTTTTAAAGCATTCTGTATGTTATAAATGCTCCATGTGTGATTTCTTTGGGTGACTCAGGTCACATAGCTGGTTGGCAGTAAATAAGGAAAGCGGGTTTCCTTCTCTCCAGTCCAGTTGTTTCCTTTTCCTTACGTAGCTAATGTGTTCAGTTCCTACAAGCATAAGAAAACTTTAATATCACAAACCTAACCTGTTTTATATGTCTTTAAAAACAAAAGTAATTGATTACAGAAAAAGCATAGCATTACACTTTACTAGGTTCTAACTGTTATTTACTTATTTAATTGGTACACAGATAAATCTGTAGTGGATATTATAACTAATATCTGTGTTTTATTAGACATTATTTGTATTCTATTCTAAGGGTCCTGTCATCGTATATCTCTTAAAAACACTTGTGTAATCTTACCCTTTTGCCTTCAATATGCAATAAAACCAAGTTTTATAATTATACAATTTCTAATTGAGAAATTAAATGTTCATGTATATGTTGTTGGAAAAATATAATAACTCTGCTTACTGTGGTATGTTTCTATTTCTTATTTACAAAGCATATCTGTAGCTTGCTGAAGAAGCAAACTTATTTGCAAGTCATTTTTACAAAACCTAGTCATAGCAACCTGAAAGCACATATAGAACTTCTGAGCCTACCCAAACATCTGACAATAATAGGGATTGACATTATTTTTATTCCTTCCAACTATTTTGCCCTTTTTTGGATTCTCATTTAAAAAGGAAGGCACAAAGCTCTTGGCATATCTCCTTTTATATTGATGCAATAGGAGATTGACTGATTTTTTTTTTTTCTGTCTTTTGTTTCTTTCCTAGTGATTTTCTCAATATTCTAGTTTCTTCTTAAAAATGAAATTTTGCCATGTGGCTTCTAGGGGAGTTCGCATTGTCTTTCTGTGTAGAAACAGAATATGATTTTGATATATTCAGGTTATAGTTGGCTTATATATCACAGGAACAGCTCACTACAGGGCTTTTTGAAAGTTAGTATTTGCATTTACAAGTTCTGTAGTCCTGTTATTTCTAACCTTCACTGACCTGAAAAAAGACTGCAACTATACAATAGCAGGGTTTGCAAGAAAATATGTACCTTATTTTTATGATATTCCATCCCCTCCAGAATAATCATGGCCAATAGCCAAACAACTGTAAGATAACAGCTTCATGCTGTGCTTTCACTGAATGGCAAAAGAAGAATTTCTTCTATTTAGCTTTGACATACATGCATACTGCCCCTCACAACTGAATTGGCCTAGATTAAATCAATGTTTTTGTTTTTGTGGAGGATTTTTTGTTGCTGTTTCTTCTACATTTATGTTTGTTTGTTATTGATCTAATGATAAGGCCCCCCAAAATGGAAAAGAAGCTAGACTCATGCGACCCAAGAATAATTACTTCATTCAAAACAGCAATGTACAGCTAACTGCACAGATTGTGTCCTATACAACATTGGGGGCCATTGTGTGTAGGCCAGAAGTCTATATAATTTTTCTGTAAAAGGCCAGATGATAAACAATTTAGGCTTTGCAGGTCACATATCATCTCTGTCCCTTTTTCCTTTATTATTGTTTTTTTATAGCCTTTATAAATGAAAACAGACAGACAAAAAAATGTTCTTAGCTCATAAGCCATAGACAAATAGTCCATGGGCCAGGCTTGGCCTGTGGGCCCGTGTGTAATGACCCCTGACATAGACTATACATTGAAAAACTATACAGACTTTTCTTTTTTTAGGTTACCATTGTTGTGTAGTGGCTGGTAGACAAGGAAAATTACTATTTCTCTAACAAACGACTGTATATTGATCAGGAGGTCAGCGTCTATGTCAGATATACTCTACCAGTTTCAAACAGTGAACAAAATGGTCATAACTCATCTTTTCATGGATCTTATGTTCTAATACAATAAAAAGGGATGTAACGAATGTTACTAATTTATAGTACAAGGCTGTGCAAAACATTCCTCTGAGAAAATTGTGTGTACAATGACACTTATTGAACAAGTTAAGAGTTTGTTGCATGAATGGTGAATTAAAAAAGGAGGCAATCTATGTCTGATATCAAAGTAGAAATGTCCAAAAGGTAATCAGATATATGTGAGCGTGGAGTTCAAAGGAGTATTATTGAAATGAAAATATAGATTTAGTTGTTATCAAATATATATTTTATTTGATGTCATGGTATTTTGTGAGGCTACCTAAGGAGAGAGAATGTGCAGAAAGAGAAGAAGTTCTCTGAAACAGTTCTGGAATTGTTTATTTAATTAGTTGAGGGTGGTTAACTGCTCGGGGCACAGAAAAACATGTTCAAAAGGGCGGGAGCTAAATAGTTAACTTCAAAATCACAGAAGATTAGAAAATTGATTGTTTCACAAAGAAAAGTGTCATCAGAAGAGTTTATTGTGGCAAAATGTGAAATGCGACAGTGGTAGATCCAATATCAAGATACTATGTGACTATATGGCATAGTAGTGCTGAGGAAGGGGATATCTTCAAGACATTGACATTGGAGTAGAATACACAATCAACTCACTTTTAGAAATATTTCCAGACAATAGTTTAGTGGTTACTAGGGGGTAAGAGAGGTGGGGGGTGGGAGATGAGGGTAAGGGGGATCAAATATATGGTGATGGAAGGAGAACTGACTCTGGGTGCTGAACACACAATGGGATTTATGGATGATGTAATACAGAATTGTACACCTGAAATCTATGTAATTTTACTAACAATTGTCACCTCAATAAATTTAAAAATAAATTTTAAAAAAATTAAAAAAAAAAAAGAAATATTTCCTAGGCCAGTGCTTAATGGTTGCAATGATGCCTCCATTGAAGAGAGGGGGCTAGAAATTGTAGCAGATAGGACCTGTTCTATAGATAAGGACCTGTCCTTAGATTTGGCATTTATTTATTTTTTTTCTTGTTTTTGCTTCTTTCTACCTTCCAATATTTGATTTGAACCTCATATATAACCACAAATTATGTTAAATCATTTATGAAACTCTTTTTGACCAGCATTATTTATGTTAAACCCTAAATAATTAATTTCCATGGTCCACCAAAGTAAACTCCTCAGTTAGCCTATAAATTTTCATTGAATGCCCAGTTTCCATCATAATGCTGTTCTCTTATATTCCATTTAACTTGGGCTCAACAACAAACAAAAAAAAGTGAATTCATTCTTAGCTGCACAATAGGCATGCACAACCTATGGTCCTCAGTATTTCCTGTCCTCATGTTGAAGGGATTATAGCACACTCTCACTGGTAGGTTATCATTACAAAATTTCAGCATAACTGTGCAGGTGTGATCTCTGTTTTTCATTCCTACATTTAATAAAATGAAAATCAATTAAAAGTCACATCACTATTGTATGTTCCATTAATGAAGAAGAATGCCCTAGTTAGGGAGTCTAGCTGTAGACCCACATGTAAACCTGGAACATACTCAAAGATAATAAGAAATAGATGCACTATAAAGAAAGGGTTAGAAAACAGTCTTCTATGTCTTGAACGTACAGTTGGTTGTTTGAGGTAAAGTGAAAACAGATCTTCCCTAGAGTCACACTGACAGTGCTTTCTAAAAAGTATTAAGCAGGGATTTTGATTTCAAGTGGTTTCAGACTGGCAATGACCCCAGGAACCACAAAAACAAAAGAAATTATCTCTGGAAGAAAATCGATTTTAGACCAGGTCAACAGCTGTAGTAGGCCTCCATCAGTTATATTATGAGTCCCAGTTTCTGAAATATTAACATGTGAAAAGCATACCTTTAAAAATCAATGAAATATAATATATAATCTATAGATAATACAGTGATAAAGCCTTAGTGTTGAAAGAAACTGTTCCCAGAATCTTGATGCTACATAAAGTTACTCGCTCAAAGCAGTTTTTGCCACTATCTACCATAATTATGTTGCAGTTTCTTGATGGTATGGCTTGGAAAATGATGGTGAGGCTTGGAAAACTTGCTTTGAGTTTCCCTGCAACTTGGAAGAATCCTATCTTCTACTCACACTCCCAAGAAGGTATCCTAGTGGGAGCAGACTGGAACTACATTCAGTAATCAATTTTCTTGATTACGTCACTATATCGCAGGTCCTTTGCTAAACCTTGTCTTCTTTAAATTCCGTACATTAGGTGTGTTTTGCGTACTATCCAGTGGTTATTTTACAGATTCTCAAAACCACTATTGGACTAATTTACTTTGATCATGCAAAATACGATGAAACGATATCTACTGGGAGAGAGTTGTTTAATATTGTTCAAGAAGTTCTAACTAATAGGGTTATAAAGGAAATTAACAACGACCATGATAATAATAATACTGATTAATAGATAGTAATAGAAAAATGGAGAATATTAGATTAGGTGGTTAGCTTATTAATTAGCTTATTAATGCTGCATTAGCTTATTAATGCTGCGGATGAAGTACAATTATATAATGTGCAATACTAAACTTTTCCCAGACATTTCCATCTACAAATCCTTAAAAGGAAAGGTAATAGCAACAGAAATTTCAATTCTACCCTATTTATCTAGTGACTGTCACAACCTAAGACTGGTTTATATGCGTATCTTACTTTGCATTTTCTGTGAGGAAAGTAATCTTCTTCCATATCCTTCAATGAATTATTTTGTTGCTCCTAATTCCTTACAGAATAACTCACAGAAATGTGCCAGATTACACTAGAAATGTCCATCTTTAGATAATGTAGCTTATAAATCAAATAAAGCTAAAGGAAATGAAATATTTTAGGTGAGTTTCAAATATTGTATGTAATTTGACTTTCTGTTTTGGTCTACCACGTCTGTAATGATACTCCATTCTTTTCCCAAAATAGTCCAGGCACATTTGTATACATTTTATAAATTTTAAATTTAAATTCTAGTCTAAGGCAAGAATCAGTGCTTCTGGGATTCAAAAACTGAATATTTAAAATTCAGAAGAAGCTTTTTCTAAAGTGCAAACAACCATATAATTGATTAAGTTCTTGATATTGTACTTACATTTTATTCTAACAGAAAATAATAAATATTTTATTGTATATAATTTTGCAAATTATCTACATAGAATTGCAAGAAAAAGAAAACACAAATTGTGACTTGAAATAAAGAAAAAAACCTCTTAATGATAATAACCTAAGCTTCAATTTATGTTTGTAGCTTCCAGTTATACTTTGCTGACGTCTATGAAAACAGATATGTATGGTTTCCAGTCATTTTTTGCTTAAATATCTATCAGAACAGGAGGGTTTTATCTCCCTGGGCATCTTTTCTTAAAGTAAATAATGATAAGGTCCTGCTTCTATGTGAAAGAAATAAAAATTCCAGAGAAAAAAAAATCCTGGTATTTTTAGCATCATTTAATTTTTAAATCTATATATTGTATAAGGCTTGCAGTTATGTAAAGCTTAACAAATGCTATTGCTTTCATAATTTCAGTAACTTTTATTTCATAGTACATATAAAATATTTAAATCTTTTTCTGTTACACATTTATTTAGTGTTAGTCTCACTTAAGTATTATTTTGGTAATGGTAAGGACATGTATATATTTTTATTTTACCATACAAAACATTTGTACTGAACACACATCCTGAATATTTGTTGAATGAATAAATGATGGCTATGCCCCTACATTCTATTTAATACGTAGTCTTTCTTTTTTCAATATTGCCATTATCATTACTTACATTTTATTGTATTTTTCTGATCTTTACACAATTTCTGTGTCTTTTAGTTTCTTATGCAAATTTTTCTTAGTGTCTTTCTTACAGAAGGAATATATTTGTATTGATTTTAATCTTATATGAGAATTTCTGTTTTCTAAAGTAATTTTAATTTATTAATATTTCTATTATAATAAATACATTTGACCTTTTCTAATTTTCTTACCTGTTTTCTGTTTTTATTGTTATTGGTAGTGATTATGACAGTGGTTATTTTTTTTTATATTTCATTAAGAGACATATTATAGTATAGTGTTTAATAAGTCAGCTTGACTTTACCATTTATTAGATGTATGACTACCTAAGTCAGTTAATCTCTTTCACATTTATTTTTTGTCATATAAATAAGAGATGATGAAAGAATCTACGTTGAAGCTCAATTTAGCTTAATCATAGATTTTAGAAACATTTGCTTTTAAATAAAAAAAGTTAACCAAAACAGAAGTTTTATCTTTTTATTACAAAGGAGAACAATTTTAGGTTTCCAACAATTCTGAACATGTATGATATGTTAAGATAATGTAAAGCGAGTTTTCTCATTACTTTATGCATGTAATTTACTTATGGTCCTCCAGTCTTGAGTCTGATTTACATTATCTCTAGTTTGGATATCTTGTCTATATTTGCATTCTTATGTCATTGTAAGAATTATTTAATTCATCTTTCTTTTCTTATTTGAGTTTTCTATTTTCTTCTAGGTCTATTCTCCCTATATATTATTATTTTCCTATTTCATAAATAGCAAGAATATTGAATTTACTTGAGGATGCCAAATGGTTTTCTAAAAGTTTCTTCTAGATCCTGCAACATTTTTGGCTGGTGTACTGTTTTTCTCTTTAAGACGATAATCTTTTAATTTATACTGTAGTATTTTCCTTACTTTCCATTTTTTATCTTTATTTTATTCTTAAAGAGATCAAAATCTATTTAAAATTGGGATTTTTCAACAGATGGACTTAATGATTAATCCTTGGCTCCTTCACTGTCTGCCAAGAACAGCAGGATTTGCCTTCTAAAAGTCTGCATTGGTAGTACAAATTGATTTACACAAACTCTATCGCAAACTCATTTTCACTGATATTTACCTTGGTATTTTTCCGTCTCAAAGTGGGAAATATTTCTATTTTCAATTCTTATTTCTTAATACTGTTAAATGAGAGAGTGAGTAGCTGAAAAATACTAATAATACCCAATGTGCATTTCTAACTGCCTTTATCTCTCTTCTTTCTCCTGCATTGATTTATAGCTCTAATATCTATATATGGTCATATTTAAGAGCATACTGTTCTTGTTGTCTTAAATAAATATCTTTGTACAGCATAATTATAAATTTTCAATTTTCTAGTTAGTAAGGATTTTTTTTTCCTCCATGATTTTAGAAATTCAAGTAAAAATGTAGCTTATTTCCCCATGTGTTATATAAGTTGATTGAGATAACAGAAGTCAAATACAAGTCAAATACACAAAAGTCAACTCTTATTCTATATGCTATCAATGAATAATTGGAATCTCAAGGAAGAATAATATTATTTAAATACACCAAAAAATGAAAAGAGGAAAGATATTCTCAATTATAAATTCAACAAAGTATGTATAGATCTGTGTGGACAGAACTGTGAAACACTATTGAAAGAAATGAAAGGAAATCTAGATCAATGGAGATATGTTCCTTGTTCATGCATAAAAGATACAATGTTATTAAAATGTCAATGTTTTGCCCTGACCTATAGATTCAGCACAATCCCATAAATATCTGATCAAGTTATTTTTTAGATATCAACATTTTTTTGTTGTTTTCTAATAATGTACCATATTTATTTTGTATTACTTTTATCTTTGACCCCCTTCACCTATTTGTCCCCCTTCCCACTCCCCTCCACCTCTGGCAACCACCCATCTGTTCTTTAATCTATACGCTTGTTGTTGTTTAAATTTCACATATAAAAGAGATCATACAGTATTTATCTTTGTTTGCCTGACTTATTTCACTTAACATAATGCCCTTGAGGTCCATTCATTTTGTCATAAATTGCAAGATTTTATTCTTTTTTAAAATATTACACTGTGTGTGTGTCTGTGTATGTGTGTGTGTGTGTGTGTGCATGCACACATGGATATACATACATAAACATATATATGTGCACAAACAAATCACATAGTCTTTATCCATTAATCCATGGATGGACACTTAGGTTGTGTTCATATTTTGGCTATTGTAAATAATGCTGCAATGAACATGTAGGCGAATATATCTTTTGAAGTTAGTGTTTTTGTTTCCTTTGGATAAATACTCAGAAGTGGAATTGCTGAGTCATATGGTGGTTCTATTTTTAATTTTTTTATAAATCTCCATGGCTATCTCTGTGTCTTCTTTGGAAAAATGTCTCTGTCAATCTTCTGCCCATTTTTTAATCAGATTGCTTGAACTTTTTGCTGAGTTATATGAGATCTTTATATATTTTGTATATTAGTCCCTTATCAGATATATGATTTGCAAATATTATGTCCCATTCAATGATGGTCTTTTCACTGTGTTGATGGTTTCCTTTTCTGTGTAAAAAAAATTTTAGTATGATGTAGTCCCACTTATTTATTTATTTTTTTGTTGCTTTGGTTTTTGGTGTCAGATACAAAAAAAATCACTGCAAAGACCTATGTGAAGTTGCTTACTGTCTATGCTTTCTTCTAGGAGTTTTATGACCCCGGCTCCTACATTCAACTCTTTAATTGATTTTGAGTTACCTTTGTGTATGGTGTAAGATAGTGGTGAAGTTTCATCCTTCTGCATATGGCTATCCAGTTTTCCCAATGCTATTTATTGAGAATATATAATGGGCAAAGAGACTATCCTTTCCCCATTAAATACTCTTGGCCTCTTTGTGATGAATTAATTGACCAATATATCCATTGGTTTATTTCTGGACTGTCTATTCTGTTCCATTGATCTATATGTTTGTATGCCAATCCTATACTGTTTTAATTATTATACCTTTGTAATATAGTAAAGAATGCATTTATCTAA
This sequence comes from Rhinolophus sinicus, assembly GCF_036562045.2. NCBI lineage: Eukaryota > Metazoa > Chordata > Mammalia > Chiroptera > Rhinolophidae > Rhinolophus > Rhinolophus sinicus. The sequence goes on from NC_133753.1 coordinate 144,221,918, forward strand.
GAATGTATTTATCAAGAACTCCCTTCTTGATTTTTTTCAAGAACAGTGCACATATATATATACTTAATCCTAATTTAACAGCCTTTTAAAACCAGTCCATAAACTGATATGTTTTGCCTCATTTTGTTTATCAATTTTTTCTCAATTTTATGATATTTTGAGTATTTACCTTTTCTTCATCATTGCAGATATCTTTAGTGTGAAATTAGGAGAGACTGCTTCTGAGCATAAAATGAGACACTTTTAAAAATGGAAGTTTCTATTTCTGTTTTGTATCACTTTTGTTTTTAAAGTGAGCACATACTCATATTATAGTTGTATTAAGCATTTTTCTCAAAATTAATTTCCATTTAGTAATCTCCTATGTTAGCAACATTTTAAAACAGAGACAATAACAATAACAAATAATTATCAAATCGTGCCATTATGTGTGATACGTACTATTCCAAAATCTAAAGCTGTATGCTTGCATGCAGTTGTGTTTAACCAGATCTAAGGCAAAAGCCTAGAGACCAATCTGGTTATCTGTTTGATGTTCAGACAATTGACAAAATCTTCCAGAAATTAAAATAATCCATGTTTACTTAGGATTACTAGAGTTTTAGTATGGGGATGCAAATGGATATATCTGGGAGTAAATTATTATTTATCCTTAATTTCATATAAAAATGTTGTTTTAAATTTTGTAGCAAGACCAAATGACAATAATTTGAACAACAGCTGTATATTATACATAGTAGTTCTCTTTCCAGAGAGGGGAAAAACAATATACTTCTTGAATTATACACAAAATGTCAACAATATATTTTTGACATTATGTGCTTTTTAAAAAATTTTGAGCTTTTTATTTTCAGTGGACACATAATTAGGGAATATACCTACTAAGCTTAAATTTATCTGATATAGTATACTTAATGATTTCCTTTTACTTTATTCTTCAATTTTATTAACTCTATATGATCTATTCTTTCTATTTTGTAAAAGTACTTTTTGGTTTTCCACAAATTTTATGAAATAGCAATGGCAAATGCAATGAAATACTCAAATAAATCTCATAAAAGCAACCCTGAAATATATCTTCTGGACTTGAACTTAGATATCACTCTGTTAGCTGGTATAGGGAATCCAGATTAAAATACAAAATGTGTTTGGAGTTGCCAGTGAATACTGAACTGATATGAAGTTTATATATGTATTCTTTATAAATTTCTTGGACTACCAATCATTTAAAATTATGATAATTGAACTTATGTGTGCATTTAAATTACGTATATCATGGAAATTTTTAAAAACACGTATATATAGTGTTTCTAAGTCAGCTGCTTAAAAACTGATTTTTTTTTGGTTTATTTTTGAGATGACAAATTCAATTTCCCACAGTTAGCTAAACCTGTGTATCATTTTGACTTTATTTTCCTTTCCAGTATTTTCCAGTACATCATCATGTATCTCTTCCGCTGAACTGGTGGCTCTCTTATCTTGCTCTTATATGCTTTGCCTTGGCTTATGGACTCTTTGCAAATATCACAGCATCAAACTGTTAGCATCAGGCTTTGGCTGGCTTTAGGGTTTCCTTATTATGTACTAACACTGTTCATTTTCTCTTTCTTTCAGCTTGTGTCCCGCATTCTGGATTGAGGCTTTTCTCCCTATTTCTTTAATCTTTCTGTCCTCTCTTTCTCTCCCACCCCCCACATATTTTTTTTTTTTTTTTTTTTTACTTTTTAAAAATTCTTCCCTTTCCGTTCTATTGTATGGTATATGATATATAACCCTCTCTTTCCCTTTTGGCTATCTATTTTAAGTTATTATTTTCCTCTAATTGTGATAAATTTTATTTATCACAAAGAAACTTATCATTTGATGAGAGGTGGCCATGTTTCTTGATAGAACTTTCAGAAAAATATCACTCTTGGGAAATAAACTTTACTTCTCTAGTACTTCCAACAAACATTGTGACTCAGTAAATGGCAGCAACTACCAAAGACTATTTTTATTTTTAAATCACAGAAGCTTAGTAATAACTTAGAGGAAAATACATGATGAATGATTTATAATCTTTTATTCTTCACCATATGCAGGTTATACTAATGGAGCTACAATAATATTACAGAGGCAGTTAAGTGAAAATATTTCAGCATTGATTCTATATTGAAACCTAGATCTTACATTTGTACTTGCATCAGGAATAATTTTATCAGAAATATTTATCTATCTAAGCATACCTCAAGATTTTTCTCAGTATGATATCACATAAGTGTCAGAGGATAATAATTGTAGTAGCTCTCTTGCTCACCTCTAGTCACTCTAGTCACTCATCCTTGCTAAATTATTTAACTTTATTTCATCTCACTGCTTAAAATGGGTTAGTGTAATTAAGTTTCACTAAGGAGTTAGTATCAAAAATTTACCTCTAAAAGGATGTCCATTTCTGTTCTTCTATCTACCACTAAAAAGAGCCTAGTGGGTCTCTGTCACTTTTTTCTCATCCAGCAAGCTTTGCCGCTACTCTTCCAACCCTGTTCTGATAGTAGCAATACATCTTTGCCACGGAAACTATCCATTAACAATTGCATAGAAATGTATTCAATCAAGGTACCTTATTCTTTCTTAACTGTGTACCTGTATTTAATCTAAGCTGAAATACCTGAATGTTCACTGGCAGAAATGAAATCCCGTGGGGTATAACACAAAAAGCAAAAGTGATTTTCTCTGTGATTAACCTGTCCCTTAGTGTTTCCTATCTAGATCACTGCAGCTACACTAGAGTCTGTCCTTCAGAGGCTCGGTCCTTCTGCCTTGCTTATGAGTCTCTGATTAATCTTATGTCTTCATAGCGTTTGGGTATAGAGCATGATAAATTAGCCAGAGCTGGAGTCTGTTGCTTACAAGCAAAACCCTACATAATAAAAGAAGTATAATATTGACTAAAGTATATATCTCTAGGACAGATTTTCAGTGGGAAAAAAAGTTGTTAAAAGTTGTATGGTTTCTATGGAACATTCATCATCTTTGGTTTGACTTTAAGTGATTTTATGCTTAGGATTTTTCTGTTCAATCTCTATTTCTACAAGATAATGTAATAAGGTAGGTTTAGAATCTTTATCTCACTGTGAAGGCAGTATCTACTCCCTGATCATTCCTTTTTCCAGGCCTTGAAACTAAATAGAAACTAGGATTTAAAACAAAGGAGGAATGAAGAAGGTTGTTTTATGCATCTTTTAAATCTTAAAATCAGAAAGAAAAATGTCTCTTAGACCCACACTTGCCTAGTGTGTGATCAGGAAATGTTCAAAATCCCTATCACTAGCAATCCACTGACATCATTGGTTCAGTTGAAATCTTCTATCTTTAGTTTAGAGACTCCTCTGCTCTGTTTTTTATCTTCATGAACAAAACGAGATTGGTATCAATTTTAAAAATGTCTGGTAATTATACATGTATAATTTTACAATCAATAGGTACTCCACTATATATGTGGGCAAATGAATAGGCTCTTTACAAAACAGAATATCCAAACAGCCAATAAGCATATAAAAAGTCATCATTTTATTAGTCAATCAATGAAATGCAAATTAAAACTACAATGTTCTACAAGTACACACCTATCAGATTTAAAAAACTAAAAATCAGAAAAGTACCATGTATTGTGAAGGATATGGAATAACTTAAACTCTCATATGTGGCTGACAGGAATGTAAAACTGATAGAATCTGATAAAACTTATTTATGACCAGATTATGACTCTCCAATTTTACTCTCAGGATTTACTCATAAGTAAATATGTACATATATTCATAAAATTATATGCACAGGGATGTTCACAGTGACATTAATTATACTTGCTCAAATAAAAACAATACAAACACCATCAAAAGTAGAATTGATAAGTAAATTATATTTATACAATAAATAGTACTATATGACAATGAGATGAATGAACCATAATCACATAAACCATATGAATAAATCTCATCAACATAATGTTGAATGAAAGAGGTCAGTTTGCAAAACACATATATATTATACAATATAATTTACATAATATTCAAAAACAAATATAAAAAGGTAATGTATGATGCTACAAATAAGGATAATAGTAATGCTTGAGAGAGAATAGTGTCTAGAAGGAGGAGAGGGGTTCCAGAGTTTGTAATAAAGTTCTGTTCTTAATCCAGATGCCAGATACACCGGTTAATTCATTCTGTGAAAAAGTCATCAAGCTGTAAACTTTTGATCGGTGAACTTTTTGGTATAGATGATATACATGAATAAAATATTTACAATAAAAAATAAGTAGCCATAACAAGAATCAATGTTATAGAGTTTGAATATCTCCTTCTAGGAGACAAGACTTACATGATACCAGTCAACAAAGTGTGTTTATGTTTTAATATTGCACAAATCTTTAAAAACACCCCTAAGTTTCTCATCTACTACTTCTATTTCTCATTCTGTACTCATTATTGAAATAAAATAAATCCATAGCAATCAAAGATATACTCGTTTACCAATGCAGAAAGGACATAATTAATTCTGTTAGACTAATGGAGTAAAACAACTTATGAGAAAGGTACATAACATTAGGTGCTACCAAATATTACTACTGTGAGCAATTGCGAACTTTCAGAATATTTTTGGTGTAAAATTGCTCATAAAATGTATGAGATCAGAAATGTAAACGTACTCAATTAAACAACAGTCTGAAATATCCATGTTCAGTGTAAATGTATACTATCACAACATGTCTAATTAACATAGTGTGGCTTCTGTGGAACTTTATTTGGGAAAGCAGTATTGTAAACTAATAAGAAGCTAAGGAAAGTTGATTAAAATAAATTAAAAGAATTTTTAGCTTTTAAATTGGGGGTCAGGGGGTAATATGGATGATCCAGTGAGAAACAGCTGTCTGTTTTTCTCTTTAGGTATGATAAATTCAGAGCATAAGAATAAGTAAGGATAATGGGCTTTAAAGAATTTTAGTGGGTTATTTTGTTTTTATAAAGAAGGGAAATAAATATATTGCAATATTAGTTTAAAGAATCATGGACAGATGAAATATATGGTGATGGAAGGAGAATTGACTCTGGGTGATGAACACACAATGGGATTTATAGATGATGTAATACAGAATTGTACACCTGAAATCTATGTGATTTTACTAACAATTGTCACCCCAATAAATTTAATTAAAAAGAAAAAAAAAGAATCATGGACATATAAGACTTAAAACAAATTAAACACTAATCATGTTTGAAGGAAGTAATTACAACAGAAATATAGATACATATTATATACACAGAAATTAATCTCTCAACTCTATTTTCTTTAAAAAAGTCTCACCGTTTCTTTACTTGAACATTTAATAACACTCAGCTCCTTCCCCCTTGTCTAGTCTTTCAAATTTACCATTAAACATTTCTCCTTTCTAGGTAACCCTCACATATATCTTTCTTCTTTCTCATTCCCAATGTCACATCCTATCATAGGCCCTTACCCACATGATTAAAATACTGACCTAAAACCATAAAACTCCTAGAAGAAAATATAGGGAGTAAATTTGCAGATATTACTCTGAGTAATATGTTTACTGATATACCCCCTCAGGCAAGGGAAGTAAAAGAAAAAAAAAACAGATGGATTACATCAAACTTTAAACTTTTTTTAAGAGCAAAGGAAACCATCAATAAAACAAAAAGTCAGCCTACTGAGTGGGAGAAAATAATTTCAATGATACATCTGATAAGGGGTTAATATCCAAAATTTATAAAACACTCATTCAGCTCTACATCAAAAAAACAAGCAACCCAATTAAAAAATGGGCAGAGGACATGAAAAGACATTTCTCTAAAGAGGACATTCAGATGGCCAACAGATGAAAAAATGCTCAACCTCACTAATCATTAGAGAAATGCAAATAAAAACCACAATGAGTTACCACCTCACCCCAGTCAAAATTGCTGTTATCAATAAATCAACAAACAACAAGTGCTGGTAAGGTTGTGGAGAAAAGGGAACCCTCATGCCCTGCTGGTGGGATTGCAGATTGGTTCAGCCACTATGGAAAACAGTATGGAGGTATCTCAAAAAACTGGAAACGGAACTACCTTATGACCCAACAATTCCATTCTTAGGTATCTAGCCAGAGAAATCCAAGATGCTAACTCGAAAAAAATATATACACACCTGTGTTTATTGCAGCGCAGCTTACAATAGCCAAAACTTGGAAACAACTGAAATTCCCATCGGTAGACAACTGGATTAAGAAACTGGTACATTTATACAGTGAATTGTTACTTGGTTATAAAGAAGAATGAAATCTTACCATTTGCAGCAATATGGATGGACCTAGAGAACATTATGCTAAGTGAAATAAGTCAGTCGGAGAAAGACAAATACCATATGATCTCACTTATAAGTGGGATCTAAAGAACTGAATAAATGAGCAAAGTAAACAGAAATAGTCTCAGAGATACAGAAGAAAAACTGATGGTTGCTAGAAGGGAGGGTGGTGGGGATGAGGAAGAAGGTGAAGGGATTAGAAAGCATAAATTGGTAACTACAATATTGCCATGGGGATACGAAAGACAGTTTGGGGAATATAATCAATAATGTTGCAAAGATTTGTAGGGTGTCAGATGGGGACATCTTATTTGGGAGACCACTGCAGGGATGGTGCAGATGCTTGACCACTGCAGTGTACACCTGAAGCTGAAGCTGAATAATATTGTATGTCAACTATAATTTATTATATATATAGTCATGAGACATGGAGTACAGCATAGGGAACAGAGTCAATGGAATTCTAATAGATATATACAATGTCAGAGGGGCAATAGATTGGGGGAGGGGGTTATCACTTTGTGAGGGATGAAATGTCTATTACATTGTTTTGTACACCTGAAACTGTACAAAGAGAGAGAGAGAGAGAGAGAGAGAGAGAGAGAGAGAGAGAGAGAGAGAATATATAGCTCCTAGCAGAGCTTCTTTTCTATACCTTGTAATCAGTCTGGTTTACTGGGCATGGCACTTGCCAGATTTGAAAATCTCCATATTAAATCAGTGTCATCAATCAGCGGTGTGCTGTAGTCAGTTAGTACCTGCTTCTGGAAGGAGATAGTGTACATTTCTTTCTAACTCTATGTTTAGTGATATCATTTTTTTTATAGTTCGATATTACCCATGGTTGAGAATTTATATCAGAAAATCAGTAAATACTGCAAAGAAGCATTTTTTAAATTTTTAGTGGAAGGCTGTTTTTGTTTGTTTCGTTGTTTTTTTGTTTTGTTTTAAATTACCAGCACACTACTGCATTGAATCACATATAGGATAAACCACATATTTCATAATCTAAACTTCATATTCTCCAGAATGAAACTATTACTCGACTATATATCTCTCTCTAGCACCTGTGCAAATAAACCTTTCTGTGTAGTTTATTTACTTACTCTTCCATAATTTAGGGACGGTTACTCTTACGCTTGAACAACAACTGTGTTCTAACTTTTTCTATGCCTAGTAAAAGTTCCTTACCTTTTGTTATCAACCTTTGCATAAAAATTTACTTTCTTGATCATGTTCAGAAATAACACTCTTTAGAAACCTTGTTCCTCCACTTAATATTTAATATGCCATTTATAACTTTACATAACTATTATTTTATCTGTATGCATGTTAGTTTCCAAGATTTATATATTATGCAGCTATCCATTCATTCATTTATTTAGTTATTATATATATCCATGTGGTCACTAATATGTTCTCTTTGATACAAGCATCTTGCGATTAAGGACCAGACCTTTTAGTTTTGTTTACCCAGACAGACATATAGTTGTTGTTCATTTCCTTAATTTACCAAAGACATATTGAATGCCTCTAAGTTTCAGTAGATGAAATATTATATCCTATAATTTATATTAAGTATTGAATAATGATGTTCAAAAATCAGGTATAATTTTTTTTTAAGGTGCCGGAAATTTGCCTTACATAGTGGAAAGGAAATTTAAGAGATAGCTACTGATTTCAGAACCTCACATCAAATTGTCTTCAATCACGTAAGGCAGTCTGTGTGTGTGTGTGTGTGTGTGTGTGTGTGTGTTAACTTGATCATTCAGATTCTTGTCTCAAAGATGTATTTTTCTTTGCATTGTTTGTATAGATTTGGTCTTAGAAAGAAAAACAGGAAGCAGTATCAAAGAACTTCTACACAGCAAGAAGTCAGCAGATTGATTGCATGTCTTTTATTTTTTATGACATTTTCTGCAAGTCTTGTTTAATTTATGTACTCATTTCCAGATGAGGATACCATATACCCGAACATTTCCTTCATCTATCACAAGCAATATTCTTTACTATCTTAATATTAGTCAACAGTGTACACTAAGTTTATAAATAAACCAGCTGCAGTTAATCACCTGCATTTTCAAGGAATAATAACATCAACTTACATGAAAAGCTGTACAAGCTGTGTTGTAGTTGAAATTTTTAAATAACAAGGGATTATTTTGCTAACGTTGATTTTTTTTTTTCAATTTTTCTTCTAGCAGTTGCCAATATTGATAAATTATCTGGTCAATTATAAAGGGACTTGGTGTTGGCATGACTAGAGGTAGAGGAGTATATTAAAATGTTTGTTTTCTTTAGAAGTGGGAAACCCAATTCCATCTAACCAGACAAGGTATCTGGCTCTCAGAAAGAGGAGTAGAGTGGAGCTGGCTTTAGGTACAAATTATCATCTTGGTCTGAAACTGCAGTGCTGGAATGCTGACCATATTTTGGCTTTGTTCATTCTTCTCTAGCTTTATTCTCTCACTAGTTTTGCACATGTAAAAAAGCATGTTTTCTCTGTCAATATCCATATGTAAATCTCATGGGATTGTTTCTTGTAATTCCTGAGATGCATGTTCATCTCTGATTTATGTCATGCCCATGCTGCATGGGGGTGAATGAAATCCAGGGCAATAAGATGAGCAGCTTCCATCCAAAATGAAGGAGTTCCACAAAGAGTCTTGCCAAGAAAATACAAGGAGGAGTCTGGGAATGTGCTACATTGACAACAATGGTAACTTACAGTGATTTACAACTAGTAATAAGTGACCAAAAAAAAAAAAAATTACTTAAAAAGCTTAACACCTACATCTATGACAATATCAATAACTTTTAGAATATTTTCATATCAATATTATCATCAGTAAAACAAAAATAAACAATGATGTTGTGATTCTTTGAATTTTATAAATAAGGAAAATTTTAACCACAGAGTTTAACATAGCTGAATTTACATAGTAAGGTGAATGAGATGCCATGTATTCTGCCTACCCTAGGAGTCATCAAAAATATTCAGAGTGAAAAATACCATTCATTCATCATAATTTACTAACAAAAAAATCCCTATTTCTCTATAAAATTGAGGTCTCATATTAAATTATTAAGGATGTGAATTCTAATTAAGTAATCCATCCTCTATGCTCATTTGACCATTAAATATATTTTTTAAATGCACATATTGAATATGTATTGCCTTAACCCAGTTTCCTTTGAAAATAGAGACTGATACAAAACTTCTATAATATGATTTTACTGAGAAATACAACCTAAAGCTACAAGAATGAGAAATAAAAGGGCCTCTAACTAATCAGAGCTTCAAGTTATAAAGTTACAAAACAGCACAAATCCACAGCTGGGTTAATGGGAGTGATAATGAGAGAGAGATGAGTCCTAATTTTACCCTTTGTCTCCAAGGCCCATGCATTCTAGCTATGTGGGAGAGACTCTTACTTATATTGACTATTTTTGCAAGGCATATACAGTATGAGGAGTGTTCTCCAACTCTGCTGAGTCGTCTGTAAGCCAGCTCCTTACCTCAGTCTTCAGTAGCTGTGGTCCACTATTCTTTTTTACTGACTGCTTCTGAATGATGGACGGGATATATTGGTTAGTGCAAAAGTAATTGTGGTTTAAAAGGTTAAAAATAATTGCAAAAACCTCAATTACTTTTGCCCCAACCTTATAGTAAAATCAGCAAAATCTTGGATCATGAGCCCATTTTCCCAGCTCCCTTTCTATACAATGGACTTCCTTTATCCAAGACAGTGTTGTATATGATACCACATTAATGGATCAGCCGATCTGTAAGCCTCCTCATTGTGCTGGCAGAGGTAAACAGAGTAATACGATTTGTTTCATAACACCTCCAAGGGGGAAGGTATATGATATAATTGATCAGCCACCAGATGGCTACCTCGTCTCCCCAGGGGTGAAGGAACTTCTAAGACTCAGACACTCTCTCTGCTGTTGGTAGTTGGACTTTTTCTTCATCAGGAATTTGGATGATAATACCATATCTTCTAACAAACTTACATTTGATGAAGTTTTTTTTCCTTATCAATAAGAATATTACCTACAGTTAAAGATTAAGTGGATTATATAAGCATTTTTAATCATTTTAAGGTGCTATTAACTTAAGCATCTTGAAATTATAGGTTAATTTTGATTTATTCTCTTCTATTTTCTTTACATTTATAGTGCTGTGCCAGTTTAAACAGTTGTATACACAACGTATTCAGGAGGATATTATTTTGCCAAAATTAAAATTCATAACTTTATGCATTATTTTCTAGTTATCTTAATGAAAATCCCTTCTAAAATAATTGTATCAGGCTAATGAATAATGCATACACATAATTTAATAGATTAATAAAATTGATGAGGATTGGTTTTACACAGGGAAATATGAAATGACATAGAACAAATAATAACAAATAATATGGATTTATGTCTAAAGAGGCAAGATAAAAAAGTTAGCAAAATCTAATTTTAAGTGAAAATTTCAAGTGAATATTTCACAGAGCTCCATAAAAATCTACTAGATGAAACTTCCTCAAAGACAAACCCTGGCATGAGATCAAAAGTATATTACATATTAATTAAAAGTTGAATTAAAACAATAACAGCATAGCCAAAAGCTGTATTTATGCATTGCAGTAAATCTATTTCATATCATGTGCATACCTATATTAAAACAGGCAATGTGCTAAAAAATTTTATCAGGATTAAGTAAAATATGTCAGTAAACAGTTAACAATTAATGTAATCACCTATTCAATGTTAAAGTGTTGAACCTCATATTAAAAATAGAAATGATTAAATTTTAATTAAAGTAAAATTAAAATTAACTGGAAAATATTTATAATGCAATGTAAATTTGAATAGGGTTATATTTTTTATGAATAAAGGTAGGTAGGAATGTAAGTTACTACAACTACTTTGTAAACAGTTTGGGATTATCTAGTTAAATAGAACATAGGCACACGCTATGACTAACTGTATGCCTAGCTATGCACCATAGAGAAACAATTTATGTGCCTCAGGATGCATGTGCTCAAACGTTCGATTGAAATTAAATTGCAATAAATTGAAAATGTCTACAAATCCACTAGCAGAAATATTTATAAATAAGTCATGGTAGGTAATCACACATTGGAATACGTAAAGCAAGAAAAATGAATTAATTGCAGCTATATGCAATAACATGGATACATTGCACAAACATTAGATTCTATGAAAGAAGAAATTACAAAATAATAAATGTAGTATAATTTCCACTTTTAAGTTAAAAATCTAGAAAACAACTTTATATTTTAGGAATAGAATGTTTATATAACTATTACAAATAATACATTTATTATCACATATGTCACCATTGAGGTTACTACTAAAGCAAAGGGAATACTTTTCTGTGAAGTGACCGACAGGAAAGTTCTGGATTCCGGAAAGTTTATTTTCCTTACCTGGTAATAGTTAAATGACCATTTGCTTTTAGGGAGCTTTCAAATTGTACTTCTATTTTATGCACTTTTCTCTGTGCAAAATATATCCCGCAGTGACGGATGGAGTCACCAAGGTAAGAACAACGTAGATCAATCAATAGCTAGACAAAAAGATGAAAGAGAGAGAGACAGAGATTCCAACCCCCAGATAAGATTGGCTGTGGGTTATACCGGGCTTTTTTGTACATTAGAAAAATAGTTCCCCTCTTCCTGTCATTTAATAACTATTGATCAAATTACATTTCTATCCTTACCTTCACTCTCATCTTTCAGGTTTGCTATTTCTGATTTCTCTCAAAAACAGCCTTGCTTTACCTCTAATATTTCAGGCATGCTCCTAATAAAATAAAATCTTGCAAGCCTAGTTTTCTGGCATTTAAAAAGTCATTATAGTAATAGCAAAAATATATAATGAAGGAAAAGAAGAAATTGGTAGCACTAATATCTCCCTAGTTCTCCTCTTTTTAATAGCAGGATCATTGAACATGCTTTTCCAAAAATGTGATACTAACTTTTAGGAGAATCTAATTTTTGTGTGAGGATGTAAGGTGATATATTTGTTAAAATCTGCATAAATATATCTGAGCAAATATTTAATTTCTCTGTGCCTCAGTTTATGAATCTGTAAAATAGAGAAAATAGTAGCACACACCTTATAGGGTTGCTATGAGGATTATGGAGATAAACCTATAAAAATCATTTAGAACCATTCCTGGCCCATAAAGTAGAGTTATGGATGATACTTGTCCACAATCAACACCCACTGTGTACTCATGACCTAGTTCAATAGTTATCAAAATGGATCAAATCTCTCTTCTTTTCTCTCTCTCTCTCTTTCTCTCTCTCTCTCTGTCTCTCCCCCACACACACACAGTAGTATTATTAAAATTAACATTAACAATCAGAATACCATTTATATGAAATCATCATTCTATCTGTTTCTCAAAACATCGTTTTTGTAACTCAAAGATTCAGACATGTTCTACACATTTGATTGACATGACTCTTAAGTCTCCTTTAATGACAATAGATTAAAATTTGGCATCATGACATTAAGTAGGTTTGTAAAGTGCTCAATATTTAAAATAAATGATTCAAAAGTCAACAAAAACAATTTTTCAGATTTCATATTGTGCATCAGTGTAGATTTTCTAAGTGCCAATATTAAAATTGTTTAATGCACTACAAATGCAAAGTAGTAACCATTCTGAACCATCCTGTACTTATCTGTTAGGCAGGTATATATTCAGTAGAAATACTACACACACTTGGGAATCTAACAACCTATTTTATTTTTTAAAAATTGATGGTCTTAGAACTATGAAATATTTGATTAAACTCATGGGAAAATAGTTAATACCCAAGGCTAGAACCATGTTTAAATTATTTATTAACTTTTTGAATCCAATTTTGTTTTTAAACATGGCTTCCTCTTTATATCCAGAATAAAGAACCACTGTGTAGATTTTCAATGTATCGAATCAATTTCTTGAACTGGTTAGTCACTCAAGAAATAGTTTATCAGGGAATTTGATAAGGCACTAATCATGTTAAAGCAGAGTAGGTGCTTCTAGACAGTTCCGCAACTGGTCTTCAAACTGAGTATAGTAAGTTTGATAGGTTTTAATATATCCAAAAGAAAGTTATAATGGAGTTCCAGATTCTTTATGATTTTTTTTAATTTTGTGAAATAGAATAGAATGTCTATATATCCAAAGACTCAATAAAACACCCAGAAATTTTACAATTATATCAACATAATTTTAAAACTGGAATAAAGAAGAAAAAGAACAGTCTTCAAAATATGTATTTAAAATGAACATAAAAATGTCAAAAAGAAAGTTATAACAGAGTTCCAGATCCTTTATGATTTTTTTTTATTTTGTGAAATAAAATAGAGTGTCTATATATCCAAAGACTCAATAAAACACCCAGAAATTTTACAATTATATCAACATAACTTTAAAACTGGATTAAAAAAGAAAAAGAACAGTCTTCAAAATATGTATTTAAAATGAACATAAAAACGTCAATGTGTACTCCACAGTAATATGTTTTTTAATTATTAAATAATACAGCAAAAGTGAAATGGAAAATGAGCCCAGCTATCTGGATATTCATTCAATTTAAGCAAAAAATTTTGGTGGCATGAATTATCAGATAATTACTTTAATTCTTCATTTTATTTTGCCTGTGTATAAGCCAAACCAAAGATGAATCGTATCGGTAAAGAAAAAATAAACCTAATTTTATAACATTGAAATTTTTCCCAGATGGAGGAATATTTAAGTAGAGTGCTTAAAATTCACATTTTAATTCTTTAATTTACTGATATTTGAATCTGCAGCATAATGTGTTCCAAGTGCAGATGTTCTTATTGCTAGATTCATCTGTGCCAATAAAGGAAAAGGCATGTAAATAAATACAGATTTTAATCTTTGATTCACCCTGTTTAATAGAACCATGCATATACTCAAAGATTTGCTTTACAATTGTAATTCAAACACACAATATTTGTGTATTGAAATTGTTAATTATTTGATTTTAACTATATAATATCCTTCATGGACATAGTATCATAAGATAATGGTCATTTTTTTTTATATATAAAAAGTCCAAATCCCACCACTACACTATGTCGAACAATATAAATTCAAAACAGCAGTGAGACACATTTTTCTAAAATACATTATTTGGCAAATAAACTAGTTAATAGCACAGATATGATAAATGTGATTGTAATATAATATAAATGATTTTATACATTACTTACTTGGTTTTGTTTTATAGGCAAATCATATGTGTACTTCAAAATATTCTCAAACATCCATAATTTTAAAAGTCTTCCATAAAATAATTTAGTAATTCTAGTTATTATTTTTTTGTAGATAAAATTTATGTAAAGCAAATTTAATCCTGGAAACCTTTCACCAATACACTCACCAATAGGAAAGATTGATTTATTATGCACAAAGTTATGCAAGTTTTGCAGTGAGTTTAATTCTCTAGAATATCATCTACAATCTTCTAAAGATGTTAAGATGCTGCAGGGTTAAATAAGATCAGACTAAAGAACATGAAGTTTAAAAAAATAATTTTGTATTCATTTTACAATTAATTTTCTTCATTTTTGAAACAACAAATTACTATGTTAAAGGCAAAAGAGAGGAGATTCTAATTTATCATAGTAGATGGAGTAAGGAGGAAAATGTCCCTGACAAGTGTACTAAATATTGTTTTTTTAAGTATAAAGACTAAATAAGAGAAATGCTCCTGTTTCAAGCACCCCAAATTAAAAAACATAATGATAAACATATGACTAAGCTCTTTTACTTTTTAATTCAAGACATAAAAGCAGATAAAAGGTGAAGTCCTCAGTGTTTTCTTCCTCTCTCTTTTCTACGCTAAAGGAGCCACGCTCATGAAGCTGGTGTCGTTCTTTTGTACTTCATTACTAACTTATGGCATCGTTCACAGTTTAGCTAAATTATTCCATAATATTGCTGCTGTGGGCATCCATTTTTGTGTGGTCAAGCATCCTGCAAGGGCATTGAAATGACTTTAGCCCCTCCTGCCAGCATATACCCTAGATAACAGACTGTAGAGTAACAACTAAAGTTAAGTTCCTGAAATGATGCCCCCAACATTGTGTGCACCTTAGGGAAAACCCCCATAAAAGTTACCAAATCCCTGCTCTTTCTGGTTTGAATTGACCAATCTGGCTTTAACCCAGGAACCTCAAAGCACTCCACCCTCAGATCCTAAAAATGGCACGTGCCTCAGGTCCTGCAAGCTTTGCTCTCTCTGCCTGTGTTCAACTTGCCTTAACTTCCCTGTGTACCTCCTCCAGACCTATGATTAAAAACTTTATTTCACATTCCCTTGCAGGCTTATGTTGACGAGTGACCTACCACTTTAGAGCTCTACTGAACAAATGTTGATTTAAAGTTACAACAGGTACATATATAAACAGTAATTTTTTAACATTCTAAGTTTGTAAGTGATTTTATTCTGTAGGTGATGTTATCAACCGTGTGATATCTATTCATCAGTATGATTTCAGGATTGTAAGTGTTAAACACAGACAAGTACTTACTTCTTTCACCAGGACTAACATTTCAGGCTTTTCCTGTTTTGTGCTATGATAACAAACATAGCATGAACATCTATGGATGTGTCTTCATGTGCGAATGTACAACAATTTTATAAATGTAGAAGTGGAATTTCTGGTTCCTGGGTTATTCATATTTTTATCTTTCAATGATCACTATCCTTTGACTGCTCAGAACTTTATCTTCAACTTGAGAGGTGTAATTTCATCTTTCCTGCTAAATTTTGATGAAACAACAATATGGTCACAACATTTGAGAAGATGAGTGTTAAAAGATAAACTGTGGAAAACTGAAAAAAAAAAAAAGAGTTTTTTGAGCAAAAATCGATTTGAATCAGCCTGCGCCAACCTGGAAGTGATTCAGGGCACTCCGCTGATAGGAGCTGGGGGAGAGACTTTTATAGCAGAAAGGCAGAAACATACCAAGGAAATTATTGATAGACTATAGCTTAAAGCTTAGTTGGCTATTTGTGATTGATTGTCCTTAGCTTTCAATTTTGTCACCTTGTGGCATTTACAGGCTTAGATTTTGATTTGTTTACATAGGCCACCTGCACTAGAGCCACCTCAGTCTAATGGCCTTTTAATTAATTTAACAAACTTAACGAGAGAAAAAGAACAACATAAAATACAAGAAGCTATTTATGGGGATCAAAATGCATTATTAAAATATTTTTCTCTGAATTTAATCCTCTGAAGTGATCTGATATTTATTTTAGGCAAAGTATTATATGTGCTCAAATTTGAGTTGCTGTTTATATCCTTGGTAAACCAGCATGAGATCTAAAAATTATAGTGATTTCCTAAGCGTTGATCAGAGTGCTACCTATCCAAAATGGGTTAATCAGTGTGGAAATAAGGGAAATCCTTTCATATCCACTCTTGGCATGCAATCAAGAATATGGCTTACTCAAATCTGGAAAGGATTATCTGCTTCTATGGAGAAGAAAAAAAGTACTATGGACATACTGTTAGCAGATTTGGCATTTAGTACCTGATTTAAATGTCGTTACTGGATAATCATTTAACATCTAGGACCTCAATTTCTCACCTTTAAAATTATCATAATAGTTTCCACTTTGTTTTTGTCACTGGATTATATAGAAGTAATTAATGGATATAAATGGGCTTTTAAAACTGGTAAGATATGTAAATGTATAAAGTGATTATTCAGTACTTCCAAACACATTCATAGAATAATGAGGCCAATGAGCATATAGATTTGGTGACAGAAAGGATAATCTTCGAGATTCTGAACACTAAACATATCGCCATGTATTACTGCTATGAAACCCATATGTACATACACACAGAGGAAAAGGGAGAGGGAGAGGGTGAGGGAAAGAGAAACACACACGCACACTCACAAAGTCTTTAATTACATTGAAGCAGTGTTATGATGTTCTAAAATGTACTTTGAAACAACTACTACCAGAAGAGCGTCCTTGATAGCATTAATGTACAGATGACAGTTCAGATGACTGTGACTCTTTCTGGCATTGAATCTGTGTTAATCAACAGCCTGAGTAAATGAACCAAGAAAGTGTCTTATGATTGCTGTTAACCTCAGCAAAGACAGAGGCACGAACAGCCACAGTGACAGCTTCATGAACACCGAGGGAATTGGTACACTGCTATTCTCTGCAGAAGCTGACAGCTGTTTAAGTCATCTATGGTGTAATTTCTATTTGTTTGACTCTATTTTGTGTATTTGGTTCTGTTTTTAAATTCCAAAATTAGAATAGAAATTATGTGAGGCTACATTAAGGTGTAAGTATAATTGCTTCAATCAATTGTTGCTTAATTTGGCTAGTAATTGATCATATAAGGAGCAGTTTAATATGTAAATATGTATACATGTGTGTATATACGTATATGTGTGTTTATATATAATACATGTGTATTATATATAAACACACATATACATATTTACATATTAAACTACTCTGTATATGATATATATATATATGTGTGTGTATATATATATATATATATATATATGTATATATGTCAAATGCAGACATCTGGATATGGTTCAAACTGGGCATCTGTCAGAGTTAAAGAAAAAAGTAATGCTCAGCAATTTCTATACTATTTAATTCTATCTGTATTGGCTTTCTCTGACTGTGATATATACGTCTAATGAGATTCAAATTCAAATTTCTTTTAAGAACTACTAATAATTGACTTTATGCCAAGTTTTCAACTTTTTAGTTCTCTTTAACTATTCAATGTCTCTATGATTCCATGAATCTATATTGTTATATAATTCACAAAAATGTAATGCTGAGTTGTACTTTATAAATCCAAAATCAGTTTTAAAAAAGCCTTACATTTGATATGAAATATGGCTAACATGGCTTAAATATTAGCACTTAGTTAAAACAAACTTTATTTAAATATAAATGCTGTGTATGAGCTTAGATGACAACTTCTGTTTCCTAACAATTATATTTCTTGTATTACCTTCACTAAGGAAGAAGAGCTAAGCGTGATGGACACATTCAAAGTGTTTATTTAATGAATCTATATAAAAAACATGGTTTACTTGAGGATGACAGAAATTGGATATTTACTGTTTAAATATTAAAATACATTATAATACACTAGAGAAAGTAGAAAATATGTACTAAATATGCATATAAAGAATACTGAATAAACATGAGAGAATGAGAAATATTGTGTAAGTGAAATTATATTTAGTTTCTAAAGTCTTTGGCAGATATGAAATATTTGTATGTTATTTTAGAGTGTGGGTCAAGAAACATAATTGGAGGTTATGACATTCAGCCTATCTCAAAGATGCATGGATTTTTAAATGAGCTAGTTATAGATCCTAATGAAAAATTGTACGCAAGGTTAATTTTTTGGAGAAAAACACAAAGAGCAGAGCAATCCCATTTTGATAGATTCACAGATAGAAAGACATGCATAGATATACATATAGATATAAAGCCACACACACGCGCGCGCGCGCACACACACACACACACACACACACACACACGAGGTGTGACAATTAAGTTTGCGAACTTGTTGCAACCATGTTGTTGACCTTTTTTTGGTATCAGAGAGATATCCATTATGAATTTGTACCATCTGGACAAACAGTTCACCAAGTTTGCTATTTGGAAGTGCTGAAAAGGCTGCATGAATAAGTTAGACGACCTGAACTTTTCGCCAACAATTCATGGCTCTTCCGTCACAACAATGCACCAGCTCGCAAGGCACTGTCTGTGAGGGAGTTTTTAGCCTGTAAATAAATAACTGTATTGGAACACCCTCTCTACTCACCTAATCTGGCCCCCAGTGACTTCTTTCTTTACCCAAAGGTAAAGAAAATATTGAAATAGAGACATTTTTATGACATTCAGGACATCAAGGGTAATATGATGACAGCTCTGATGGCCATTCAAGAAAAAGAGTTCCAAAATTGCTTTGAAGGGTGGACTAGCCACTGACATCGGTGCATAGCTTCCCAAGGGGAGTACTTCAAAGGTGACCATAGTGATATTCAGCAATGAGTTATGTAGCACTTTTACTAGGATGAGTTCACGAACCTAATTGTCTAACCTTGTACATATGTATGTATATATACACGCATATAGCAGGTATTAGTCAGTCATTGGTGAGGATATGGAGCAGCAGGAACTTTTATTCATTACTGGTGAGTGTTGAACATGGTTAAACCACTTTGGAAAACATTTTGGCAGTTTCTTACAAAGCTAAATATAACCTCAAGAGATGATCCAATCCTTACCAAATTCATATAAAAACATGTCTACACAAAACTTATATACAGATATGTTCAGAAGCTTTATTCATAATCTCTAAAAACTGGAAGTAAGCAAGATGTCCTTTGATAGATGAAAAGATAAACTATGGTACATCCATACACTACTACTTAGCAATAAAATGGGATGAGCTATCAAATCATGTCAAAACTTGGAAGAATCATATATGGATATTGCTAAATGAATAAAGCCACAGTTCATACATACTATCAGATTCAATTTAGAGGACATTCTAGAAAATACAGAATCTGAAGACAGGAAAATGGTAAATGATTATACGTTTGGGGGAGGGCATTGACTAGGCAAAGCACCTAAGATTTGGGGAAGGGGGTGTTGACATCATTCCATATGATACTGTAATAGTACGTATATATAACACCAGAAATTTGTCAAAACCCATAGAAATTTATAGCACAAGTGAGCATTTATGCATGCAAACTTAAAAATACATAGATTTAGGAGATAGAGGAATCTCATGAGGAACATAGACTATGAGAAAAGAATCTAACTGTTTTGAAATGTGTATGAAATGACGTGTGTGTGTGTGTGTGTGTGTGTGTGTGTGTGTGTGTGTGTGTTGGAGGGGAGGGTGTATAGAAATGCTGGCCCATGTACCTTTGGAAGGGAATGGAGTCTGTAAAAACAAAGGCAAAAAGAGCTGTACATAATTGATAAAGTTCTTCACCATGTGGGTACTGATTACAAATTCAGAAATCCCTATACATATATACCAGAATGAAATGATTAAACATATGACTGGCAGAAGGTAAAGCAGGGTTTCTCACTCCTGGAGAAGGACATTGCAATCAAGAGGGAAGGCTGGACAGTTTCATGTAATAATGAATTAGAGTTGAAGGCATCAATATAAACTCATGTTTTATAGATATGCATATACACTCAGGTTAGTGAACACACATATATTTTCCTGTTCTTTCAAATGAGACAGCGTAGAAATAAATGATGCCACAGTAGTAATGAGCACAGATAGCACTCAGATCTTGGATTCTAATATCATTCTCCAGTAAAAGGAGCAACGAGTTTCTGGAGAAATAGCTGATTCGGTAGCTGATCTGGGAATATCCAAGGTAAGATGAAGCATTCCGTATTGTCAAAACAGAAGGTAATGATTAAAAAAGTGATGAGAGTAACAATTGTTAGTAAAGTTACATAGTTATCACCCCAATCATCTTTAATAATAAAAAAAAAGTGATGAGGGTATGCCAAAGGAACACATGAGCCAACTGAAGGAGTCCACAAAGCCCAAATATGGAAGAATTGCAGATTTGAGCAAATAATAACTAAATATTGGAGTTTAACTTCAAATATAAAATAATTATCCATAAGTCTATACTAATGTATAAATAGATGACTGAGTAAATAAATAGGTGGAGTAAATTGACCAATCTTTTGTTTAGAAGAATTCCACATAATTTATGTGGATACTCTTCTATTCAGGAACTGGAACAAACTTCCCACTCCTTATGTATAAGCTCTGATAGTGACTTCTTTTCCCAAAGTATGGTAGGTAAAGGGGGGAAATTAACTGTATTTGTTCTGATTCTGTATATACCTATAAATATGTTTTATGTTTATTGCTGTAATTAACGATTCTAAATTGCTTTCTTTATTTGGTTTGATTGGTTATATTTTATTTTCAACAGAAAAATGATAGTTATGTTCTAGCAGGAAAACAGAAAATTTGACCAAGAAATAGCAGTATATTTTCAGAAATCGAGAATGCCATTTAAATAATTGTCATTGGATTATAAACCTGTCAACAAAGCTTTGTTTCCTTGAAATTTCAGCTCAATACTTCGAAATTCTAATACAGTTTAAATTTGAAGAGATTTTCTTCATACTTAGATTTATTTTTCTCTCAGAGCCTGAGTTCATATGTCAAATTCTCACACCACAGGTAAAAAAAGAAAGAAAAGTGTAAAATTTGCATTTGCAACTCTTTTTAAATAAGCGATACTGGAGGAAAAAACAAATAGTCAGAGTGATTCAATAATATCAGATTCCTACAGACCGACTCCCTTTGAGTAAATATATTATGAACAGACTACATACAATCAAACAGTGACACTGTAAACAAAAATGAATACGAATGATGTTGAAAGATTCTGAAGGATTACTGATCACTAATACATTGGAAAACATATTCTTGTATTCACATATTGTGCATTTCTGTCCTAGGCGAAAAGTATTGTAGTTAATGGGCGAATAGTAGAATTATGTAGGAGAGTCTTCATCATTACTTATTGAAGCTTTACTTCAATATATGCAGTGGAATTATTCTAAGATTCTGGCAAAATTTACTAAAAACACTGCCAGCAGTCATTTCAATGAGTTGATAAATTTACATTTTTCTATCTCAGTAGTAAAAAAAATATCATTTTCTGTACCCCATGTGATAAATATGGTCCGTGCAAAAGTAATTGTGTTTTTTGCAATTATTTTTAACCTTTTAAACCACAATTACTTTTGTACCAACCTAATATATATATATATATATATACTGAGGGTGCCAAAAAAGTGTACACACATTTTAAGAAATATTGTCTATGTATGACTTTTCAAAGTTAAATTGAATTATGGTAGCAATGTATAGTATGACGTTCACTCAAAAGATGGCATCGATCAAATGAATGCTAGCGTCACCATGCGACGGGCAGGACAGTCAAAGAAAATGGCAGAAGCATAGTTGTCATTTCAGGAGCAGAAGACCATTTTGAAGTGGTATTTGAAATTCGAGAACGTTCTCTTGACTTAACACCCCTTGACTTTTATCTATGGGGGAACCTTAAAAGATGTGGTGTACCATAGAAAACCAGCTACACTGGTGGTACTTCAGGAAGAAATTGAAATGGCATGTGCAACGATACAAGTGGACACTTTGGTGAACGTTGCTCAAGCAGTAGTTCACCATAGTCAAAGGTGCCTGGACGCTGATGGTAACCACTTTGAGCACCTCTTGTAATTGCAGAAATCAAATGTGATTTATATTCATCTTTTGTTATCTGTATATATTGAGTGTTACAATTTTAATACAGTTTTTTCATTTTTAAAAATGTGTATACATTTTTACACATGGTTAAAGAATATGGTGAATGTTTAAATTAAAAAAAAAATATTATAGTAAAGGACACATTGCCATTAATCCCCCTCAAAATATTCCCCTCACTTCAAGCACACTTACCATGTTTCCCAGAAATTAAGACCTAGGCAGACAATCAGCTCTAATGCGTCTTTGGAGCAAAAATTAATATAAGACCCAGTCTTATTTTACTATAATATAAGACCGGGTCTTATACAATATAATATATAATATAATAATATAATATAATATAATATAATATAATATAATATAATATAATATAATATAATATAATATAATATAATATAATATAATATATCGGGTCTTACATTAATTTTTGCTCCAAAAGGCGCATTACAGCTGATTGTCTGGCTAGGTCTAGTTTTGGGGAAACAGGGTATCCCATCATTCTTGCCACTTTCTGAAACAGCTCTGGAAGTCCTCTTTCATGAGTCTCTTTAGTTATGCCATCATGACTGCCTTGATATTCTGAATCTCTTGAAAACATTTACCTTTCATGGTCATTTTGACTTTGGGGAAGAGCCAGAAGTCACAGCATGCTAGATCCAGTCAATAAGGTGGAAGAGGACACACAATAATATTTTTGTTTGACAGAAATTGCCATACCAGAGGCTCTCTGTGACACGGAGCCTTTCCATTGTGTTCACAAAATATGGTGAATGCTGCAGCCGAGTGTCATCCAACAGAGAGGCAGGGGTCTTCAATATGATAAGTAGTACGTCAAACCTTAGTAACAACAGTGTGTAACAAGTTTCAGTTTGTTCATCTCAGTCAGTCGAGTGTGAGCTACGATTGAGAGAAGATGTGTTTTAAAATGTACTGTAAATCATCCTCCATCATGACAACACTCCTTTGGGATATTAATATTTAAATAAATAGACTTGGTAAAGTATATTACCCTCCATAATGTGGGTGGGACTAATTCAATCAGTTGAAGGCCTGGATAGAACAAAAAGCTGACCCTTCCCCCAGTAAGACAAAATTCTGTCTGATGGTCTTTGAACTAGAATGTCAGCTCTTGGTGGTTTTATAGAAGCTCTGGCTTTCAGACTTGAACTGCTACTTTCGTTCTGCAGATTTGGGACTTGCCAGCCTACATGATATAACTATGTGAACAAATATATACACTATATATACTATTTGTTCTGTTTCTCTGGAGAACCCTGACTAATACAAACATCAAGTTCTTTTTCTGTAATGATGAGAAGTAATCACATTAAATTTATCAATGTGTTCTGCAATGATAAAAAAAAAAATATTTTCTTTAGAATGACTATTATCAGGTAAGCAAAAGTAATCATTATTCCTGTTAGTTGTCCGAGATCAAATTGAAATAAATATATTTGAAGAAAGAATTGCATAGCCAAGCAATATCTCCTGAATGCATGACTCCATTGCTCACTCATTTTCCCTTAATAAATGCAGATATGTATATAACACTGAACATAGTTATTTGTTATTTCTTGTCATATTCTCTTTCATTAAATTATATGCATTCTTAGGTTTTTGATGAATTTCCATTTAAAATGCTAAAACAATAATACATACCTTTAACAAAGTTGATTGGTGTGTGGCAAGCTCTACATGCACTAATTAGAAAATTGGTGGTGTAAATCATGAATTCATTTTCAAGTTGTTTACAGTCTACTTGGGTAATGAGTACATTTTAGAAATCTTTTAGATCTCAGGTATAAAATTTATGTTTCTTAGTAGAATGTAGTGTGGTATTTTATCTTCTTTCCATTTGCATTTGGGAAAAATAAGGATGAACTCGTGTTTATTATATGAGAAAACACAATAATTATAAGTTTTTCTTTAACCTGAAGATGTAGAATTATTTGCTCTAGTTATTCTTTCTAAACTGTGTGACTATGTATAATCAACAATATATTCCCGATGACATTTTAGTTGTTATTTTTAACTAAATGTCATTGTATCTAATGTATTTCCTTTTAACTTTACCGTAATTATAAAAACATTGTTTGAAAAGCTATAAAGAATGATAACATAACACAATGACCCTGCAAAAGTTGTCTCCATATACAATTTTTTGTATTTAAATACATTACAATAAGATTGTAAAACAATATAGGTTGTATGGTAGAATCTTACAAACAATGATTGTGAAAGAGGGTATTTCCATATATCCTGATAAGTGCCCTCAATTTATTCAAAGACAAAGTTTTTTGAATTGATAACATCAATGCTAGGAGATAAACAATTATGTTTCCTAATATCCAAATGATCTATGCCAGGTGGTGTTTTTGATTAACAGCTTAAGTGCATGGGAAGAACAGCAGGTAGGTAATGAGATGTGTTCTGAACCAGAACTATCTTACACTCTTTAATAGGAAATCCACTGTTGCAGACAGTCTAGAAAACGTAAGGAAAGCCATTTGCAGTTTTACAAATGTGACAGCATCTGTCAGATTTGAATTAGTACGCATATTACTGTTTTATTCACTAATATGTTGATACTTAAGTGAATCAACACTTATGAATTAAATCTTAAATTATTTATTCTCTTCTTATTTATCTGTATTTTTTTTCTTTCTTATGAACATCCTCCTCAACAATGCAATACATATTCCTCTAAGAGTTATTCTTGCAAATATTCAGTAATTTGTGTTGTCCTTTCTTGCATCTCTCACTGTCTATCAACATTGGTTTGGAAAGATAGTTCCAAAGACAGGTATTTTGTTATTAGCATTTTTAAATAACCAGAATAAGCCTAATCCTGTCCTATTACTTGTAAACTTAATGGTGGAATTGGTCAAATCCAATTTTCCACTTCATGGTGTTCTAGAAGAAAAATTCATAAAAACATAGTCTTTGGTTTGGTTTAAAGAAGCAATGTGGATTGAATTTTAGATTTAAACATACCTGTTTAATTCTCTGGTCAGTCATTCAAGTCGCAAAAAGCCCACTTGAATTCCTAAGTTTTTAAATTTGTACTCCACCATCCAGAATTTCTAGATAACCTGTGCCACTTGTCAGTTTCCTAGATGGGCTTTTCCTTGCCACCAAAGTTCAAAGCATTTCCTAAGGAAAGTACAGAATTAGGAGCATCTTCTCAATCTGTCCTAAATCTCTCTTCTGTAGGCTCACTCTCAAGACAGAAATTCCTACAATTAGTGGCTTTCTTTGTGAGAAAGGCACATGTAATAGCATTGCTAATTCTATAATATGTGTCAACACAATAGGACCTATAAACATCTTAGCAGAAAATAGTAAATCTCATCAGGTAGCAGAGATGAAGCTCCCAGGGAATTTTTACAGGACAAGGTGGTATTGTTTACTGATTACAAAGTCAATAGAAGAGTACTCAGTTGTGTTTTGATAAAAGGTGATGAAGGGGGAAAGAGGGAGAAAAGAGAGCTGGAACAAAACAAGAGAGCATGTTAAAAACAAATGTTCCCTTTGTCCAAATTTTCCTTTACTTATCTTTACATTCCCATACCCCAGTATGTTTTAAGACTATATATACAGCCTTTAACATTTTTTTCTTATTAAAATTAAATTAGAAGATACTAGGAAAGGAAGATTAGATGTAAAAGTTAACTCTTAATATTTTTTTATCTCAATCGTAAATTTCCTTTGAATATCTGTTGTTTGGGTTTATTCATGCCAAAAGTAAAAACTGACTGCATGAGAAAGAATATTACGAATTGAATGTCTTACTTTTCAAATGACATCAATTTGGATAACTTTCTTGGCTGGACAGATTACTTTTTAACATTTGTTTAATGAAGCTTAGACTCTTAATTTAACCTTACTTAGTTTAATTTGTTTATGCTGTGTTTTTTTTCTATAAGTCTCCAAGAAATGAAAATTTTAACAATAATTATTATTTTACTAATAATGTTCTATGCCACTAAACTGTTCAATTGTCTCTTTTTTCTTATATTCTGATGATGTTTTTATAGGCGTATTCCACATACAAATTACATGTGTTGGATTATTTTAAAAATGGGCACAAATTTTGTGAGTCTCTGAGTGCTGAAGGGAATTCTGCCTACATTTTGGTGAGTTAAGACTCTACAGACCATGGTTGTCAGACGGTAACTAAGCAATCTAATATAAAAGGTAGGAAAATTCAATCACAAAAGTTTAATGTGGAAAATAAGAAAAGAATGCACAAGTGGGCAGAAGAAATTTAATTTTCACTGTTTCTATCTATAGCCATCCCATTATGGCCATTGATCATGATCTAATTAATAAAATTAATTAGCATAAAACGATTACACCTGGAATTTTTTTTCTTCTCATATCTATTCCTGTACTATTTATTTATTTATTTAATTTTTAAAGAGCAGGAAAGCTTCCTTTAATGGTGATTTTTATTGATTACAAAGGCTTGAGCATTTTCAGTTCTAATTCAACAACCACAGGGGTCAATCAACTAAGATAAAAGAAATAGGGACAGGATGCCTATTTCTTTTATCTTAATTGATTGACCCCTGTGGATGTTGGATTAGAAATGAAAATGTTCAAGCCTTCTATGCTTTGTGTTCACCTTTTTAATAGTTCTTACCAGACTCTTAAAAAGAACAACAAGCACAACAAAATGTAAGGTCATTGCCTAAACAGAAACCAAAGTCTGACTAATATAGACTATGAAGAAAAATGTAGTATTTATAGACAAGATGAGCTCGAGCATTCTAGTTGCTAGGTCATTTACAGGTCATTGATTTATTTTTTGTAGTCATCTCCTGGGAAAAGTTTCTAATGCAAAGGCATTTACTAGTCAAGGGACAATATGTGCGAACTGCAGTAGTTCCCCTATAACCGCTGTGTTTGAATACACATTTAATAAATATTTACATTCCACCTTGAACTTTCTCAACAGAATCAATTCCAACTGGGAAAGGAATAAGAAGATAGAACAAATAAGGAAAAGGAAGAATTTAAACATCTTTTACCAAAATATTTTGCCAATATAAACTATTCTGGTATTCTAAACCAGCAGTATATATATATATATATATTTAATGTGGTAACTAGATAAGGTTTTTTTTGTGGCCAGTACCAAATCCTTCAAGTGGAATGGCTAGATATGAGGTCTGACAATTAGGTTCGTGAACTCATCCTAGTAAAATTGCTACATACCTCATTGCTGAATATCACTATGGTCACCTTCGAAGTACTCCCCTTGGGAAGCTATACACTGATGCCAGTACCTAGTCCACCCTAGTTCAAAGCAATTTTGGAGCTCTTTTTCTGTAATGGCCATCAGAGCTGTCGTCATATTACCCTTCATGTCCTGAATGTCATCAAAATGTCTTCCTTTCAATATTCCCTTTATCTTTGGGTAAAGAAAGAAGTCATTGGGGACCAGATCAAGTGAGTAAGGAGGGTTTTCCAATACAATTAATTGTTTCGTTGCTAAAAACTCCCTCGCAGACAGTGCCATGTGAGCTGGTGCATTGTTGTGATGCAAGAGCCATGAACTGTTGGTGAAAAGTTCAAGTCGTCTAACTTTTCACGCAGTCTTTTTGCCCTTCCAAATAGTAAACTTGGTGAACTGTTTGTCCAGTTGATACAAATTCATAATGAAGAATCCCTCTGGTATCAAAAAAGGTTAGCAACATCATTGCAACAAGTTTGCAAAGTTAATTGTCCAACCTCGTATAATAGCTCATGTGGCATAAAACAAGAACTAAATGATGATATGCCTTATAGGTATCTATCTTAGAGATCAGATATCAAAGGTATATTTGGTTGACAACAAATTGTTAGAACTAATTAGCTTCTTTGACTTTCCATAAAGAACATCTATCTATATTTATTTATAAACATATATATTTAGTGGATTAGTACTTTAAATATAGATAACCAGTGTGACTAATTTCCTAAAATCAATTAAGGATTTTGGGGGCTTAGAAAAGCATGGCCACTAACTTAACTAAAAGCAAAATTGTTATAAAAACAACACGTATAAATTACCAGGAGCTATCTATCTATACATCTCTATCTATATCATCTATCTAACGATCTATCTATCATCTATCTATCTATCTATCTATCTATCTATCTATCTATCATCCATCTATTTATCTACCTATCTATATTGCTTTATTTAAATTCTATCTATCTATCTATCTATCTATCTATCTATCTATCTATCTATTGCTTCATTTAAATTTTACAGTCTTCTTTCTCAGGTACTTCTATATTACATCTATCTATCTATCTATCTATCTATCTATCTATCTATCTATCTATCTATCTATCTAGATTTACCAATGAGAAAGCTAAGATTAAAATCTCTTATTTTTTCTTCTGTTACCCAGCTTGTAAGATACAGAGCACATACAGTTTTCACTTTGTCACAGACAAAAAAACAACAACAAAAACATAACAAAACAAAAAATTCTCAGTTGTTATATACAGTTTATAAAAATGATTTAAATTAATACAATCTTCATAGTTCTTAAATATAGTTTATATTCAATCACTCAAATATTAATTTTCTTGTATTGGTTTTAGACTTTTTTCTTCTCCCTATTTCATTTTTTCTCTCTGACCACTTGAGCATTTCAGAACTTATTAACCTCCTAGGGAGTTGCTGGAAAAAAAACAACTAACCAAATTAAAGTGTCACTTTCTACCTTACTAGAAATCAAAGTAACAAAAAGACTGATGAGTTTCTTGTGACTTCATTTATAAAAAAAAACAAAATCAAAATAGTATTTGGTAAGTGTTTGTAGGAGAAAACTGTAGCTATTATTAGTATAAAACTGAACAGACCATTAACCACATAAAATTTCCCTAAAACATTTAAAAGTTTATATGAAGTTCTACTTTCAGGGAAAGTTGTCCATCCCATTTCCCCCCCACACACAAATGTTACATTGCTATATCAAGTGATTTCCTATGTCACATTTATTTTGCTTCCAAAATGTAGTCATTGGTTCAATTATTTTAACAAATAATTTGTTAAACATTTGTTATATTCTTTATTTTCCTGTTATAGACAACTATAAATGAAAGCAACCAAGAACAATTCAAATACAATAATGCAGTAATTTTCATTAAAATGCCTTTAAATAAGAGGTTAAATATAAGAATGTGAAAATTTCTTGAGATAATTCAATGGAAGGAAACAGGAAAGCTTCTTAGCTTAAACCTGAAGAATGAGTAAATGTTTGCATATATAAAAAAGATGAAAAGGGAAGGAGAGAGGAATCGGGACAGGTTTTAGACTTGAGCAAGTAGGTGAATGACTGTGCCATTAACTACCATGGATACTGAAGGAGACAGAATGATTTCAAAGGTGATAAATATGATGAACTGAATTTCAAAAAAAAAAATTTAAATAACTAAAACTTGTACAACACTTACAATGTAGTCGGTCTAATTTAATTCAAAAGAAAGTACTAACCATTGAGTCCTCAAAGCAATTCAATTTTTATAGGTATTAGTATCTTCATTTTATAGATGAGGAAGTTGAAGCAGAGAATTTCAATTAATTTCCAACGATTACATGGAAAATTAATGACAAAGCCAGGCTCAATTCTTGCTAGTTCAGCTACAGAATATGAATTCATAGCCACTATGCCATACTGCCTGCAGTATGTTGGGTTTGAAGTGTTCATTCATCTGTTCACAAGTTAAGTATTTTTAAGTAGCTTCTGTGTGTGAGGCATTGTAATAGGTCCTGTAGTGTCCTAAAAAGAGTGTCCAGGATTCTGTTTCTTATCTATATCTCTCAACCAGATATCTTCCTATACCAATGATTAGATACTGGTCCTGCTATGGACTGAATTCCACACCCCCCCCCATATTTATATGCTGAATCCCCAACCCACAATAGGATGCCATTTGGAGAGGGGCCTTTGGGAGATAATTAGGTTTAGATGAGGTTATGAGGGTGGTGTCCTCATGGTGGGAATAGTGCCTTCATAAGAAGATACAGCAGAGAGCTTGCTCTCTCTCCTTGACAAATGAGAACACAGTGAGAAGATCTACAAGCCAGGCAGGGAGCTCTCCCAAGAAATTGACCATGCTGTCACCTTGATCGTGGACATTTAGTTTCCAGAATTGTGAGAAATAAATTCCTGTTGTTTAAGCCTCCCATTCTATGGTGTTTCGTTATGGCAGCCCAAGCTGACGAAACCAGTCTAGTATTTGATCGAGTCTTAGATACCATATCTCCAGAAAAAGTCTACAAACTTCACTAATTTTTCACCCTCTCTGTGCAAATTATAAGATACCTTTTCAGAATACTGCCTCTCAAGGTTTTTTGTGTCTACTTTGAATGCTTCATGCAAAGTGTGCTTGGAGTACAAAGAGATATTCTGATACTATTTGTTATGATGAATCTACTACCAAGTTGTAGGAATAGTTTTAGGCCTGCTTATTCAGGAATTTTTACTTAATTTCACATCATAAATTTGCTTTTGCCAATTTGCAACATGGCTACATATCAGTTGGGTAAATAATTACTTTAGCTCGGTGTATCAACTATTTCTGAGAATTTGGAGCACTGCATAGGAAAAATAAATCAATCAATCAAGAGATCTGAAGTGTCCTGGCTCCTCTTTTTACAATAGTATTCATCATATTCCAGTGAGTAACACTTTGGTTAAAGGAGGTCTATTCCTAGTTCCAGTGATCCAAGACTGCTGAGGACTACCAATCATATAATTCATCAATTTCTAAAAGCTCAATTCATTGTTCCATGCCAAAGTTAGTGATCTGCCTCTAAAGAGAAATACAGAGTGAGCCAGTGAAATTGGGAAAGATGATCACCCCTGGATACTACCAAACATCTCCAACTCTGTGTCCCTTGCATGGCAGAATTAATAACCCCTCCCACTGCACACTGTGATCCACTGGGATACAGTAAGAGAGCAGAGGGTAGATAAGCCTTGCCTCACCACTTCTGCTCAAAGTTTCTTGCTGCTTAGAGGTAGAAGTTGTTGGAAAGAGCCATAAGACACAGAGAATCTGTAAGAGAAAATGATCAAAACCTGCCTAAAGAAGCAAAGGTAAGAGGTTGAGAGACATCTGATTCTTGTTTCTAGTGATAATCCTGCCCTCTTGAGCATATAAAGTAATGAAATTCCCTTTTTGCAAGATCTACTTCAAATTGGTCTTCTCTCACTTGCAAAAATAATTCTAACAATGCATTGCTATAGTTATCTTAGTATATATTCTAAGCAATTTCTTCCATTTTACTTATTATATATCGCAGATAATTGTCAAAGGTTGAATGATAAAACTCATAGTGCATCTACTTATTTACTAATGAGTCAAGTATTATTATAATCTTAGCTATATTACCTTAGACAACTAGCTTAAACTCTCTTCCATAGAGGAGATATATCATTTACCATAGAGGATTTTATGAGAATAAATTAAATGTGCTATGTGTGTGTATGTGTGTGAGTGTTTAGCCTAGAACAGTGTCCTTGGGAAATGCTAGAAGTTCAATAAATGTTAATTGTCACTATAAGGATGTCAAATAACAAATTGATACCAAAGTCCTACATATGAGATAGTTAGACGCAAACAACTAATCCGTGGCTTCAAACATTTCTTACTGCAACCTATAGTAGACAATATACTTTACATTAACCACCAAACATACATGCAGGCACATACATATAATAGTTTCATTTAGAAATATCTGTATTATGAATGATGTATTTTAATATTTCTATTCGGTTTCATATTTTGAACATTAGTAACACCTCTCTATATTGGTTTTATGTCCCCCTAATGGGTCACAGCCCTCCATTTGAAAAACAGAGACCTAATGTTCTGTCGACTGATCACTTATTTGTGTTCATTGGCATAGCTCTTTCACAATCAAATAAACAATCACTGTGTCACAAAATCAGGTTTGTCATCCAATTCCCTTAAGAGTCTCCTATAGTTATTAAATTCAAAGGACAGAACCAGAAAAGTTCCTAGCTTTTAAAAACTAACCCACAATTGCTGAGTTCAGATTATTAGGTTATATTTATACCCCCTCTGCAAATGGGTGCAGGTTTCTCATTACACTTGCAATCTACTGTTTTGAATAATATATATTGGTGTCAACTTTGACTGTGGAGCACAACTGATGGAAATACAATATTACCAGTAAAAATGTTTCTACCATAGCTAAAATAACCGTGCTCTATTATGTATTTTAATGTGCATTGCCAGTACCTTTATAATTTTTGTCATTATTATGTAATGTAACTGTAGCTTTGAAAAAATACCGAAGTCAAACATGGAATATTTCAAAGGTCAGCTTGTTCAAACTTCAAGTATCTTGTACGTAAAATATTACTGATAAAGGACAGAAGGAATTAAACTGCATTTAGCTGACAAGTTCATGAAGCTTTTCATTAATTTCACTTTGGGTTATGACATCACAAATAACAGCATGTGACACAAATATTCTGCCAGAGATTTCATCACATTAATAATGGCATCCCAAGTTTGTTCAAGTACTCAATAAAAAACAAGAAAGATTTTTCTGATTATATATTCACAAAAATATATCAAATTTTTATATAAATAATTGGTAACAAATATAAGAAAAAATAAGTGCTGCATGAATGCTGAGACTTTTATCTTGTATGTGTATACTATATTGCTATATCTATAATTAATTTGATTCTAAGCACAGTGGGAAAGTCGGCTGGGACAATTTTTTTCTAAGAACAATTCAAAAATCACAATTTTATATTTCTTAAATTATTTATGAGTCTTACTGAAAAAGTGATGTTTTTGGATTAAGGAGAAAAGAGCCCAGGTCAAATGATCTCTTCTCCCCTATTTATCAAGCTCAAACTTCTCAACCATTTCTCAGGCTAGGGCTGCTTTTTGCTGTCATTCTCCCTGCTTTATGTTTTCATAGGAAAAATCCCATGATTTTGCTTTATACTTTCCTTTTTCTGGGTCATTTTCTCTGTTTCATTATGCCGTTGAAAGGTCATTGAGATTCTAGTGAAAGACAGAAAAATAGCCGCTCCATCCTAGTGTACCCATGGTCAGCTGAGTTATATCATAATGTAATAAAAGCCTAGCTATAGAGAATAGTGATAAAAAAGAAAGTTGTACTGTCCCACCAAACCAGTACAGTTCTTTATACCTCTTCCCCCAGTACACTTGCATATATGAGCACACGTGATCAAAAATATTGATATAAAATTGATTACATAATGCCAAATGTAATATAGAAAACACACATAGAAATATTATAATAAAATTTTAAAATATCAGTGACAGACAAATTCCTAAAGCATTAGAGGGTATTTTAATTTTCTGGTGCTATCCCATAAACTTACAAATGTAGTGTCATAAAACAACACAGATTTATTACCTTATAGTTCTAGAATTAAGAACTCTGATACAAGTATCAGGGCTAAAATCAAGGTGTTTCTTTCTGGAGGCTCTTAGGGATAACCCATTTCTTTGCCTTTCTATAATCCACCTATGTTCTTTGACATGTGCCCCCCTTCTGTCATAGTCAATGCCAGTGATGGCAGTTGAGCACTTCACACACCTCACAACTGACCTGCTCTTCTGTCTCTCCCTTCCATTTTTAAGAACCCTTGAGATTATCTTGCACCCTGCTCATATTCCAAAATAACCTCCCCATCTCAAAGTTAGCTAATTAACAAACCTTTATTACATCTACAGCAATTATTATCTTTGTCAATATAACATAAAGTCATAGGTTATAGGAATTAGAGTGTAGACAATTTTTTTTGGGGGGGAGAAGGGGATTATTTTGCTTACCACAGAGAGGAAGAACAACATATGTATAATAAGAAAAATTAAATTTACATCATACTTCCCAGGAACAACATAAAAGAATATTGTGTAATATTGTCAACATTTTTAAGGAAAATAATATCAGGATTAGATTTCATATTCAGCTGAATTATCAGTTAATGTGAAGGCAAAATAAATATGATTTTAAGCATAGAGGTTTTCATATTGTCTTCTCTGAAAATCACCTTACATGAAGTACCTCAGAAATATGAGAAACCATTGCAAAAAGACTCATTAAAATATTGAAAATAATGGTGAATAAATAAATTTGTAAAGGTATTGTTGATAAGGTAGCAAGCAATTTAAAAACAATGTCTCTACCCACCTTGGGAGGGTTATATGTAATTTTTTTGAATTTTAATTTGTTTAACTTAGTTTTAAGTTGGATTCTGGTCGCTGGTAAACTCAGGCCATGGCCCACAGTGGGCTAAATCTGGCCACACTCATTTCTTTATGTATTGTTTATGGTTGCTTTCATGCTACAGTGGAAGAGTTGAGTAGTTGTGACAGAGACTATATGGCCCATAGAGCCAGAGATGTTCATTATCTTGTCCTTTACAGAGAAAAAAAAAAAGTTTGCTGACTCCTGGTGTAAATTAAAGGTGGAATCGTCGAGTACTTAAAACTGCAAAAAAAAAAAAAAAAAAAAAAAAAAATGAACTCATCAAAATTGGTATGACACATTAAAGTAAAACAAAAGTATATAACTTAAATTCATTTATTAGAAAATAGGCAAAGTCAGAAAAATCAGTTCTGTATTCCACACAGAATAATGGATAAGGGAAATGTGTGAATACTTACACAGGAATTCTATAAGAAGTTGAAAGCATCAAAATAGATATATCTATATATCTATATATATCGATATATATAGGTATATCAACCTAGATAGATCTTAAAAGCCAAGACTTTTTTGAAAAAGAATACTGAACTATGAAATTTATAGCAAAGTATAATTGGTGTCGTTTGAAACACAGATCAAAAATACCACTAAATATTTTAAATATTTAAATATATCAGCCATAAAAAATTTAGTACGTGTTCATGGAGGTATAAGAGGACAATTTCAGGATTATTATTATTATTTTTTTTGAATTTTAGGTCCATATTTTAAAATAATTATGAAAAATATATGTATACGTACATATATATACACACATATATGCATATATATGTATACATATATATGCATATATGTATACATATATGTAAGTGCATGGCGGAAAGTTTGCGAACTTAATTTTCTGGCCATGTGTTCGCGTGCCTGACAATTAGGTTCACAAACTGACCACCGTGCACTTATATTGGCAGCGCTGTACAAACAGCTCAGAAAGGTTTCATAACCTTGGTATATTAGTGTCTCATAACTGTGTTTGTATCAATATGTGGTGATGTCTTGCTGAGTGGCATTCATTATTGTTGTTGCGTGTTTTTGTGTGCCATCACAAGAATGTCTGAGCTTGAATTAGAGCAACAAACAAACATTAAATTTCTTGTTAAACTTAGCAAGAGTGGAAGTGAAATCAGGGACACCTTAGTTCAAGTTTATGGATAATACCATGAAGAAAATGGCAATGTACAAATGAATTAAATGTTTTTCTGTGGGGAGAGAACGTGTCACTGATGAAGAGAGGTCAGGGCAACCAGTAACAAGCAGAACTGATGAAAACATTGCAAAAATTCATTGAATTGTGAATCAAAATCATCAGCTAACTGTGAGAAGCATAGCAGACCAAGTAAACATTGATAAACAGGAAAATCGTAACTGAAAATCGTGGCATGAGAAAAGTGTGTGCAAAAATGGTCCCAAAGGAGCTCACCAATGAACAAAAGCAAAGGAAAGTCGAAGTTTTCCAAGACTTTTTGGAGAGGCAAGACTATATTTTGGGCCATGTTATCAGTGGTGATAAAACATGAGTGTTCCAATACAGCCCTGGAACAAAGCATCAAAATGCACAATGGAAGTCAGCCAATTCTCCACAACCAAAAAAGTTCCATCAGTCCAAAATTTTACCCAAGGATAAAGGAGATATTGAAAGAAATACATTTTGATGACATTCACGATATTAAGGGTAATATGACGATAGCTCTAATGGCCGTCCCAGAAAAAAAGTTCTAAAATTGCTTTGAAGGGTGGACTAGGCGCTGGCATCAGTGCATAGCTTCCCAAGGGGAGTACTTCAAAGGTGACCATAGTGATATTCAGCATTGAGGTGTATAGCACTTTTTCTAGGATGAGTTCGTGAACTTAATTGTTCTTCCTCGTGTCTGTGCGTGTGTATGTGTGTGTGTACATATATACACACATACATATGTATATGTATCTATGTATGGATACTATGTATATATGTCTGCATTATATATGTACGTATGTGTCTCTCTATATTCATTGGTGGACAAGAATTTAAAATCATAATTGTCTTTTAGATAAGTTCACTGATTTTTCAACACTTAGTTCAAATGCATCTAAAATCAATTTTTAATTTCATGCTAAATTTTCTTACTTATTAATACTAGGTAAACTTTGCCTTGTAAACATGAAGTTGTGGAAATACTTCAATATGTATCAAAGTATATTCTCATTGCAAAAATATAAGATTTTTTATTACTATTGTTTTATTTATCTTATTTATCCCCAGTTGCTTATACTACAAGAAAAAGTTTCTTAGGTTGTTAGTGAAATGCTATTCTATAATATATATTTAGAATACAATAAAAATGTATTCTACCTTAAATCAGTGCTTACTGTCAGTGAAGATATGTCTTCATGTGGTCACTGAACCCCGTTTAGTTGTTTTATAGATGAGAAGGAATGTAGTCAACTCATCATCTTACTGGAAGATTTTTTTTTTTTCTGTTGTGGCTGCAAATATTTGTCAAGCATATAGACATATTGTAACATGCAAACAAGAGTCGAATACATATTTTATAACATTCTGTGGCATTTCCTTTTTTAAAAAAACATGTTTACTTTGCAAGTAAACAGACTTTTTATCAGGTAAAGACAGACTTAAATAAATTCCCTGGAAACAAGTAGAAGAGATGTATGCTAGTGATATAGCCGATTAGATTTGTGATGCATCTTCTCCACAGCATTATATAGTGCTGAAATGATGCTCAGTAGACCTCACTTTCCCATTGAATATTAACTTCCATTTTATGGCAGATTATGAGGGGGATTTCATGAAAAAGTCAGATGGTTTCCTTTGAGTATATAATTACCAAGAATTTTGAATGTGGTTATTGCCATGATTATCATTTAAAATGTATTGATTTTCTGCCCTTAATTTATTAATACTAGTTTTTCCCATGTCTAAATGTGGGCAGTAGCTTCAAGTAATTCTCTTGTTATCCTATTAAAATTTTTTAAATTTTAAATATTTAAGTAAATTCCCAAATTTATATATAAACCACGTTATTAATTTAAGTATCAAATTGCTCTCTTTCTCCAAAAGAAATTTACATAGAAATGTTGCCTTCTAAAGACTAAACTCAAAAGAATAGCTAGAGTCTAGGCCACTGATTATTGAAAATGTGTATCCAGTTTTGAAAAATGCGTACAATATAATAATAATAATAATAATAATAATTAAGAACTAATAATAATAAACCACGATTCATTAGCAATTTGCTATGTCCAGGAAAATAAATGTTTTTTCATAGATGAATCTTTATATTGATAAACTTTGTCTATTTCCCTACTGATGATTTGCAGACTGCAAATTATTGAGTTTCTTAAGTATCGAATATTTTGTAAACCCTATACTCTCTTACTTGTATTTAAGCAACTCAAAAGATAGTCATAATAATTCCTGAGTGACCTTCCCACAGAGATATTTCTTTTACATTTTGCCCAATTTAACCAATGGTAACATTTTATAAAATTATAATATAGAATCACAATCAGGATATTGACGTTGATATAATCCATCAATCTCATTTAAAATTTCCCAATTTCATTTGTATCTTTTTGCTTCTGGGTGTGTTTGTGTGTGTATGTGTATGTGTAAGTTAAGTTCTATTCAGTATAGGTTCGCATATCCATCACCACAGTTAAGATACTGAAAATAACTTAAATCTTTACCTTGATATGGACTTGTCAATATAAAAGATAAATGTTAATTCTTAAAGTACTAAGAAAGGGTATAGTATTTCTGCATAATTGTTTCTGAAAGTTAATTAAAGCTAGTGATGTACTGAAG
Source organism: Rhinolophus sinicus (assembly GCF_036562045.2). Lineage (NCBI taxonomy): Eukaryota > Metazoa > Chordata > Mammalia > Chiroptera > Rhinolophidae > Rhinolophus > Rhinolophus sinicus. The sequence goes on from NC_133753.1 coordinate 144,260,749, forward strand.
TTAGCTGATATGAACTAATGAGAACTGACTGTTAAATAATTGGCAATTCTGTGAATCAGTGATTAAACCACTCCATAGCTTAAAATCAGCCATTTTAGAAGTATTTACACCACAGTAATCAACACACATTAAAAATAAGTGCTCCTTTCCTTCTCCTCCCCAAAATACTTTACTAGAACACAAATAATTAAGGTTCTAAGGTCAACACTCTGATTTTCTTTAATGTCATCTTATTTTTAGGTCTAGTTTAATTCACTTAAGAGTGCCGTCTAATTTCTTGTGGCATAGAGAATATATTGTTTGAATTTGATGCTATGTTCTAGCTCAGTGGCTTCCAAATGTTTATCTGCTGATCTGAGTCACTCTGTGACTAAGATAATGAGGTAATAAGGTAGACACAAGAATAGTGGATGGAGATTGTCACTTCCATGGGGAAGAAAACTGAAAGAGGAAGTAGTCATTCTCTAGGCAAGTTATAGCTAACAGACATCCACATATGTAAAATATAGCTTTTTGTCTATTCTATGTAGTACCCAAGTACGTTAGGAGTAAAATTGTCTCTATCATTAAGTTTCTCAAAATCTCTTTAGAGCTGTACTAAATTTATATCAAACAACATGAAAGTAAATATATATGAATTCATATCAAAGCACTATGAAGTGTTAGAGAGATTGTAAATATGAGTAGTGAAATAAAAATGTTGTTAAAAAGAAACATCAAGGAAATCCTTATTGGCTTGCTTAATCCTTAATGTAGCTGTTCTTTGCTTTAGTATGCATTAGCTATACCAGGCATATTTGTTCAGCGAGTTTCTGATTCAGTTGGTCAGGGCTAGGGCCTGAATGTTTGTGTTTTTTAACAAGTTCCTATGTGATACTGATATTGCTGGTTAGGATACAACACTTTGAGAACTGCTGCCCTAAGGAGAGAAACTGTTTCTTACTAATGTTTTATGCTTACCCATCCTAGCTGATTATCAAATATTAATTGAATTGAGTTTTTCATCTAAGCCTGGGAAGAATCTAATGCACTCTACTGGATAGAAAGGGAAAAATAAAGGGGGGAAGAAAAAAAAAAAGATGTGGTGTTTAGTTTTTATTGCACAATTGATCAGCTGTTTATCTTAATACATTTGGAATTATTCCAGAGGATATTTATACTTGCATTTTCAAATTCCATAAATGTCCGACTTACGTATATACGTACATACATACTTGAGACAATTCTGTTTGTAGAGAGTGATTGTATGAATGAAATACTTAAGAAAATAAATTATCGCATCTTTGCATGTTACAGAAAGGTATTATTAGCATGAAAATATCTACTTAAAAAGGAAATATGAATGAACTATAACAAATATTACTAAGGAAACAACGTAAAAAATAAGAGCAGACAAAAGAGAAAATAGGCCAAGAAAAATGAGATAACTATTTTACAGAAAATTACACACATATCTGTTGCAATTTTTTTAATTTGTTCTTATTTTGGAATAAGTTTTAGTTTACAGAAGAATTGCAGGAATGATATAGAGTAATCTTAGCTGTTTCAGCTAATCTTGATGTCTTACATAACCATAGCACAATTATGAAAACTAAGCAATTAATATTGGTATAATACAATTAACTAATCTATAAACTTTATATGAATATCATCAGTTTTGTACAGTAATAACATGAAGCCTCAGTCTTTGGCAGGCAGCGTGTCTCTGTATCTAAGATATGTGACCTTTCCAGCATGCTGGCCTCTAGTGCGGTAGCCTGAGTCCAGCCTGCACTGTTTGTTCTCCCTCAGTCAGACTTTTTGTTTGTTTGTTTACCTGGTACCTCACCCCAGCTGCATTGGATTTTCATTGGTGCACTAATTGTGACAGTGTCTGTTGCCTTTCTTCCCATAAATGAATGTGTTTGTTCCATAAAGGAAATAGAGTTCTAGTGGATTATTCTGCCTTTCCTGCAGTGGCCACTGCTTCCCTTCCTCAGTTCTGCATCATTAAGTAAGACTTTCTAAGAACACCCCAATCTTTGCTGTGAGCAGCCAGTGAGGTTCAGGGAGAAAAAGTCTACAAGAAGTTATAGAATCCCCATATATTTGCAGAGCCCAGGGATTTCAACCTCTTTCACCAGTGCACGCTTAGTGTTCACCAACAATTTGTTAGTCCAATTTGTTAGTCGTCCTAGTGCTCTCTTCTTACTGGTGCCCAACTGCTGTTTGTCCTAGTCATTTCAAGCTTGCATCTCAGGTCTCCCAGCAGCCAACTAACTGTCTCTCCATAGATGTAGCGTATATGTATGGGTTTCTTATAATCTCATCATTCCAGTAATTTACGACAAGTTGTGAACTTGCTGTATGACTTCCTTTTGTTGTTGTTGTTGTTGTAAGTTTGAAGTGATACTATTCACAGTTCTTTCTATCCATTTTGAGAAACGATGAATTCATTCAAAGAGAAAATTGGGAGCCCAGAATTGTATATATTTTTGAACCAAATAATAACTTTCAGGTATACTGGCTCAAAGTCATCAGGTAAATTAATTTAAGCTTGAAAGGTTAATGTATTGTTTTTAAATTGCATTTATTTTCTGTACCACACCAACTAGTACTTATTACATATTGCCTTATTTTATTTTCTTATGAATTAATTCTTTCTCATAAAAGACAGCTAAATTTGGAAATGAAAAGCTATTGTGTATGTTGGTTTTGTATATCAACAAACAGCATTCAATATTAAATTACATGGTTCTATCTTCTATTTAATTAGTTTTTCACTCCTAAATAAATTCTCATACACTTTAAATATTAACTTCATTTTCTAGGACATTTTTTTAGATTTGGAGAAAAATTGTGAAGATAATACAGGTAATTCTTACATATCCTGTATTCACTTTCCCCAGTAATTAATGTCTTATATTAGTATGATGTTTCTCTTCAAGTTATTGAACCTATATTGTGACATTGTCATTAACTGAAGTCCATAGTTTATCTAAATTTCTTAAATTTTTACAGTGTCTTTTTCTATTTTAGAATCTCAACCAGGATACCAGATTACATTTAGTCTTCATATCTCCTTGGGCTTCTCATGGCTTTGACATTTTCGAAGACTATTTGTTTTTGATGACCTTAAGAGTTTCAAGGAGTAATGGTAGGTATTTTCCAGAGTACTCCTCTCAACTGGCATTTGTCTGATGTTTTTCTCACTAGACTTGGGTGAGTTTTTTAAAGAGGAAGAAATACACAGAGGTAAAGTGCCATTTTTATCACCCAATATCAAGGGTCAAAGAGTCATACTATCAACATGATATATCACTGTTGTGGTAAAAAACTTGATCACATAAGTAAAGAAGTGTTTGTCAGGTTTACCCATTGAAAAATTCCTTTTCCCCAACCCCAGTCCACCCCCTGCTTTCCTTACTGTACTCTATAGAAGGAAGTCACTTCAGCACCTGGAGTGTGGAGTGTCACATAAAATTTTTGGAATTCTTCTACAGGAAATATTTGACTGTCTCCCTGCCTCGTTTCAGTACGGACTCATGGGTATTTATTTTATACCTTGGTTTATAACAGAATATTCCATTATTATTTTGTTGCTCAAATTGTTCCAGCTTTGGCCACAAGGAGCTCTTTGGTATGTCCCTGTGACATGTTTCATCATTGCGGGTTTTCTTCGTTTTTGTGCATTCCTTACTTTCTGATAATTCACAATACTTTATGCTCAGTTACATATTTCCTGTTCCAGTCCTGGAATGAATTAACAATTTCTCAAAGGGGAGCTGCTTTCTTTTAATGAATATAGTTGAATGAGAAAGAAGATCTTGGTGCTAGATATGTTCATTGCTACTAAGGTGCAAGTGCTTTAATGCTCTCTCAGCTGACAGAGCAAGGAAATATATATATATATACCATTAACCATGTATATACATAGATTTATAAATCTGTAATAAGTAGCTATCAATATCTATATTAGGCAAAACACGGATTCAGACTGATTTCTCCAGGTTTAATTCATTACCACATAGCTCATTCTAGCTTGCTCCTCTTATTACCAGTTACTACCTGTTCCAACAATGAGAAACTTCATTACCACACATTTGATTAATCGCTGAATTTCAGTATGAAAGTATGGCAGCATCAGAATTGTTAACTCACACTTCCTTGGGAAATAATTTTATCAACTAAACTTCAATAATTATATACAATTCATTTTGTCTTTAGTCTTAGAGACTGCACTCCTAATCAAACTTAATTAGGAAATCAACTTTTTCTCAACTACTCTCAGTGAGGTCATTACTCACATTTTTAATACAGCTTATTTTCTTACGTTCTGATTTCATCGTAGGATCTCATAACCTCCTAAACAATTGTCTTTTGAATTTCTTAACTGTGTCTTTCACAAAACATAATGCTTTCATGTTATTAAAGTCATATATATATATATATATATATATATATATTTTTTTTTTTTTTCATGGATTGTGTTTTGGTGATATATCTTAAAAAACAAACAAAACAAAAAACACCAAACTCAATGTCAATTTGATATTCTCCTATATGTTCTTCTAGAAGTTTTATAATTTTGTGTTTTATGTTTAAGTCATCTATGATCCATTTTGAATTAACTTTTGTGAAAGACTGTTTTTTTTTTTCACCTTGAATTGTCTTTACCCATTTGTCAAAGATCAATTATGTCTGTTATGTAGGTCTATATCTAGGTTCTTTATTCTGTTCCATTGATCTATGTGTCTATTCTTTTCGCCAATGTCATGATTTCTTAATTGCTGTAGCTTTATAGTGACTCTTGAATCAGTTAGTTGAATCTTTCACTCTGATGCTTATTCTTCAATATAGTGTTGAATAGTCTAAATTATTTATTTTCATATAATCTTTAGAATCAGCTTGCCAATATCTACATAATAACTTACTGTGACAGGGAATAGCATTGAATCTGTAGATGAAATTGGGAAGAACTGGTATGTTAAAAATACTGAGTTTTCAATCCATAAATACTGTATATATCTCCATTTATTTAGACCTTTGCTTTCTTTCATCAGCATGTTGTACTTTTCTGCATATAGATTCTGAATATATTTTGTCAGTTTTACACTGAAGTATTTCATTTTTGGTGCTATTTTAAAATGGTGCTATTTTCTCTTTAAATTTAATTTTTCAATTGTTCATTGCTGGTAGTTAGGAAAGTATTTGACATTTGTATATCAACTTTTTATCCTGGGGTATTATTATACTTACTTATTAGTTCCCAGAATTTTTAGTCAATATTTTGGGATTTTCTACATAGCCAGTCATCTTTTTTTGTGAATAAAGGCATTTACTTCTTCCTCTCCAATAGATATATTTTTATTTATTTTTCTTGTCTTATTGCATTAGCAATGGTTTCTAGTATAATGATAAATAGTAGTAGTAAGAGATAACACACTTGCTTTGCCCCCTAAAAGGAGAAAACAGCCAGTTAATCACCATTAAGTGTTATTTTAGCTAATGGTTTGTTTTTGTCGTAGTTTGTTTGTTTTCTTCTAGATGTTCTTTATGTGTGTTACATTTCTATTGTTAGTTTACTGAAAGTTATTGTCATAAATGGGTGTCGTATTTTGTCAAATGACTTTTTAGCATCTGATAGGATCATATTGCTCTTTCTTGAGCCTCTGATTTGGTGGCTTACACAGCTTTACTTTTAAAAGTTAAATCAGTCTTATTTACTTGAAATTAATGCGAATTGGTCATGCATGGTATGTATTCTATTTTAGACATTGTCAGTTTTTTGCTAATATTTTGTATAGGATTTTTCATCTGTGTTGATAAGCAATATCCATCTGTAGTTTTCCTTTCTGGTTATGTCTTTATGGTTTTCAGTGTTAGGGTAATGCTGGTTTCACAGAAGAAATTAGAAATTCTTCTCTCTGCTTCCATTTTCTGAAAAATATTGGGGAATATTGATATAATTTCTTCCTCAAAGGTTTGGTAAAATCTGCCAGTGAATCCATCCAGACCTGATGGTTTCCTATTTTTGAAACTTATTAATAATTGAATCAATACCTTTATTTAAAATTATTTGATCATTTCAAGTTCTATTCAAATTATTTTCTATTCAAATTATATTCTATTCAAATCTATTTCAAATTCTATTCAAATTTCAATACCTATTCAAATTATTTGATCATTTCAAAAACTCACCTTTTGGTTTTGCAGATTTTTTCTGTTTCTTGTTTTCAATTTCATTGACTGATGCTCTAATTTTTATTATTTTCGTCTGCTTTTTTTTTAAAGTTATTTCTTCTCTTCCTTTAGTTTCCTAATAAGAAGTCCTAGACTGTTGTTTCAGCTCTTTCTTATTTTTCCAGAATTACACTTAATGCTACTAAGTTATCTTTAAACACTTTTTTCACTATTTTTTTTAATTTTAATTGAAAAATAATTCTTATTTTTCAAATTTTGATGTATTATTTTTATGTTTACTTAGTTTAACATATTGCTTAATGTCTGTTGAGACTTATTATTTGACCTGTTTTATTTAGAATTGTGTTATTTAATCTCCAAATATTTGTTCTTTTACCTTTCTGTTATTGATTTCAAGTTTAATTCCATTATGTTATGAGAATATACTTTATATGATTTCTATTATTTTCAACTTGTCAATGTATGTTTTATAGTCCAGAATGCTATTTGGTGAATGTACCATGTAAGCTTAAGAGGATTATATGTTCTGTAGTTGTTTGATAGAATATTCTATAAATGTCAAATCAAGTTTATTGATAGTTCTGGTCAGGTCAACTTTATCCTTACTAATTTTCTGCCAGCTTATCAATTACTGAAAGAAGGACATTGAAGTCTTTTAACTCTAACAGCTTGTTTGTCTGTTTATTTCCTTCTTTGTTTTGTTTGTTTGTTTGTTTTTATCTTTTTAAAAATGTATTATGATGACCCTTTTTAGCCATATAATAAAGGATAATTATCTGAGAATTGTTCTATCAGCTTTTTATGTATTCCTTATCCCTGATAAATTACTTTTCTGAAGTCAGCTTTGTATAAATATGATATAGCTACTCCAGGTTTCATTTGATCAGTGTAGGATGATAAATCATTTTAATTTCCTTTACTTTTTAGAGCTTTATGAGACAAATTCGCTATCCGTTTTCTTTTACCAAATCTCAGTCTTCTTTACAGTTGGTTTCTTGTAGACAACATATTGTTGGGTATTTCTTTTTAATCTTCTCTGACAATCTCTGTCTTTTCATTGTCATGTTTACTCTATTCGTATTTACAGTGATTAATGATGGAGTTGGGTTAATATTAATCATGTTTGTAACTGTTTTCTACTTTTTGCACGTGTTCATTTGTTTTTGCCCTTTTTGTGTTTTTTAAATTTGGCATGTGAAATGATTCCATTTTATTTCCTTTTTTTATTTCCTTTTTAAAAAGTAAATAAATTTTATTTTTTATTTTTTATTTTAGTGGTTTCTCTAGAGATTGCAATATACATTTTTACCTAATCCATGTAAACCTTCAAATAATACTTTGCCACTTCATGTGTAGTAAAGGTTAATTATGGCAGAATATGCTCCATTTCTCTTTGCCATCCCTTTTGTCATTGCTGTCATTTATTTCATTTATCCACATCTACAATCACCTATTATCACTATTACTACTTTAAGTAAACAGTTATCTTTTAGATCAATTAAGAGTAAAGAAAATAAAATACTTAACTTCAGTTGTCCTTCTCTGGTGATCTTCCTTTCTTTACTGAGTTTTTCATTTCTCATTTTTCTTTTCCCTAGAAAACTGCATTTAATCTAATTTGTTAGGCAGTTCTGCTATCAATGAATTGACTTTTTTTTCTTTCTTTTTTTTTTGTCTAAGAAACTATTTTTACCAACTTTTGAAGGATAATTTCACTGGATATAGACTTCTAAGCTGGCAATTTTTTCCTTCAATACTTTAAATATTTCAGTCCACTTTCTTCTTCTTTTTCCTCCTCCTTCTCCTCCTCCTCCTAATGAAAAGTACACTGTGATTCTCATCTTTATTCCCTTTTAGGTAACATGTTTTATTTCCTGTGGCCTCTTTCAATATTTTATCTTTGTCTTTAGTTTTCTGCAGTTTGCATATGATATGCTTACATATAGAGATGGATTTTTCTTTTTGTGCATTTATCTTATAAGATGTTATCTGAGCTTCCTGTAGTTGTTTGGAATATCACTACTTTGGGAAAATTCTCAGCCATTATTGCTTAAATATTTTTTATTCTCCATTGCCTCTTTATTCTCCTACTGATATTCTAATTAAGGAAATGTTACATCTTTAGAAATTGTCCCACTGTTTTGGATATTCTTTTTTTTTTTTTTTTTTCTTTCACTTTGCATTTCAGTTTGAGAAGTTTCTATTGATACATCTTCAGGCTTACTGATTCTTCCTCATTCATGTTCTGTTTACTGATAAAACCATTCAAAATAACTTCATTTCTGTTACAGTGTTTTCGATTTCTAGCATTTCTTTTGATTCCTTCTGAGAATTTCCATTTTTCTGCTTCTATCACCCACCTATTCTTGAATATTGTCCACTTTTCCATTAGAGCCCTTGACATACTAATCATAGTTATAAATCCCAGTCTGACATTTTCAAAATCTATATAAATCTGGCTCTGATGCCTGTTTTGTCAGTTGTCTTTTCAGAATTTTTTTTTTTTTTCTTGGCTTTTCTCAAGTTTTGTTGTTGTTGTTGAAAGTCAAAGTGATGTATCTGGTAATAGGAACTGAGGTAAAAAAAGCCTTTAATGTGAGTTTATTTAATGTATCTGTATAAAGAATCTGAGTCAATATTTTTAATATTTGAACTGCTAACATATTGTATGGCCTCACTCCCCCTTCCCCTCCTCTGCCCTTTATCTGGGCTAGATCACAAACCCTGTGTCTCCCTCTTTTTACACTGGTGGGAGATTCAAACCACTTAAGCCTCTGAATGTGCCTAGGAAACCACTCTCTGGATCTAGCTCCCAACCACAATAAAAACTCTGAGCCACTCTCATTGTCACACCCTTTAATCATTTCAGATCTGCTTGAAAGGCCTGCCCTATTCTTTCCAGAAAACCTTAGTTATGTAATAAACCTTTTCATATCCTCTGGATGCTTGTGTAGCACCATCAGTCTCAACACCAGAACCGAATCTTGGGTATGAGTCCATTCTGCCTGTACAGCGTATTCAAAACAATCATGCTAGGTGTAGGACTAAATGTAACGCCTGCTGTAGCTATAGGTGATAAAAGCTTAATATTCTCCCCGTACGTATCTTTGTTTGTCCTATAGTTTCACTAAAATTCTTTTTAAATAGTCTGTGCCATGCACATTGTTCATCTGTACTCCATGATTATAAGCCTGGGTTTTTATTGATATAGTGACAAGGCATGGGTAAGGGGAAGCATTGCATAATCTATGTCTGTATACCTGGTCTGTGACCTTCACCAGTGCCTCTCCTGACAGCTTTAGTTGAGACAACTAGGCTAAAGGGGATGGATTAAGGGAAATGCCCTTTCCCCAGGTAGGATGTGGCCCTGATAAACGCTCTCCCCCTCCATAGTAGGCCTTTATTATACAGAAAGCTCTGAGACTTTTTCACAATGGTTACTTTCTCCCCACGCCCTGTCAGAGCCACTAGGGAATGAGTCTTACCTCATCAGTGTGATAACCTCGTGAGGTTCATGAAGGTAAAATCCATGAATCTGTGGGAATATTTCTAAGACTTCAGGATTTCTCACTTCTGTGCTAGTCCACACTTAGTCTTCAGCAGTTCATCAGCATTACCATTTAAGTGTACTTACCAATTTATTAGCAAAGCAGCTTGTGTTCCAAGTCCAAGTTTCCCCGTTCTAGATTCACCTGTCTATATTTCAAGGCAGTGATTTGTCCTGTGAACTAGTTTCTTACTGGTATGAAAGAAAAATGGGCTCTATTAAATCTGACAAATTCAGTGATTGAAAGTAAGCTCACAGGTTGATCTCATCATAAATTCCTAACTGGGCAGGTCGTAGTGGGTAGTCACATCCCAGGACTATAACTTCTTTGGGAAGCCCTTAAGCAAGCCCTGCCCATTGTTCTTGTGCATCTATTTTGACACACCTCTTAAATTCCAGGAGTAATCCTCTTTTCTAGACCTTTCAGAGGGATAACCACGCTCCTGTAATACCCTGCATATAATCTTATTGACTATCTGTAATCCAATCGTAGAGATTTCCCTACCTTCCTTTTCCCCACATTCATGTTTTCTTTCTTAGGTTCCCTCCTTAATTCCAAATGTATTAAAACAAAACAAAACAAAAAACTGCAAAACTGTCATTCACCTGAGTATTTGATATCTTGCTTTCCAGCATGTCATCAATTTGACTCAAACAAACTCATAAAAAATTCTCTATAGGTTAAGATGGTTTTATGTTGATACTGGGCCAAGAAAAGGAACTGCTTGTCAGTTTCTTATTCTTTTATTCTTATTGTCAGGATAGAAATAACAATTTCCAAGGTCTTTACATGTCAGACTGAAAGTGGAAATCCTCCCAATACACATTTTACCAGTTACTCTAAAACATAAAAGGCTTCTTCTACTTTACCCATATCTTTCCTATATCAGCTAGTTCTCTGACTCCTACATATTGACCCTTAATAAATATTTTTGATTGGCAGTAGATACCCTCCATACTGAAAATGATAAGAGATGCCAGATGTGAGCTTACATTAGACTCATTATCTCTAGGTATCCTGAATCAGCTAAAACTCAATGTGTCCCAACCACGGCACCATAGATAAAGTGCTTCACAATTTGTGCTTTTAAAGACATGTAATTTTTTGGCCTCATTTACTTGACTCACTTTAGGTATAAAGTTGTTCTGTCACATATGAAATGTTCTTTCCCTGAGTTTGCACTGAACTTCATACATTTGAAATTTTGCCTAGTGCTAGTTCCTCTATGAGAAATGTTCTCTCCTCTCTGACAAATTCTTATTTATTCTTTCAGACACAGCTCAAATTTCAACTTTCTGAAAAATATTTATCAGTTTATCTCAGCAAGGGATTAATCTCTATGAAATTCCGTTGAAAGTTTATTGTCTGCTTGTATGATATTTTAGAGTTTTGCTCATACTCTAAATTCAATAAATGTTTATTGAATGATTAATGTCTTAAATTTAAGCCAGGCTTTTTTTGCTCTTCTTGCATGCGTAAAAATCTTACTGAATCAAACGAAATATATCTCTAAAGTTTTCCTTATACCCCTGCTTATTCTTTCCCAATACTTTTTCTTCCTAAAAGTATTTTTAGGAAATACTGCTAAAAGACTTGTAAGAGTTCAGGATATTTACACTAGATCAAATACAAAGGATGTTAAAACATAATAAGGATTTTTACTGTTTCTAGAATGCAAGTGTGAATTCATTTATCAGCAGTAAATGTAAGCTATTTCTTGGGCTTACTGTGACTTCATATAAGGATATAGGATGCAAAAGATTCTTATAAATTAACATTGGTTCACTGGGGCACTTCCTTTAAAATCTAAATGGTGTTAGTAATGCCCCTCTATTATTGAGTCTTTTGTCCTTTCACATAATCATTAGCCACTTTGCATTTTAATTACATTACATGAAATGTTCATAAGTGATTCAGAAGAAATTGTGACCTTTTGAGAACTTCTCAGCTGGGTAGAATATTAGTGTGTTTCTCTGAGCTAGTGTATACAGAGGATAATTCACCAGATATTACAGACAAATGAAAACAATGATGGATTGAGATTTTAAATGATGTCCTAGAATTACCCAAATATATATTTAACAGAAGTAGAGAGAATCACTTATCTTTAACTCTTCAATATTTAAATGTGTATTTCTCATATTCTTCCATATTTTACTTCTTTTGTTGACTGTCATCCTAGAGATACTGATAGTTTTAATCTTTTCTTTCTTTCATTTATTATTCATTCATCCTTCACTCATTTACTTATTTATTTACTTCAAGAAAGGCATGCCCTACACATCAGAAATAGACAACAGTTTAATAGAGAAAACATACCTATTTTATAGAATGACAGATGACTGCAACTATTTGTTGTGCTCACCAACATTTTTAGCTCAGCTAATCAGAGGATCGCTGAATGTGGTCTTTTTAATACTCCTTGGCCATGTCCTCCCCGTCTGTTCATATCATACTTGAACCTGCATGCTAGCAATGGATATTGTGCACCCCTCCCGTGCTTTTCCAGTTTTACTACTAAGAAAATATGGAAACAGTACGCTCCTCTCTTTTCCTAAGGAAATATAATTTGCATCATGAGGTTTCAGTGGGAGAAAGGCACACAAGATAAGTCCTTGACACACAGGGAAAGAGCGAATGAGAGAGGGAGAGACAGACAGAGAGAGAGAGAATATGTAACTCTTCCCTATGCCCTAAAGAATATCAACTAAGTACTCTTCCTTGACTCGCCTGTATAGTAGTTTTGATGATGTTATATCTTATATAATAACAGGAGAAAATGTCCAAAATTTGTTATGGATGTACATGTCACAGTACCATAAGAATGGTAGACCTGAGGATGCATTGGGCAGCTGAGGTTTATATGCCCTTATGGACTAAGGAGACGGTGGGGACAGGGGTCTGGGATTTCAAAGTGAAAGTAGACAATAGACAGGTCAATGAGAAAGAGCAAACATGTGTAAACAAATCTTGCTGGGCCACCCAGAAACAGTGGGACACAGAAGGAAGGAAGTGGGTTTTGCTAGATTTCTCCCTGTGTGTGTCCCATTCGTTTTATATTATGACACTAAGGTGATGCTCCCTGCCTTTTAGCAGGTTTTTCTATCTGAATTCCTTTAGGAGTGAAGGTTCTTTCTGAATCTTTTGTTTCTTAATAAGTAGCTTAAATTCAGTACCCCAAAAAACATGTTTTGTGTGGCAAGAGTTTAGTCTCCCTCATGGCCCTTTTGTGATATGTAGTCACTCATGGTCATCCTGACATTTTCCCAACGGCCAAGGCTCTCACTTGCTGTTTTTTAACACTTGAGGACATTTGTCTTCTGCTGTCATTCTTTAGCTACTGATGTCAGTGTTAACATTCCTGCAAATAGACATTGCCTCAAGAAAACACAAATCATTTCTGGTTAAAAGGATACTATGTCTTTGCTAAAACTGCCTCTGCATCACTTGTCTATGAGAATTGCTGACAGGATTATTTTTCATTTGTACCCCTGGGAAAATAACTCTTCTACATCCCGAATGTCCTTTGAAGTCAGTAGTAAACATAAATAGAGTGCCAAAATAAATTACATTGTGATCTCTTATAATGTACTTAATAGTATGCTCTGATACAACTCCAGTAAAAAGATTTTATACAAAGGTGAATGGTACAAAAATACATTCTGAAATGCTTTGTGAGAAATCGATTAAACAGTTCTTTTGATATATATATATATATATATATATATATATATATATATATATATATATGAACATTTTAGTAGAATCATAGTTAAGAATTTTTAAAACTGGATTTTCTTTTGATTTGTATCTCTTGATAAATAATCAGTAAGATGCCCTCTATTTAGTTTATTAACAGATAGTATATCTACCTCTGAATATGCTTTCCTTCTCTCTCTTCTTTTAATAAGAATTCTTTGAAAGTTACACTTCCTACTCTTCATTTTTTTACTCTTTATCTCGGTATGTTAAAAATGAATTTATCACAAGGGAAGGTATTTCTGGCACACTATTCCTAGGATTGATGAGTACATTTGCAGACCCAGGAAAAGGAATTAGTAGAGAAAGAGAAATTTAAAATGAAGTTAAAGAAGGACAATTGATGAAGAAAGACTCACATCAAGTTGGGAGAAGACTCAAATGTGAATATAACTAGAAAGGTCACTATTATTAAGTAGGGAAACTTGATAGTGGGGAACAGATATGAAATAAAGGGCAAGAGAGAACAGGAAATTTGATAAAAGAGATCGTAGTTGAAGTTAATATCATGCTTCTCTATTTCTCAATAAATTAGAAATGAAGAAATCTGTGGTTGAGGTATTCTATTAGGGTTAAGGTTGTGGACTTTAGTTTATTAATTTTCATAAACCTGTGGAATGAAGTTCACATGAATAAAGTGATAACTAAAAGGGGTCAACTTACAATTTACCAGAGAAATTGTGAAATTTTGTTGGAGACAGACAATAGGGCTATATACCTTACACCAAAGAGCATGCCAGTCTGCAAGTGAGAATGAAGAAATGAGACACTGAAGGTTACCCAGATGGATGATTAGTGAAGTTGGGAAGAGACTTCAATAAGAAAGTAGAACAATCATTGATTTTAACAATTAATATATTATGAATATTATAATTTTTTACTAATTTAAATAACCAAGATATTTCCAACAGAAGTTCTCATGAAGTTCTATTAAATTTACCTGCCTTGTCCTTCAACTAGAATCAAATTAAATGTTAGACTATGAGTGTGTGTATTTTATTCATGATCAAGTAATCAAATAAATGGTTCTTTTTTAGGTATTTTTAAAAATTGTAATGTCCAGTGCATTTGCTACTTTTAGCTTCAATATTCTATATAAGCCAATACTTCTCACTTTATCCATTACCATTTCTCTCAAGTTGCATATATTTTAATCATGAAAATATCCATACATGAAGTAAAAGTTTCATTATTTTAGTGGTAGTACTCTGAATAGTCTTCTCATTTCAAAATAACTAGATTCTAGATAAAAGCAATTTTTAATGCTTTCTGGACCCAAATAGAGTAAGAAAACACACACACAGAACCTCCTCAAAAACAAACAAACAAACAAACAAACAAACAAAACAAAACAAAATGAATGTAAAAGAGAAGAGAAAGCAGTAACCAAAATATAGATGCTAGAGGCATCTAGTGATGAATGGATACCAGTGTTGATATTAAACCTTAGACCATCTGTAAATTGGAGGAAATGAATAGGAGCCTCATTACTAAGCTAAAGACTTTCAAAGAGGCGTAGGTAATCCTAGGTAGATGGCATATTCTGGGCACCAGAAGAAACATATATAACATCAATTCAGGAAATAAATTAAAAATTAGAAATACATTTCTAAATGTCTCAAGAGTAAAAAATGAAATTGTAATGCAAATTTGAAAAACAAAACTAAGTTAAACATAATTTTAAAAGTACTGAATTATAAGGAATGGAGTGAATTTGGCATATATATAGAAATTTATAACTTTATTCTTGAATTACAAAAGAAACAGTAATTACAAAAGAAAATTTAAAAGCTTAAAATCAGTATACTGTGTCCAACTCAGAAGTTAAAAACAAACAAACAAACAAAAAACAGAAGTAAAATTACAAGATTAAAACAAACAAACAAAAAACTACAATTACAAAGAAACCAGACACAAACTAAAGAGAATCAACAAATCCAAACTTGAAAAGTGTAATAAAAGACCCCAAATTTTAGTTAGATGGAACAGAGAAAGATGTAGAACACAAATGAAACTTATAGGAATAAAAATGTGTTACAGTAGATTAAAGAGACACTACAAATCATTGCTTTTTATACTGGTGCATGCTTATAGGTATACAGATGTGGAAAATTATTAGGAAACTACTTCCAAAAACAATTTAAAAAAGAAAGAGAAAGCTGAATTGTTTAACTATTAAAGAAATTGAAATGATATATTTATGAAAGTGTCAGCCATATTTAAGAACAGATCATTTTAGTCATATAAAGAAGTCTTTCAGAGAACATGTAAATAAAAAAAGGCCTGTACCCACTTTTTCTATAAGATCAGTCTAACCTTAATATTAGAACTATACAATGACAGTTTGAGCAGGCCAATCTCACTTACTCATAAATGTAGATGAAAATATCCATGGCAAACAAATCAGATGGGAATTTTAAAAAGCCACACCTGCTCTCTATAAAAGATATTACACTAGAAGCAAAGTACGTTTAACTTAAAATGCGGGGAGTGTCTGTCATTAGAAAACATAAAACTACTAGTCACCACAGTAAGATCTAAGATTTTATAATTTTATTTGATGATTTTTTAAAAATATACAAATCAAAATACATTCATGATTTTGGGGAAAACTGATAATTTAGGAGTGGATCGAAGGGAAATTCCTAAATTGGTAATGGGTTTTACAAGAAATTTATACCACAGCATGTTGTTAATGGGGAAACATTAGTAGCATTTCCATTAAAATCAAGAAAAAAATAAGGGTGTCTATTATTACCACTTTTATTCATCATTGTCTGGTGCTCTGAACAAGGAATATAGAAAGGAAGAAAATAGCATTAGAATTGAAAAGAAGAAAAAAGTACATTTTATTCAAAAGTGACTATTTTCTATGCAGAATATCCCTTAGAAAGCTCGCATACACATTATTGGAAATAATGAAATTTTAGCAAATTGGATACAAGCTCAGTAGGCAAAAGTATTTTATATCTATCTAGCATCAAAAGCAGAGAATGTGTTTTTTTAAAGACAATAATTTTAAGGTCATAATGACTTTTAGATTCCAGAAGGAAATGTAAAAGATATAGTCAAGAGTCACAGATGATTATAAATTTTATTGAAAAATTAACCACAAGATATCCCACCTTCATTTGTACAAAGACTCAATATTATAAAAAATGTATAATTTTACAAATAAATCAGTGCAATAAATCCAATGTAATTTAAATCAAGTGGTATCTTCTCTAGAATTTGATAAGCTGATGCTAAAATTTATATTGAAAAATAATTAAAGCAGCAAGAGTAGGAAAATCCTTTTGAAGAAGAATTGGGTGGGCAATTTGTCTTACTATCCATTCATACTTAATTATAATGGTGTGTTAAGGTTGAGGGGGTGATGGTTTAACCTGATTGCAGACAATATAGGGTACATTATATGGAGAAAATTTAAAAGCAACGATAAAACAAACTAAAAGTGTGTATGTTCTTATATTAGCAACATGACTGGCAGTTCTATCCATGATAAATTTCTCCTCCATTTATCCATGATAAAGTTCTCCTATACACTTCCCTCTTAGTATCTTAGTACTTCATTATAAAGTTGGAACATTTAATGTAGTATTGGTGAAGATTGAAAAAAAAGACTAGTGAAAGGGATAGATCTCTGACACAGACACATGCATATATTAACATATAAAAGTAATAGCATTACATACAGCACAGTGCGTAAGTGGTAACATGATGGATCCTTTCGTGTGTCAGAGGATATGAATGGCACAGTCAAAATTTTAATTGAGACAAGTATACTGGAAGGCATATTTATAGAGTTGTGGTAGGGGATAAGGAAACCAGAAATTGATTATAAAGGCTGTAGGGACACACAACAGGTCTGAAAGGCAGGGGAAGTGTGAGCATTACCTGAGCCTCTCCTAGTCATGGGAGTGGGCTATCGTTCAGGAGCTGACTGAGAGGGAAAAACAAAAAATACAACAAAAATGACAGAGAGGGAGGGGAGGGAGAGGAATGAAAACCTCTGTTTCTTTTTCCTGTCACTCTTTGTCGTTATGAGTGGTATGTATTTTTCAAACCCAACCAGAAGCCAGAGGGCAATGTTCCTTAGGCAATGCAGTCCACAGTGGTCAGCTGTCCATGACAGATAGCTGAGAAGGCTGCGGAATGATCTAGTGAGATAAATGGAAAATAAGTAGCACTCAAACCTTTTATCATTCAACTTCCAATCTTGCGTTTTGCTTGGATAAGTTGTCAGCAAAGATTTTCTGTAAAGATAATCAGCATTTTTGCTGGCCATACAAGTCTCTATCACAACTACTCACCTCTGCTAGTGTGGAATGAAAGTAACCATTCAGCCATACTCACCCCTAAAACCTAAATCAAAATACTATCTACCTGTATTGTTCATTATGAATAGTAGCAGAGAGAGTTAAAGGATAGAAGAGAAAAAATAATTATTAAAAGTAATAATCAGCCATGAGTCCTAATTAATCCTTTTATGTCACTCTGTGACAATATTTCCCACTGTCATCTGCAGCCTAAAGAATGAAAATGCCAAAAAAATATGACACAGACTTTCAATACATTTCAAGTAGGCTGGAATTCTCATCCGTAGTCTTCATGATGCCTTCCTGGAGAGAATGTCCACAAGCACTCGTGCAGGATCTAGTGAGAGGGTACCCGACCAAGCTTGGGGAATTTCCTCTAACACTTATGATTCCTGATTCTTAGGACTCCTTTCTCTACAAGATGATTAGGAAGCTCACTGATTTAAAGGCTCTGCTTCTCAAAATTTAACATGTGTACTGATTGTGACTGTCTTGTTGAAATGCAAAGTCTAATTCAGTAGATACAGTGCAGGATCTGAGATTCTGCATGGCTAAAAGCTCTGTAATCATGCTTTCAGTTGGTTCTCTGACCATACTTTGAGTCAAAAGATGGGCTGCTATTTAGTCCAGGCATTAACTAGCCAATCCATCAGATTTAACACCATTCCCAAAGCATTCCACCCCTAATCCCTAGGGGAATGACCCACCATATCAATTGAGTTGGCCTGATCCATTCTTCTACTTTATATTTAGTGGTTGAATTATCTTAGCAATCCATCACCATTCTTGTCTCTAAGAATCTTGCTAATCTAAATAGGAAATACCCGACAACTCCTATAACGTGTCTTCTCTTTGACAAGTCTCAGCACTTCTTCTGAGCTTTACTGGCATCTAAATTTCAATATGGGCTTGAAATGACTGAGGGTAATAAGAGAATAAGTTTTCCTTTTGAGGCAATTCCCCAGTGAAAGTCATTGAAAGTTGTTTGTATAAGTGCAAGAAAAGTCTGGTCTCTTATAAGGGGAGGGGATTTGTTTTATTTCCAATGGCCAGCAAATTTCAAGGGAAATTAGGATGTCAGAGATCTCACCTTCATCTGAATCTGTCCAAATGTCTCTATCCCAAGTCTCAAAGCCCCATTCCCATATAAACAGCTTGCTTACCTTACCATGGAATCCTTTTTGATTGCTCACTGAAATGATTTAGCATCTCTACTACCTGCCACCAGGCTCTGGACTTCATGCTCAGGCTTGTCTGCCCTGCCACTTTAGGGTTTTAGCGCTACAAAAACTTTCTGATTCTTTACTTGAGTCCTGATTTGGAAATTCAGGTGTTTTTTTGTTTGTTTGTTTGTTTTCTTTTTTAATCTTTTTTTTTTTTTTCAAGTATGCTCTTAAGGGCAGCCAAAATCAGGCAAGTCCATTCCAAAAGTCTTGGTAGTCATCAAATGTCACCATTCATTTGTCACTATAGTGATGGAATGCCATAATCACTTAATTCTCAAAGCTTTTCTATCTGTACTGCATTCCATGCTACAACCTGTAATAATTTGAATGATTTTCATTCCACTGTATACTATGGATTACTAGTATCACAGTACCTACCAAAAAAGTTAACTAAGAGCTTATTAAATATCTGAACAATGAAATCTCAACACCTTATGTTCCACCTGGGATAATTCCCTTTCGTTATTACAATGTGTGGCTATCTCAAAGTTGGGCTGTAGTGTTACCTCAGCTCACATGTACTGAACTAAACAGTTTAATTTCAGTATTAATCTAGGAACTATAAAATTAATCACTCTGAAACAAACCATTTGTTACCAAAGGCGGAAAGGCTAGGGCCCCAGGGAGAGAAGGGGAATTCAAAGGAAAGGAAGAAGATGAGATCACTCTTACGAAAAGGTGCAGCTACAGCTAATTGTAATGCATTATAATATGATTATCATTGAGGTCAGGGAAATATCTCCACCCCCTGTGTCACCATGTCAGGGGGTGGAGTAATTAATACAAGGGCCAACTAATGACAAGGGAATCCCACCTCTGATGGGAAGGTGTGGTCAGCAGGAACCAATCTTGGGAACACCTGTGACGCCACCCTTGAAACTTGAATATTGTGTGCCCTCATTATAATAAAATCTTAAGCCTCTTTGTTCTTCAGCAGCAGTCGCCCTCCTCCTGGCCTGCCCACTCCCACTATTTTGGGAGTGTACTCCTTTGCATTGCTTTAATAAATCCCCTGCTTGTTTGGCTTTGTTTACGTGGCTTAATTTGGTGCATCCTTGAATTCTTTCCTGTGATGATACTAAGAACCCATTCTCTGGTAACACATTGGTTGTATCTCAATAATCTAAATTGTTTTATATTGTTTAATAATTACTCTAATATAGGTAATCTTTCTATATACCCAAATTATCTATAATACAGAAAAAGTTCTTGTAATAAAAATGTTAAGTAAGGGTAATTTATAACAATACAAAATAGACAATAAAAGTCATGTTTAAAAACTGTGTAATATGATTATTATTAATCCCGTTGGGTTTATTTTAAAGAGCTGGATTAGAAATTTACATATCATTTCATGTGAGCCATGAGAATGAACAAAGCATTTGCTTATAATAATATACACAAAATGACTTTGGATTATGGAAATATGGATGTTGTTTTATTTTCTTTCCTATTGTTCACTATTAGTCTGAAGAGAAAATAATTTAGAAGTGGCTTTGAAAAGTCTGGTTAAATTTAATTGGTTCATTTTGATTAACCTTGGTTGGTCTAATTTTTTTTTTTCCTCAAAGTTCTAAGGTTATGGAATTGCTGTTCTTTCTAAATCTTACAACACTGTTAAATAATGAAGTACTGTTTTCTAAGTCCACACAGGTTCCAATTCATCTTAATCCATGAAGCTGCAAAAGCAGCAGATAATTATGTTTCTCTCAAGATAACAAAGCCCATTGGTTATTTTATTTAGGTGGGAATTGAACCAACTGTAGTACATTATTGGAAGCCAAAACAATTAGTGAAATTATTCTGCACTGTCTGCATTATTTCTTGTCTTCCAATTCATGTTTGCCTTATTTTCAGATAATTAATGTTAAATACACTTTTACTGTTTTCCTTGCCGGTAATAGCTTTTTATCATAATGGGCTGTGCAAGATATTTTAGAGAAATCCAAGCATTGTCTCACCCACTATTATCTTCCTTGATGGAATCAAAGCTCGGTGAGTAGTTAGTACAATTATCTTGTCACTAAAGCTGACCCCTCCAAATAACAGTAGCTAAAATCATCTGAGGTTGGACACATTATGTAACTGCTGTTTCAAGGACAAATATCTCTGCAGGCAATGAGTGCTAAAAGAGCTTTCTCATTCCATGTAATTACAAAAATAATGAAGGCTGAGCCCATCAAAAATGAGAAATCAGTGAACAAATAACTGTATCTTTATTTCCACGTTGATTTATTATTAGCACCTTATAATTGAAACAAAAGAAAAGTTTACTTTTAAGTATGTGCTATATGCTAAGAAAAAAAATGATTTAGAGTAAAATATTGACTCATGCATCTTTCTTAGCATTTTTCTAGAATAGTTACTCTTATATCTATATTAATATGAAACACCTAAATTAATTGATATATGCATAAAATGAAAATATTTTTCTTTTTCATATTAAATGTTTTAATTTAATATTTTATTTTTGGAATCACAGAGTTATAAAGGATGTCCAAGAGAAATGTAATTTATCCATGTAGTCTTAATAATTTATATAAATGAAATTTTTAAATTATTATTTTTTAAATTTTCAATTGTAGTTGGCATGCAATATTATTTTATATTAATTTCAGGTGTACAGCACAGTGGTTAGAAATTTATATAATTTACAAAGTAATCACCCCAATAAATCTAGTACCTGTTAAGCCATACTTAGGCCAGGAGCAGAAACCTTATCTTAAAAGCCATCTTGTCTTCATCCTCTCTTGCTTTATCTCCTAGGCGCCTGTGATCAGAGGGCCTGGGCGGTCCTGACAGGGACCTGGGGCCAGGGTGTGGAGCTGGAGGGCTTGGTCATGCCCTGAAACCCTTTGTCAATGAAACATTGGAGGGGGAACAGCCTCATTTACCCCCTCCTATAAAACTCCATACCCCTCTTTGCTGGGGAAGTTATGGTCTTTTCTAGCCTGACCTCCCACAGCTCAATCAAACACACCAAATAAATTCTAATAGACCAATTTTGGTCTCCCGCGACTCATTCCTTTGGCCATGCCTAACAGTACCCACCTGGCACCACACATAGTTATTACAGTATTATTGACTATATTCCCTATGCTGTACTTTACATCCCCAAGACTACATGTTTTTTAATTACTAATTTGTATTTATTAATCCCTTCACCCTTTACATCCAGCCTCCCCCTAAACCCCTCCCATCTGGCAACCATCAGTTTGTTCTCTGTATCTGCTAGTCTGTCTGTTTTGTTTCTTCATTTATTTTGTTGCTTAAATCCCATATATAAGTGAAGTCATCTTGTGTCTGTGTGGACTAGTCATAGAGACTTCCACTGGCCTTCTCCTTTATGATAGCTCTCATGGCACAGGCCATGACCCAATGTGGGGGTTATTTCAACTACTAAGTATCTCAACGCAAATTATACATTTATACATTCATGGGCTGAGGAAAGACATCACCCTGATCTGAAGACTCAATGTAGTAACGATTAGCTGGACTTTGGCCAAGATTCCACTTTTTAATTGGCTTCAACCCTAACTGGTAAACCATAATGACAATTTAGTTCTCTAGATATTAATATCAACTCAGACCCTGCAACCAGTAGACCTTAACGTGTCTGAGTAATCGCTTTTCACCACTGTACAGTCAGCTATAGGAAAGAAAAGGGGAATCATTGATGAGATATAGAGTTCTTTGTGGTGGAGACTCAATTATCTTTTCAGTCAATGGGATAGAACAGTGGCTCAGATATGGGAAACGTCACAGCAACTGTGACTTCTGACTGAGACAATACCTTCAGCTTCATACTCAACATTCTTGGTTTTGTTTTTTGTGTTTTTTAAATCCTTTTTGCTGCCATTTTATTTTGCCCTAGGGATGCACGGTTTTATGAATTATCTCTACAACTCACTGCAGGTTAAACCTCTTTGTCTTGCACTCTAACTTTCTTGGTCATTATGATAATAATGATCCCCTGGCTGTTGTAACTTAAGCTCTGCCACCTGATGTCAATTGGTTCAGATCCTTTATCTCCATTAGTATCAACAAGTGAAGCACTACTTCATCCTCTTCTCCCAGCAGCCCTTGTCTGCAGCGGAAAGTCGCTGCTGTACTTCGTCGCGATGCAGGTGACTATGTAGCATGTCTCAGATAGCATGGTGACTGGTGAGTACTCTGGGCCTTCCTATGAAACAAATCTTCTAGTGGGATACCTGTCCTCATATAATATATCCACTCCAACATCCCTACTTCCCTGATTATTTAAATCCCTATTTGCACCTGAAATTTCAGGTGTTTAAATTTTGCTCACTATGAGCCATTGCTAGAAGCTAACCTAGCATCAATTTTTCATCATCCCCTAGGATCATTGCCAGGTGGGAAAATCTGTGTCCTGAGAGAGTCCCCCAAATTTAATAAACTCTTCCTTGGTTTTGTGTTCTGGCTCCCTTGATCAAGCACCTTCAAAATCCAGTATCAAAGATGCTCTCTTGGCTCCTGCTGGTACGTGCTGATTAATTCTTGCATCTCCTTTGTGGTCTAGGTCTTTTTTTCTCTTATAAGATCTAGTTCTTTTCTTCCCTTATAAGGCTTAACGTGTGCCATGCTGTGTTTTGCTGTGACGATACCCTAGTCATTGGCATAGAATTGAAGAGAAGAAGTAGGACAGATCCTGAAGACAAGTCCTTATGCCTCTTCAGGAAGAGACATCTGTACTGTCTTCCTGTAAGGAGGAAGTGTTCTCCTTATATAAATAATAAGGTATATATTAAAATAAAATTTATACGTCCTTCTGAAACAACTTCTGTATTAGTAGTAACACAATTCTCTCACTGGGCTTAAATTTAGATAAACTCAAATTTTACAAACTTCCAATTATTTTACTACACTGTTTTGGTCGAAGCCAAATTACTGTGTTTTCTTTGATTGTGTTGTTTTAATATGAACCTACATAGTACTATTTTAATGGGCTTATATATAGGCAAAATTTTTATTTAGTTTGTTCACCTAACATTCAAATTAATGCCATAGATACCTAAATAATCATAAATGAAGTCCCAGTACAGTGACTATCACAATGTTGAGGAACTCTGTTTAATAACAGAAATTGTGGTTGGCCCATAGTTAATAACTAGTGCTCTATTTACAATCAGTCATTTCTAGTGAGTAATCCTATCATATAAATCAATGAGTTAATACCTGTCCAAGTAAAAATAATTAATAGAATATTGAGGCAAATGCTTCTTGTTCTACATATAGGTTCAAATTCACCCCAACTTCATTCATTTCTATGTAACTCAAATATTTCAAAAATTCACTCTATGAAAACCCAGTTTAAAACAACTGATTCCATTTATGGAAATTAAGGAAGCAAAAAAAACATGGCTTTTTAAAAGAAAGTAAATAGGTAGAAAGTTAAATATTATAGGAAATACTCTCTTTTTTTCCCCCCAAAATGACTCACAGTTTTCAAACATTTATTTATTCACTGGAGTGAGATTTAGATGCCTAGCTATCGCCTACAGATATTTGGTCTGAAGTTAAAATTCCATGTAGAGTCCATTTATGTTCATGTTTGGGATGCTGAATTATAGTCTCCTTGCTGGCTTGGTTGCCTCAGAGAGAGCAAAGTGATTTAGCCTAGTTCAATTTCAGCAAGTTAATAACTTTGCCCTTACACATCAGTTATCTTGAATCACAGCTGACTCTGTTAAGTGTTATGTCATTCCACATTTCACTCTGTGCAAAATCCAGATTCGGCTTAATGCTTTCTGACCTTCTGTGCAAACTGGGTAACTCACATAATATTAGACAAAAATAATGAGTATTTAGCAGGATCCAGGTCTAATTTATAGTGAAATGTTGGTACATGTGATCCCCGATTGCTTCTCCTGAAGTTCCTCTTGGAAATCAAAATCAACTAAATGAGTCATGTAAGATGAAGGGAGACCCAGAAAAAACTGAAGAGATAGTAATGCTATGTCACTTTTATTGTATTTATTTCTTATAATAAAGAATCAAAAACCATATGACTTTCATAACTGATCTGAATACAGAACATTGAAAATGTGGTTAAAAGGTAGACAGAATTTGACGTGAGCATTCAAGTAGAAAAAGTAAAGTGTGAAATTTTGGACAGACCACTGTGTATTCGGAGATGTATTCCCATGAAATTTAATTTACACGCCACAGAAAACATTCTTAAACAAATGCAATGATAGACTTTGGTTTTGTTCAGAACCTTCACATTTTACGCATTATATTTTTATTTTTTACAAAAAAGAAAGGAGGAAATTAAAGTGTTCTTACTAGTAAATGTTCTAATGGCTGTTGAAAAATTCCTATAGAAGAGTTAACCATATGTGCTAAGAAGAAATATAACCAAATTCAAAACATCAATATAAATTTCTATAATGTTAATAGTTAATATTTCTCAGGTTTGCAATATTCAACAATTTCTGCTTTGAAGAGCAGGGACTATCCAGGCTCGGGCTCTCCACAGCTAATTCTGCTTCATGAGTAGAGACCCATTCTCTGCCTAAATAACTGCTTTCCTGTTGTAACAAACTTAATGATGAAAATCCTGATAGTATATTATTCTTGCTATTTTGAGTAGTATTTTCAATTCTTCCCTCAAGCAGTGAGTCTCCCCCCCCCCCTTTTTCCTTGATGGCACATCACATATGTGACTGAGTAATGTATGCAAAACAATGTATTTCTTAAACTTTGTTTTTAATATTTTTGAATTCTATAATTTTCCCATTTGTTCTCTTCTAGTATTTAACATTCTTCATATCAGGCTTAGCAAGTGCATCCTGCAAGGTAATATGACTTAAGGTTATGCACAGTTCTTTCCACTTGACTAGAGAGTGCCATTTCCTCATTTACTGAGGCTGAATGGATCAGTACCTTAAGACACCATGGTTTTGAAATGCTGCCTTAGAGCTTTTCTTCTGTACATACAACTTATCTACAGAAAAGTACTATTAATTGTGACTGAACAGGCATAACAAAGTGTGCCCACGACAGAGAAGGGATACCCCTGTCATCCTTCCTTTGCCTAGACAAAAGAGTAATTAATGGGTTACATGCCTAGTCGGGAGGAAGAGACTTGTCAGTGGTCAAGAAGAGGGAGGGGGAGGAAGAAATACACACATAGAAGAAAATATAAAGAGAAAAATAAAGAGATTAAAATAAATTTCAAAGAAAGGAGGGAGTGAAATGTTATGCATTTGCATCATTAGAATCGAGTATCATAATATAGCACTACAAGATTTGCAAAACCAGATATGATGACCATGGGAAAAAAGCTGGGAATAGGCAGAACAATTCCCAGAGTTCACACAGGCTGGAAATAGTTTTCTTTCTTACCAAAGGAAAGAGGCTTCACAATATATGGAGCACTGGGTATTGTCCTCAGGAGAATCATGACTTAGATTTTTCATAAGAAACCATGTATGCCAGGAACAATGAAAATAAAATTTGTAAGTGCTACAGAAAAAAAATCAAACCTTAATCCTATAATTAGTGAAACTACCTTTCAAATGTAAAAGACTTTCAGATGTTAAAGGAGTTAAGATAATCTATTGGCAACAGAATTCCCTTAAAAAATTTAATGGAATTTTTCAGATTTGAAGAAAACATTAGCAAATGGGAAATTGGATAGAGATGATTTAATATTTGGGTACAGTTCTTGTAAGGGCCAGTATATTCTGATTCACCCATATTCCTGGAGTTTGTACCCAGCCCTATTTCCCATCCAGTAGATCCTGGACTAAAGTCTATGGCTCAAGGCCTAGGAGGCTTTCAAAAGAGCTGCTGAGCCTTTCAGCCTCTCAGCTGCATCTCCTGGAAAGACATCTCTGTAGGTAAGGCAGCCACAAAGCTGTCCTCACTTTTCTGGATTTCTCCTTTTCTATACTATGGCTCAATAATTTTTTAGTATCTTATTGGGTCTCTGATATCTTCAAACAGACTTTTTAAAAATATATTTTTCAGGCAGATCACAGAGAATTTTTAAGGCAGGGTATATATGGGAACTCTCTGTACTTTCCAATTAACCTAAAGCTGTTCGAAAAAATAAGTCTGTTAAAAAATATTTTTTTTCACATTTTCAGTTTTCCTCAAGAGGGTGGTTCAACTTACCTAATATTCCATGATTGGAAATCATTATTTTTTCTAATTAATCAGTAAACACCCCATTAAAACTAAAGCTTACGATTAAAGAAAAATTAACAGCTTTTTGCTCTTCTCATTCTCTTTCCTCATGATCACAACCTCTATTACTACCTTTACAGTTCCTGCACAAATCCTGCACAATTGCAGCATTTTTATGAGGGTGATTATGAAATATCCTTCAATGGGAAGTCAAGTGCTGTTACATTTCCTTTGATTTGTTACCTTTTGCTGTTTTTTAGAGTTAATAATTGTTACTAAATTCCTTCCTATCTGCTTGAGATATCTCTCCTGAAACATTTTGTCCTGAGATCTGGCCTGGTATCTGGGGAATTTGTTTCATCACTCTTATTTGATTCTCTGTATCTTGACTGTATGGCTTATTCTTTCTTGGTTTTATTCCTAATTTTGAGCAAAGCATAGACTCTAGTTTGTTAATTGAAAAACTGTAAATGTAGCAAAGTTTTTTGAGATATAGTTTATCTGAAAATGCCTTTAAGATACAAAAATAAGCAAACAACAAACCTTGTACTTAATTGAGATATTTTAGAAAGGTTGGACCTGATTTCCTTCCAGACTTTTGAAGCCAATATATTTATCATCTTCTCTCATCTACTTTTGCTGAGGATGCTATTACAATTCCTAGTCACTGACATTTTAAAATTATCTCCTTCTCTTTCTGGAAATGTCCCTGTTGCTGCAAAAGTTCATAATAACATAATTTCATATATAGGTATATTTTTAAATTCATTGGCAGGATACTTACTCAGTGATTTATTTCAAAATGGATACTTACGTTCATAATTCTGGGATATTTTCTTATTTATTTGATTTATTTTCCTCTAGTTTCTCTCTATTCTCAATTCCTAGAATTTTTCTTAGTTGAATATAGGATCATTATAGGGTCTGTACTTTTTCATTCTTAATTTCTTAATCTTTTTCTTTCATATTCTATAAAGCTCTTGGAATTTAAGTCTCAACATATTTTTGTCTCTGTCATATACTTAATATCTGAGAGATAATTATGATTTTCTCAATTTCTTTGTTATGTAATCTTGTTTTGCTTTCATGATCAATATCAACTTACTCTGATTATGCCATTTATAATTTTTAAATATATGTTTTTTTTATATTTCCATATTGTTCCTTTCTGTATGTTTCTTGTCCTCTCTTTGACTCTCTCCTCCCCCATTCTTGTTTAGGTATTTATCATTCATATTGAATTATTTTAAATGGTGATGATTATTAGTGGTTCAATCATATTTAAAACTGAAACACTAAGTAATTGATTAGAAACTCTGTGTACAATGGTGAGACTTACAAAGTGATGGGTTTTTCCATGGAGCATGCTGATGGGATTCCAGTTATTTCATTGAATTGTAGACAGATGTGAGAATTTAAAGATACTGTCTTGTATGCTTAAATTCTCTGAAGAAAACACATTTTCCTGTGTGGAAAGTTTGTTGTTCGTTCGTTTGTGTTTTTTTTTGAGTGGGAGAGTCTGAGAGGGAGAAGGTGAGGTGGGAGTTTGAGAAATATCCCAGGGCACTTGGAAATTTGCAGCAGAAGGGGTTGCCTATCCACCACTGATTTAGTAAATTTGCTTTTATTTAATCTCTATTTTCTCTAAAACATAATTTTTTTGTTCTTTTATTCATGATATTCCTGGGTCTAGATGATTTATAGTGTAGCAAATTCTTGTTTTTCGTTAGAAAGATGGTGGAGTAGTGGTGGGGAAGAACAGTTGGCTCATAGAATGGGACCTAGGAGAAAAAGTAGGGGCCTAATTGCGCTTAGGCCTTTCAACAAATTCTTATGAGTCCCCCACCCCTTACTTTCAGTGACACTTGATTTCTTTTAATTCCTGAATCTTATCCACATGTTGTGTGTTTCAAGGACTCGGTTTGCCTCCTGCAACCACTTTATATTAAGCCTTCTCATCTTTTGTTGCTTCTCTAGATATTTTCAGTTTTTCAAAAGCTTGTTGATTTCTTTAATAATACTTTCCACCTCTCACTTCTTTTGAATATTGGTTTAATACTGGTTCATTGTTCCATTCAAATATAATGCAAATACAGGAGGGAAAAATCAAAATGTGTTTTTAATCCTTTATATCTCACCAGAAGTCATGTAAAATAATGTTTACTCTTTATCTAAACCTATCACTAAGAATTTTTTCCCTCTTTGTTATTACTCTGTGAGTTTAACTTACTTTTTTGGTACACATTGAGTGTTAATTATTAATAATTATTAATTATTTGTAAACATATTTTCAAAACACTTTACCAGTGTATGACTTTATTTGACATTCCATTCTTTATAAGAGCATTACATTTTGAGTAATTTATATTAACATACCAATTTAGTAAGGAGAAACAAATCAGCAGTTGAAGAGCCAAATTTAACTGGTTATGTGAACTATACTCAATCTAGGCTTAAGAAGTAAGTTCTTATAAAGAAGTCGTGATTCATATACATATATACACACACACACATATATGTATGTGTATATATATACATATACATATATGTGTGTGTGTATATATATATATACACACACACATATATGAATATATGAATATTATTCAGCCATGAGAAAGAAGGAAATCCTACCATTTACAACAACACAGAGGGATCTTTAACACATAATGTTAAATGAAATAATTTGAACAGAAAAAGACAAATACTGTATGATATCACTTATATGTGAAATCTGAAATTAAATTTATAGAAACAGAGTAGAGTGGTAATTAAAGGGACTAGAAATGGGGAAATGTTGGTCAAAGGGTACAAATTTATAGTTAGGAGATGAACAAGTTTCAGGGATGCAATGTACAGCATGGTGACTATAGTTAATACTATATTACATACTTGGAAGTTGCAAAGACAGTGGATCTTAATGTTTTCACCACAAAAAAGAAGTGGTGATTATGTGACAAGTTAGGAGTGCTAGCTAAAGCTATGGTGTTAATCGTTTTGCAATGTATAAGTATATCAAATCAACACATGTACACCATAAATTTATATAGTGTTATATGTCAATTATATATCCATAAAGCAGGAGGGGAAATAAGTTAAGGTTAGTGGCATGTGATTATATGAATCCAAAAATTAAAAGGAAAAACATATTTGAATAATAAATTACATTGTTTAAATATAAATGATGGAAAGGGATTATAAGAGAAAGATATTACATAGAATAAAAGAACTCCTTATCAGTATTCTCTATTTGTCTGTGAAGTAGATTTTACCTGGAAATCATAATAGCCCAGTAATTCCACATTTTTCATCGTGAAAAAGGCCATGAATTGGGCCAAGTATATTCTAAACCATAATAATATCTACTTTAGAGTTTTGTTAGAACTTTATATTTATAGTTTTATATTATGTAAAGGAAAACGGTTTGATTTGATAAAACCAAGAGCTGATAAAATTTACAAAATGATGGATAGTTTCTTTTTTCCCAGCCAGGAAGTAGAGTTCTTTTCATAATTAAACTTACATTGAGTAAAAATACAATTTCAATGATTTCAATATGCCATTCTTCCTGAAGCAAACTTCATTTATTATATGTCAAAAACCACTGTAAATGTGTGATATTAGGAGTACAGCACCTCCATGAATGATTCATTGTTTAGTATATTAACTTGTGAAAAGGAAAATTAGAGTCATAATTCTTCTATGTCTAACTTGAAACTTATTTTTGTATAAGGAAAAGATGAATGATTCTTTTTTATATTCCATATATTTTAAGTAAAAGAATCATTTACAGTCAAAGAAAATAAATGTTAAAGTATAAAAAATAGTTAAAATTTAATCTAGTTTTCTCTGCCCCAAACATACTAAAGACTCCCTTTCATGTCAAAGAAATATCCTATAATTTTATTGTCAATAGAAGTTTTGTAAAATTATTGATTTACAAATGAATAATTTCAATGACATTCTTTAAAGATAAATGAGTTTGGAGTCCTTGCATTAGGAAAGTTAAAATTAAACTGCTTTTTATACATTTATTAAAATCTAGCTTGTGTTTACATGAGTAATTTTAAAATAATACAGAATCTGTTATTTATGGAATGTTATATGAATTCATCAATCTTCTTGCCTTACAAGATCCAATCAACCACCAGAAACTGTTGATTCCTTCTCAGAAGAGCACAGACTATTATTTTTTTCATTCTTTACATTTCAAATGATCTCTTTCAGGATTAATGTTCTAAAAGTATTTCCCCATTTTATAAGTACAGATGTCTAAGTTCTTTGGAATAAATTCAAATTTGTCTATGGTCTAGACCCTACCTAATTGTCCAAATTCATATCTCACCAATTCTTCACAGCGTGGTTCCTCACTCCAAATTTTCAGATGTAACATTATTTTTTTCTTTTTTTGCATTTTTAAAAATTAAATTTATTGGATGACAATGGTTAGTAAAGTTACATAGGTTTCAAGTGTACAATTCTGTAATACATCATCTATATATCACATCATGTGTTCATAACCCAAAGTGAGGTCTCCTTCCTTCACCATATATTTGACCCCTTTTACCCTCATATACCACCCACCTCCCCATTTACCCTCTGGTAACCACTAAACTGTTGTCTGTGCCTATGACTTTTTGTTTCTTTATTTGTTTATCTTGTTCCTTTGTTGCTTTCAGTTTTATATCCCACATATGAGTGATGTCATATGGTTCTTGACTTTTTCTGTCTGACTTATTTTACTTAGCATATTAATCTCAATAATAATAATAATCTCATGCGATCCATCCATGTTGTTGCAAATGGCAGTATTTCATCTTTTCTTATGGCAGAGTAGTATTCCATCTGTATGTATACCACATCTTCTTTTGTGGAAAAAAAAAGCATAAAATGTCTCACTTGTATATATATTATAACAAGGCACAGGAGATGCGTCCATTAAATATTTAATGAGTGCATGAAAGACTGAGTGAAATTTGGTTCCATTATCACCCCTTTTGTAAAGTGTTTGTTGATGTGTTACTCACTCACCTAACTTCTGTTCCAATGACATTTTGCATTTAAACCAATATGATGCTTATAACATTTTTAAAGCTAATTGTGTGTGAATTTATCACTAACCATTTCTAGAATATATACTTATAATTAGATGCCATCTCTTATTTGTCTTTTAATTGCTTACCTCATGGGTGCTGTTAGTCTCAGTTATTTATTGGTGAATAGCACATCAATCCAAAATTTAGTGACTTAAATCATTCCAAAATTTTCTGACTTAAAACAACAGCCATTTTATTTTCTCCTGTGATCAGGAATTCAGGAAGGGCTTACTAAGGATGGATTTTCTCTGTTCCCCATTGAGACTGGAGGATTATTATGGCCTTACATGTCTGACCCTAGCTAGGATGGCTGGAATGCTGAGTTCTCTCTGTACCTATAGTTCAATATCCTTCAACACCCCCCGCTACTTTGTGGTTTTGCATGCTTCCACTCTTCAGGGCAGAGTTTATTTCTATCTAACCTCCTCAGTATGGCAGTCTAGGTTTCTTTATGTGGTGGCTGAGGCTTCCTAAAAGGGTGAGAAAGGAATTTGCAAGACATCTAAATTCATTTATTCCTCATTGTACTTACAAAAACAAATCACAGAGAAAGCCCATATTCAGTGTAGAAGAAATAGATTCCACCTATTAATGTGAAGAGTGGCAAATTCCATTGCATAAGGGAAAAATTGTGGCATCTATATTGGAAAACAGTCTTCCATGGGTACTTAATGCTTGATAATTAATTTGTTGCTTGGTTGATATTTGTCATCTGAAAAAGAGAAGTTTGGAATAATTGATTTTGAAGATACATTTCTACTCTAATGTATTGGATAAGCTCTTTGGACCTAATAGATATCTTTAATAAATAGGAAGTATGACTTTTTACTTATTTTTCTAGTACAGTTCTGGCCTGCTTTTCAAGAAAGCTAATAAGAGCCAAGACAATAATAAAGAAAGTATCACTCTTGCTTAATTAAAAACAAAAGTAAAAGTGATTATCCTGAATTTCCAAATATTTCTTTAAAATTATTCTTCTATCTCCACCAGCATAACTCAGTAAGAGTGGGTTCTCTACTATAAAATTATTAACAGTTTTGATATACATTATCACTAAGAATTAGTATTCCCAGTCCAACCTACATGAAATTAACAAGCAAGAAGAAGCAACAAAATTGGTCACATTAAAAACTTTTAATATTGATATGTACATTTTTTTCAAAGTATGCATATAGGTGTTTTAAATAGAGAATTATTTAATTCATAAGTTGTAGTTACTAATAATTGTAGAATGACAATAAGTTGTGATGTGACAGCAATTTTTTTAATTAACTGTCCACAAGTACACTTTCAATAAAGAACATGAATGTTTTTATTGATTATTTTTCAATTTTCCTTATATTTGTTCTGATTTATACTTATTAGGAAACATTTTTGGGGAGACCATTGATTTTATTAATAAATTGGGGCTTTTATTTTTGTATATCCTTTAAATTTAATACTTCTAGTAATTCATTTTTAGTGTATTAAAAAATATTTGTGTGTCACAAAAATGTAAATCGTTTTCTTTATCACAGTTAATGTGAGACTCTATGCTGGAATACTTTCAGCTGGGATAATGAGGATTAGACACAAATCATACAGTTGCTAAACTATACTTGACTGTTTACTTCCTCCTCAGAATGTGTTATTATTAATTTTATCAACAGTGTCTTGTAAGAGGAGGGAAAAAAAGAACTCTCACCCATCTTAATAGTGAGTTGTACGTCAGTTTTACTCGATTAAGAAACGCATTGATCTATATACCCCAGTTGATAAATAAGTAGAAAGTTGGATATGATTTAGAAGCAATCACTCCATAAAGAAATGCCATCTAAACAAGAATTTATGTTTCATATGTTTTCTTCTCATTAATATAATATTTTAGGCTCTACTTCAAATAATTATTTCTCACGTTTTATAGATGAATTAGTTGTTTTAAATTTTAAATAAAACCCTGCTTCTGGTGACTTTAACATCTTTATATGTGCTCTCTGGAGGAAGTAAATCTCAGGAAAGTCAGACAGCAATTGAGTTACTTGACAGAATTTAAAGCCCAAGATTTTAGGATTGATATAAACCTCAGCTAATAGAACTATTTACTAGCAGATTAAAGATCTGAAAGAGACTGAAGTTTATCCCATTAATCTGAAAAAAATCTTCCCTTACAAACTATCCTATCCTATTGATATGTCAGTATCAATTCAGAAAGAACACAATATGGCTTGACTGTCTAGCTGGAAGTATACTGCAAAACTACAATTTTCCATTCTACTATTCTTTATATATTTTACCTAGTACTCTCTTATATGACTAAATTTTATTTCTTGCTTTTGTTTTGTAAGTCAATTATATTTCTATTTATATATGGAGTAGAATGTAATCTTATAATCTATTTCAGACTTATGATAAATTTAGTAGTTATCCTGAGATGTTTTTAAGTCACTAAGCTAATGTGCATTTCTGAAGGGAAATGTTAACTATAAATATTTGCCAGAGTTAGTAAGATAAAAAAAAAAGTATCAATTCTCAAAAAAAAAAGAAGTATGAAAACATTGTGTCCTATAATCAGGAATGCATTAGATTGAAAGGAACACAGTATTTGAGAGTGTAGCAGTTTAAGTTTAATTTCCATTGTTACACAGCATGACTCAACATAAATATTCTTTTGTTTTTTTAATAGACTTTATTTATTTATTTATTATTAATTTCAGGTGTACAAAACAATGCAATAGTTAGACATTTCACCCCTCACAAAGTGATAAAACCCATTCTCCAATCTTTTGCCCCTCTGACATCATATATATCTATTACAATTCCATTGACTCTATTCCCTATTCTATATACTCCATATCCCGTGACTATGCATATATTAAATTATAGTTCACGTACAATATTATTCAGCTTCTACTTCATGTGTACACTGCAGTGGTCAAGCATCTACACAGTCCATGAAGTGGTCTCCCTAATAAAACAGGTTCCCATCTGACATTGTGCCTACCTGACACTCTACAAAATCTTTACAACATTTTTGATTATATTCTCCAAACTGTACTTTATATCTCCTTGGCAATATTGTAGTTACCAATTTATGCTGTCTAGTCCCTTCTCCTTCTCCTGCATCCCCGCACCTCTCCCACCTAGCAACCATCAGTTTTTCCTGTGTATCTCTGAGACTACTTCTGTTTAATTTGCTCATTTGTCCTGTTCTTTAGATTCCACATATAAGTGAGATCATATGGTATTTGTCTTTCTCTGTCTGACTTATTTCACTTAGCATAATGTTCTCTAGGTCCATCCATATCGTTGCAAATGGTAAAATGTCATTCTTCTTTATAGCTGAGTAATACTCCATTGTATAAATGGACCACAGTTTCTTAATCCAGTCGGCTACTGATGGGCATTTTGTTTTTTTCCAAATCTTGGCTATTTTAAATAGCACTGCAATAAACATAGGGGGTACATATATATTTTTCAAATTAGAGTTTTGGATTTCTCTGGATAGATACCTAGGAGTGGAATTGCTGGGTCATAAGGTAGTTCCATTTTCAGGTTTTTGAGAAACCTCCATACTGATTTCCATAGTGGCTGCACCAATCTGCAATCCCACCAGCAGTGCACCATTTTCTCCAATACCTCGCCAGCACTTGTTGTTTGTTGATTTATTGTTGATGGCCATTTTGACTGGAGGGACATGGTATCTCATTGTGGTTTTTATTTGCATTTCTGTAATGATTAGTGAGGTTGAACATTTTTTTCATATGTCTGTTGGCCATCTGTATGTCCTCTTCAGAGAAGTGTCTCTTCATGTCCTCTGCCCATTTTTTAATTGGGTTGTTTGCTTTTTGGTGTTGAGTTGAATGAGTTTTTCATAAATTTTGGATATTAACCCCTTATCAGATGTGTTATTGATAAATGTCTTCTCCCATTCAGTAGACTGCCTTGTTTTATTGAAGGTTTCGTTTGCTGTGAAAAAACTAAAGTTTGATGTAATCCCATATGTATGTTTTTTCTTTTACTTTCCTTGTCCAAGGGGATATATCAATAAAAATATTACTCAGGGTAATAGACTTCTTTTTAAGAGTACTTTTAGGCTCACAACAATGCTGGGCTGAAGGTACAATGATTTTTATATACTCCCTAGCCCCACAGATGCACAGCCTCCCACAGTGGTAGGGATGCTGAACCTGCAGTTAGAACCCATGAACCTACATTGACACATTATCACCCAAAGTCCACTATTTAAATTATGGTTCACTCTTGGTGTTGTATATCCTATAGCTTTAGATAAAAGTATAATGGCATGTATCCGTTATAATAGTATCATACAGAATACTTTCACTCCCCTTAAATCCTCTCTGCTGTTTATTCAACAGTCCCTTTCCCCAACCCTTGGCAACCACTGATCTTTTTACTGTCTCCATAGTTTTGTTTTTTTCCAGAATATCATATGGTGAGGATCATACAGCACACAACCTTTTTATATTAGCTGCTTTCACTTAGTAATATGTATTTTAAGTTTCCTCCATGTCTTTTCATGACTGGATAAGGATAGTTTATTTCTTTTTAGCATTACATAACATTCCATTGTCTGGATGTACCACAGTTTATTTGTTCATTCACCAACATTTTGTTACATTTTGATTCCTTCCAAGTTTTGGAAATTATGAATGAGTCTGTTATAAACAGCTGTGTGCAAGTTTTTGTGTGGACATACATTTTCAATTGTATGGGTCAATACCAGGGAGCATAATTCCTGGGTGATACAATAAGAGTATGTTATTAGTTTTTGTAAGAAACCACCAAACTGTCTTCCAAAGTGGCTGTACCCTTTTGCAATAGCATTTGAAAGAGAGTTCCTGTTGTTCTTCTTTGCCATGATTTTGTTTTGGATTTTGGCCACTGTAATGAATGTGTAGTGGTATCTATCTCATTTTAATTTGCAATTTCTGATGACATATAAAGTAGAATATATTTTCATGTGTTTATGCTTATTTGCCTTTCCTATACTTTTTTTTTTAAGGGTTGTGTTCTTATTGTTGAGCTTCAAGAGTTTTTTGTATATTTTGGAACACAGGCCTTTATCAGATACATCTTTTGCAAACGTTTTCCCAAGTCTATGGATTGTCTTCTCATTCTGTTGATACTATATTTTGCAGAGAAGAGTTTTTCAATTTTAATGAAGTCTGGCTTATTGATTATTTATTTCATGAATTGCATCTTTGGCGTTGTATCTAAACAGTCATCGCCAGATCCAGGAGACCTAGGTTTCTCCAATGCTTTCTCCAATGTTACCTCCTGATTTTACAGTTTTGCATTTAGGTCTGTGACCCATTTTGAGTAATATTTATGAAGAGTGTGAAGTCTATGTATAGGTTTTTTTTCTTTCTTCCTTTTTTTTTCTAATGAAAATGTCCAGTTTTTCAAGGACTATTTTTGAAAAACTGTCTTTTCTCCATTGTGCTGCTTTTGCTCTTTTGTCATAATCAGTTGACTGTATTTATATGGGTCTATTTCTGGGTTTTTATTTTGTTCTCTTTATCTATTTTTGTATTCTTTTAACAATACATATGGGTGTATATATATTAATAAGTGTTACCTCTTCTTGATGTATTGTTCCCTTTATCATTATAAAGTGCCCATCTTTGTGTTTTGTTAGGTTTTTTATCTCAGAAATGTATTCTGTTTGATATAAATACAGCTACATCTGATTCTCTCTGGATGCCATTTGCTTGGAGTATCATCTTCCACCCCTTCACTTGAGTTTATATTTGCATTTTCAGTTGAGATGTGTCTCCTGAAGGTAGCATATAGTGTTTTTTATTTAACCCACTACTATGTATCCTTTGATTGGTGAG
Source organism: Rhinolophus sinicus (assembly GCF_036562045.2). NCBI lineage: Eukaryota > Metazoa > Chordata > Mammalia > Chiroptera > Rhinolophidae > Rhinolophus > Rhinolophus sinicus. Next base: position 144,298,868 of record NC_133753.1, read on the forward strand.
TTCAATCCAGTTATATTTAGGATGATTATTGATATATGAGAATTTCCTATAGCCACTTTATCTTTTGTTTTCTGGTAGCTCTGTGTCTCCATTGTTTCTTTTCCCTTGTGTTTCTGTCCATTATTTTAGTTTGGTGGTAATCTATAATTTTTTTTTCCTGCTTATATTGTTTTTTATTATGTGTCTCAGTTCTAGTGGTGTGTGTGTGTGTGTGTGTGTGTGCAATGCAGCTCTTGTAGTAAATTCCCTCAGCTTCTGTATGTTTGGAAAAGTCTTTATTTCTCCTTAATACCTGAAGGATAACTTTATTGGATATATTTTTCTTGGCTGGTGATTTCTCCCTTTCAATCACTTGAATATTTGATTCTACTCTCTCCTAGTTTATAGGATTTCTGCTGAAAAATCCAATGATAATCTAATGGTATTTCCTTTATAAGTCACTGTCTTGCTTTGCCTGCTGCCTTGAGGATTCTTTCTTTGTCATTAATTTTAGATATTTTTAATATACTGTGCATTGGAGAAGGCCCTTTTGGATTTAGGTAATTAGATGTTCTTCGCTTTTTGGATTCATGGATTCCGTTCATTCTATAGGTTTGAGAAGTCGATTAATTGTTTTAATAGGCTCTCTGTTTCCTTCTCCCATTCTTCTCCTTCTCGTATACCCATTATTCTTATGTTGCTCGCTCTAACAGGGTCAGATATTTCACATAGAGTTATTTCTTTTTCCTCTTGATTCTTTCTTCTTTCACTTGTGTTGTTTGTAGATTTCTACGTTCTATGTCATTAGTTCTTTCTTCTACCTTGTTTGTTCTATTTCCTAAACTTGCTAGTTCATTTTTCATCTCTCTTTTTCTCTCTCTGTTTGATTCTTTTTTTCAGACTTTTAATCTCTTAGTTAAAGCACTCCTTTTGTTTCTTGATTTTATTTTTGAGTTCATTGAATTGTCTTTCTAAATATCTGAAGTTTTTTTCAGAATTGCAGTCTTGATTTCTCTGTTATTTAAATCACACCCTTCCATGTCTTTAAGTTTATTTCATTTATTTCATTTTATTTCAGAATTCACTTGTTATCTTGGTTATCTACTATGCTTGATGGATTATTTCTCAGTCTGAGTATTGTGGGAATGAAAGCTGATTTTTGTTTTGTTTTGTTTTCGTTTTAAAGAATTTTACACTTCCCTGCTTAGCAGATTGATAAGTAGAGGTCTTCCTTCTATTTTCCAGCAGGTGGCATTGAAGCACAGATTTTTATTTTCTCTTACCTGTACTGCTGGGGCTTCTGGAATCGCTGTGGGGCCATGTCCCTCTCACCAGAGCCATGGAAAAGTCTCCATATTCCCCAAGGAGGTTAGTGTTCCCTTTACTACCTCATCGCCTAGGTCTTGGGGCACCACTCCATCCCTTTCATTATCTGCTAAGTGAGGATTTTACTGCAAGGCAGGCCATTGTTGGGGAGGGTGGGCAGATTCCTGCATTTGTAGAATCCTTTTTTCTATGCTGGTGGGCTTTGGAGTACTGCAATACTGTTTCTCGGCCTCTGACCTTGGGTCACCTCAATATATGCCAGCCATTCAGGCCTGATTGCGGTTCCTGCCCCTCTGATCTGGTCTGTCTAGTGAGGGCTGCACCCCAACCCTTCACTACTATTACGTCTGCTGCGATAAGGGCAAGTAAGGAGCTGCACATGGCTTCTGTCTCTGTCCTTTTCTGTTCCTGACCCATTTCAGCGGTTTGCTCAGATACACTCAACTTCAGATGTCTACGCTTGCTGTCTCAGCTGTGTTTGTGTGTTGAACAGGCAATCCTTGGTTGAATTACAGTTGTCATATTTCTTGTAACTTCATGGGGAGAGACCTGGAATTCCTCTCAGGGCACCATGCTGCTGACATCACTGTCCTCTGAAACATTCTAGTTCCAATTAATGAATTGTACTAAACCTCAATATTTCTTTGTTACTGACTTCACTGGATGTTTCTTCACACCCCCCCCCGCCCACCCTTTTTATATTTGAACTCTTGGCATCATTGACATTCTTGACCACTCCCTTTTTCATGAAATAATCCTCCCTTAGCTTGTTGACACCACACTCTCCTAGCTTTCATATTGTTTCTCTAACAACTGTCTCTTGGCAAACATCTCTTCTTCTCATGTCCTTTAAATGCTAGTCACATTTATATTCTGTGAGAGTGTGTGTGTGTGTGTGTTCTTGTTATATTTGAAAGTAGGTTTTATGCATTCAAAACAATCAAATATTGTTGTTTCATATATATTTAAATATCTTTTCTCAAGATTACATTTTCCACCTATATTGTTAACAATATTTTTTATAGTTTATCTATTACACATCATCTGGAATGTATTTTGCTTCAAGGTATGAGGTAGAAATTGAAATTTATTTTTGTCCAAATAACTAGTTAGTACAGTGATCTTTATAGTGAGATATTAAATTCAATATATAGTGTTATCTATTTTTGAACTCTCTTCTTTTTTATCTGGCTGACTATCCATTTTCATTATCCCTTTGGATTTTGCTCTTTTGTCTTTGTCCCTTTTTGTATCTCTGTGGGAGTTTTGTTGTTGATAATGTTCTGCTTCCTTCTCTATATTACACTAATTTTTTCATAAGCTGCTGATTATGACTCCATTATCATAAGGTCCAGGGTAGGACAGATTTCTTTATGCATGTGCTCACACTGGACCCTACAGTTCCCCCTTACTACCATTGCCATCTTACACAAATTAATAGAACTCTTTGATGACATCTGCACACCTCTTCAGACTCAGCTCCTTTGAGGCCAGAACCATGCCTCTTTTTCTCAATGTTGTGTCCTTATTGTCTACTGTACTGCCTGATATGGAATAGACACTGAATAACTTTGTTGAACAAATAGTTTAGATCTCTGGTACTTTCTTGACATGACATTGCAGAAAAAGTGCTATGTTTAACTGATCAAAGAAAATAAGCTATCTTGTAAGATTTTGTGATGTTCCTTGTAGTAATAGTATGGCATGAGCAAAACAAGAGTTAATATCTTATTTAATAGATGAGAAAACTACTATTTTCTATTTTTCTGCTACATAGTAATCTCCTTGAATATGTGCTCCATGAAAAAATACTTAGTATATTTTAGAAATAAAGGTAAACAAGAGACTGAAGTGGGGAACTAATGATCTTAAGCCATCAAAACGTTGACTGGACACTAACTACTCCATATATAAAGAATGATATACTTTGAATGATATACTTTAGGATTCAGATGCAGAGGTTTAAGTAAGTGTTAGATTGAATTTGGTCATTTTGTTATAGAATATAATGATTATTTCCTCTTTGATCAGAAAAAAACACACTCTATATTTATATTTATATTTATGCTTAAATTTTAGTTTGCACTGATTTAATATATCTTACGAAAATAATGGATTATTTTGATTTATTGAGGTTTCCTCTCTCAGTAAGATAAATAAATTGATTTAATATTTATAACTTCATTATTTCTCTCACTTAATTGCAGGAGGAAAGTACCATTTGGGAAAGAATGATCCCTTCTTAGGTACTAGCATCGTAGAATAAAGTGACTGAAGAATTGGAAAAGAGAGAACATTATCACTGCTGTTTGTCCTGCCTAGAGACTGGGGCTCCTTCCTGTACAAGGTACGTTACATTTTATCCTCTTAGATTAACACACTGAAATGTAGCGCAGTTCTTCTTGCTCTCCCTATGGTAAAAATGAGCCGTGCTTATTCCAGGCTTCTAAGCCCTGGACCACCTGGAGGCATTGACTTTAAATTCATTTTCAACCATGTCCTTCTCGAGAGGAAGGGTGTACTACCTTGGGTAGAAGTGGGAGAATTGGGGGGCCAGAGGACAATTCTTACTGCAAAATACCCAGACAAATTGCCCACTTTTGGTGTATATGCCTGCCTACATGAAATGTGCTTAATAGAGTGAACACATGTAAGAGGGATAGCAGTGAATAAAATAAGCTATGTATACGTTACTTGAGTCAGTTCAGAAGCTATTCCAGGTAATGGTATTATAATGGTTTCACTGTGATCATCCAGGTGTTTCCATTTCCTTTCAGTAGTGTAGCCGACTGAGCAAGAACATGACCTCTAGGTCCAAGTGACCTTTGTCCTCACCTCTCATTACTATTCAATTGAACTTTAGTGAGAATTAAAGGTATTAGCACAGGTTTAGAACAGCCCTAGTGTGATTTTTCAGGATGCTCGTAATATAAAATAAGCCCTACCTTATTTCCCTGAAAATAAGGCCGGATCTTGTATTAATTTTTGCTTCAAAAGATGAATTAGGGCTTATTTTATATTACAAGTATCCTGAAAAATCATACTACGGCTTATTTTCCGGTGAGGTCTTATTTTCAGGGAAACACGGTATTTATTATTCTCTTTTAATATAATAGGATTGGTTGAAAAGCTCTGAGATGGAAATTTCAGGATGTAGGAAAAATTATATGCAAAGCTTAACTTCAACAATAGGAAAATAAATTTATGAAAATGTAAATATCTAAGATTGGAATTAGATCGAAAAACGTGAGGAATAGAGCAAAATGTTGTTACCAAAAGGGAATCATGTGCTATATTGTTTCCCTTCGTCTGAATCATGATAAAAATTTGATCTGTTTGTCTAAAAGAAGCTGGTGTTATTTGGTTAAAGGGATGTTTGGTATTGCTTAAGTTAATGCATATTTGTTGTTTGGGCTGTTCGTAATGGTTCTCTCATCCCCACCCTGCTGCATTCTCTGTTGCTGGTTAAAAGAGCAATTCCCATCAGCTTTGGGATTTCCCACTCTCCTTTTCCATTTTTTATCAACTCCACATTGCTCAAATTGCGGTCCTGCCTGTAACTCCATGCTCTTATTTCAGTTTTTAGTCAACCTGTCAAAATGTTAGTATTATTTCTGATCTTTGCCTTTTCTACTCTCCGTTTCTGAACTTGACAATCCATGCCATGTGCCTGCTGCTATCTCTCCACTATAGAACTATCTCTCTCTCAAAGAACTGAGGTGACACATTTCAGAAAAGTCTATTGTCTATTATTGTTATTATTATGAATGGTACCTGCCATATATTACTGTCTGGTGGGTACTATATATACACACACACACACACAGCAGTATATGATATATATAGCAATCCTCAAAACTTAACTAAGAAATAAATGTTAGTTTTATTCTAATATTACAGCAAAGTGGTTGAGTCACAGAGAGATTAAGGAATTTGACCAAGGTATTTTAGCTTTGTTATCATATTTGTCAATAAATTTCTGTGGGTCCATCTATTAGAAAAAATGGGGAAATGCTGTCTTGTCATAGCAAATGTGGAGAACTTCATTCAACAAGTGTTTATTAAGAATTTTGTCCTAATTATTTTTAGTTTTTTAAGAGTTTTTAAAAATTAATTTAATAAAATTGTATTCTAATTCATATCTGACTAGCCTGCCATAAATTTCTGGCAGACTAGCTAGAAATGAACTAAATAAAATGGAGCAGCAGACAATTGGTGGGAACCGAAAGGAAGGAATAGCCCAATTGGATTCAGAGAGAAAGAAGTTATATACGGTATAAAGTAGAATAAAGAAAATAGGAATCTGTGCTGGTTGCTGATATACAGCCATGAAACAAAGGAAAGAATGGAAGGAATGTATGTGCCTATTTGAAACTTGGGCTTTGATACAAGGTCGTCACTGAAAATATTATGTAGAAGTAAGATTTACCAAAAGTTCAATTTATTTAGCCCTCCAAATTAAGTTACCTTGCAGTCAAGGAAAAACTGTAAAATGTCTTAATTCCCTAGATGTTCTTTTAAAGGAAGGAGATACCTCCAAATAATATAGTATTATGGTTCACCCACAAAAGATATTATAGCTTGTAAATTAATTGTGCATAAAACTCCTGAAATCTTATGATGGGAGAAAGATACATGCTAGGAGCATGAAGTCTGTCAATAATTTGCATAGCTTCTTGAAAAGAAATTAATTAGAATACAATTTTGCAGCTAAATAGAAAGCTTTAGACCACAAAATGTTTATCAAAATCGTGGTAATCTATCTTCAGAGAGATTTTGAATTAACTGCTGGATTAAAAGTGTTTGGAAAATACAACTATATGATATATATGTATACATATAATTATTTTGAGAATAAATTTTGTGATATAACTAGAATGTAAACAAATATGATGTAGTAATATTTCATGGTGCTGTTTGTTGTAAAAGTGGAACAGAAATAGGCACAAATCAACTGTGCTTTTAATGACACAAACAAATGTAAAAACTCTGTAGCTGAGACGTCAGATTATAGAGTTTAGTAAATCAGTATTCCTTCTAGCCTTGCAGGAAAAGTTAAGATTTGACTACACATAAGTTTTAGTAAGCCCTGAGGTGAGCTTTAACTTCATGTTGAACTCTAGAAAGAGATTCAAGTGTGTAATTATTAGATGTTTAGAAATGTTGCCAATGGCCTTAAGGGCCAAATTATGCTGTTAGGTAGTTTTTTATCTGCTACTAACTCATCTAAATGTTCTTCTACTTTAGCTCCAACATGATTTTTAAAAATTTTCCCATTGTGATGTTTGGTTAATAAAACAGACAACAACAACAACAACAAAAAAACACACAACTACTAGCATATGTGTTCATGCCTGTGTGTGAGTGTGTGTGTGTTTATTACATTAGTTCTGAGTAAATTTTCCTGATTTTGGATATTAGATTGATTTTGAGTTACCAGAGTTACATCTGGAGTCATCTTGGATCCCAGTAATGTAAAATGAGTACTTGAGATACAATTGCATGTGTATTTTTAATTGCATGAATTCCTGATATTTCATTTGTTTCTGAATTAGTCCCATAGTAAATGCACTTCCATTTTCTTTATACAAAGTTGTAAAAGTAAAATGCCTAGAATAAGAAACATGACTCGTGTAACTCTGTTTTTTTACTTTTCCATAGATGTAGTATTATACACAGATACAACTTATAGTCAATTATGTGTTATAATTTATAGATGTCCAAACATCCCAAAATAAAATTTGTAGTATTTCCCAATAGATTTTTAAAATACCTGAAATTCCTGTGCTTACTGTTATTTTCTTGATTGTAAGGGATTTTAAATATCATTTATAATTCACCACTATAATTTTGGTCCTACAAAGCATAGAGTGTTAACTATCTTAAGTGTACAATATAAATATGCTAAATGAATATAGCAATACATCATAGTCTCTCAATCCAGCACTTGTGTCATTATCAAAACTGTGTATTCCATAATTTTATCTGAGTCATTGATATAAACAAGTGTGAATCACCAGTGCACTGAAACCAATTACTCTAATAGGAGAGCAATTTGCAGAGATGGAAAGAGAATAGAAAAAACCCAGAGTTTGGATGTTATTGGAGAATTGTTCCAAGTACAGGGCTGTAAGCAGTCAAAAGTGGGAAATAGAAGTGGCCATAAGAAGACTTTAAACTTTTTTTTTTCTCTCCCAGTTTTACTTATTTTCAGCCATGTGTCTCTTGTGCCCAGTGTGAGAATGAATGATTTAGGAGATGCCATGATGCAGGTCCTCCCTCACAAGGTAGTTAACATTATTTAGAGACTGGTCAGTATATGAATGAAACTACTTGACAGACAGTTCCAACTACTATAGACCATCAATTATTTGTGACTGCTAGGTTACTATTTTCCTTTAAGAACTGTGAAACAAGCATGAGTGGAAATTTTCCCCAAGAAAGAATCTCTATTCAAAAGATAGTTGTATTTCCATTTATGTTATTGTTTGTTTTCTCCTCGAAGTGCATTACTGTAGATAATATCAATATCACTCTGTAAACTGACACTTTCATGCAGGCTTTTAAAATATGCTGAATTTATACCTGTTATTAGTGGAAGACAATGTGTAATCATCCAACTTCATTCCACAACACATTTTAAAAAGCTCTTGGAAAGATTGGAACATAATCAAATTAGAGATTACATCAATACAAATCAACTATCTATGCCTTCTTATTCTATCTTAAAGCAGGCTGGCAGACCTTGCAATAACCTTATTCCAATTCACAATGTACTTCATTATACATGCTGAAGAAAATTTCTGTATCAGTAGGGAACTCTGTTGCAATGATTCGCCATGGTTGACTAAACTCACAAGAGGAAATATGTACAAAGGTTTAAAGATTAGATTCAAGCAAATTTTTTATGCTAATTGAGTTGAATCATCATACCGAAACTGAGACACAATTTAGTACTTCCATATTAAACCAGCCAGGGCACAGACACAAATAAGATATGATAGAGTTATTGCAGGCCACGATGTTTTCAAGCACTGGTTTAGGTTAATTTCTCATTTTTCCCAAGGGTTGTCAATGCTCTGCCTAACTTACTGTTCTCCATCTACTAACAATACGCTTATTGGAGAAAATCACTAACAGTGACTTAGTTTTTCTGAATGAAATCAATTAAACTCAAATATAAATTTCTGTGACAAGGAAAAAGATATAACCAATGTTTAGAAAGAAAACGAATATTTACAAGTAACTAGAGAATACCAATTAACAATATAGTTTTGATTCTGCCCGTGATCGGTTTTATCATCTTTGGAAACCAAGGAGTTCACTCAGCTTACTTACTCATCGGGAAAATTAGGAGAAATGGACTTGTTACTCAAAGTATGGTTCTTAGACCAGCGATATTGGCATTCTCTAGGAGGTTCATAGAAATATAGTCTTAGATCCTCCTCCCCAGACCTACTGAATTAGATACCGAATCCCCAATGAGCTGAATGCCCTTTGGAAAACATTGACCCAGATGACAGTAATCCCTCCTATCTCTATCACTTTTTTAGTTTCTCTACCTCTTGTCTAATTCACAGTTCTGATATAGACAGCAAAAAGATTATCAGAGCCAGGTTTATTTTTACTACAATCACTACTAAATATTAGGCTCATTCATTGATTTTTCAGAAAGCGGTCCTAAAAGTAGTTAAAACAATACCCTGAGCAATTTTAATGTATTTCTATTATAACATTAAAACAGCTTTAACATTTGGAAATTTGACGAGTACTTAACAGTCAATTAGTTATAGTTTGATATTCATTATATAAAGATCTGATAACTCTTTGTAGGAATAAAGGCTTTTGCTTATATTATCCTAATTTTGCTGCATGAAATATGTGGCTAGTGGAAGGAGGGATAAACTTTTATTGACTATTCTATAATAATTCACTCTGCCCGAAAAGATGGAAACACTTAATTATAAATGTTGATTAAATACCCAAATTTAAACATAAAGGTAGCATTTAATGGTGATATTATATTAGTGAATCTTGTTTGTTTTTCCGTATAGCTACCTTAATTATAGATGAACATGAACTGAAACCCTTATGAATTCATACATATATCTAATTTAATATTTTGCTTACAAATTTAAATTCAAATTAATTTATTTCTGCTTCCTAATCATATAGATTTAAATTCATATAATTCAATTACTCATATTACACAATATATAAGTATATTAAAAATTAATATTAACTACAAGGCTTTTTGTTTAATTTTATACTTGGCACATGCTGATAATATTTATTTTTGCTGTTTGAATCCATATTCAGATATCAACAATACAATTTTCTTAGATAACTTCCCAGGTTATTTAATAAATGCTTCTTAAAATAATTATACAAACTGAGCATTAAAATAAATTTATTTTTAAATATATCTTAAAACATCTTTAAAGGATTTAATGCTTTTTTAATATCAAAATATCCTATAAAATGAATAATTTTGCCCATGTGGAGAATTACCTAGGAGTAAATAACATGATCACACTTAGCTTTAATCGGAAGTTGTTGACATTTGTAAGAAAATATCAAATGAAGTAACGGTATCTTGAATTATTCTGAATTACCAATCAACCCTGCCAGTTAGGTAATGGCTTCCTATTAAGGTTAATGGAAATCGAATGTAAATCTCCATGAATAAAATTAAGGCTATACCGATATCCCAATTACTTAAGGCACAAGGGTCTATGATACCCACCCTTTAAAAAAGTAAAAGTGCTTACTAAGAGCCCTAGGCTAATAAAACAAATTTTACAGTAGTGCTTAATGAGTATAGTCAGAAAAAAGGCCCAAATTCAGAAAAGCAATGTAATTGTTAGTCTTTTAATCTTCTGGAACTACTGTTGAATGCTGTAGCCACTAAAAGATCACATTTTAATTGAATTTTATATGGTGAAATTATCCCATAGGACAAACATTTGAAAGTATTTCAATTGTATATGGTTCAAAATAATTTCTTGATAACAGGGAATTATGAACTGTAATTTCCTATTTTCCTTTTATCTACTTCTGATATTCACCTCAACCTCTGAATTTCTTTTGAGTCTCCAGCCTGTATAAATAAACCCTATCCTTCTTCTTCATCAACTCTGCCTTTTCCTCTCCTTCCACTTTTCCCAGTGCTGCATGAAGAATCCATCCATTTTATTGTAAAATAAATACTGCTGCTGCTCTATATCAATTTCAATCGTCTCCTACCCGATCTTGAAGAATGATCTCTGTTGCTTTAGTTTCTAGTCAGTCTAAACCATGTTCCACAAGCCAGCCAGTTTTCTTTCTAAAACTAATATTTGGTCATATTACTCCCCTTACCAAACCTTTAGACCTTTTTCTAATTCGAACTCCTTTACATTGCATTCAAGAGCTTTCACTATCTGGCCTCAAACTGGCTTTCCAGGTTTCGATTGCAGTATTTTCCTTATGTTGTAATTGCAGCAAAAACTCATTGTTTTCTTGAGCAAAATTGTATTAATATGTCTATTATGTTTTCTCTGTTTACACTGTCTCTCACTTTGCTTAACAGCACTAATCATGCCTTATTGCAAGTTCTCCACATGTCTATCTCTTCTGGTAGTGGGATATGAGCTTATTTATATTTATTCATTCGTTTGTTTGTTTGTTTAATCTTCATGGGCTTACCACAAAATAGTCACTCAAATTGTGTGTTTTCAGTTAGTGAAGTAATACAGATTAGTTATTTGTAAAGCATTTCTTAGTCTGGTTAGAAGACATAATCTTGGTTGGAATAAAAAAAGATGAAGTGTGTCTTTGACTGTGTATCGAGACATTTTTCTTTTTAGAATATATTGATAGTTTCTTACTCTTCTAAAACAAAGTTACTAGGAACACTACTTAATATGTTTTGGCTCCAAATATATTACAGATCAATTAACGGTACTCCTCTGTGCACCTTGGCCAAATACTCATACTTATCTTCTTATATAAGTAAGATAAAGTGATTAAATCCTTGTTATTAGATCTTCCCTCTACAACACCCCCTCTGTAACACTTCCCTCTGTAACACTCTGCTGTATCTTAGGAAAAAATAAAGCAAATGTAAAGCGTTTAATGAAATATGTTTGCAAAAGGGGTTCCGTGAGAAGCTGACTTTGTTCTCAGAGTCGGGAGTAGATAAGGAACATTACAAAGATACTGACCTATAGTCAAAGACACAGGGTTTCTAATGGAGGGCACACCATACCTTTTCATAGTGTGCTTTGTGAATAAACTGAAACTTTATGGCTTCCTTTATAACAAAAACCCAAGTAACTGAGGCAGTGGTCTTAATATATCCAAGTCCTATTCCAAACAGGGGTCAGTACCACTATATCCCAGACCACCCATATTTCTCTTAAAAACTCATGTCCAGAGACTTCTTAAGAATGAGTCAGAAGGGGGAATAAAATTAGTCAAGAAATTTGTGCAGTTTCACACTTCTCTTTTCTTTTTAGTTAATGGAATTTTATTTTTTCAAGTGTCTGGGGTGAATTCATTGAGAACAAGATGTAAAAGCAAAGGGAGAAGTAGGAAATAAGGGAGTAAAGGAAGGAAGAAGGGAAGGAAAGAGGGAAAGGAAGGGGAAGGGAAACAACGATAAACTATATAATTTAAAATAATAGTGAGTTAAGTTAGATTATATTATAGTATATCTAAAATAAATCCATGTTTTATATATAATGACTGGAAACTCAAAATGGTAGAAGTAAATGTTATAGAATTCTAGATGTATTTCTTGTGCGAATATATCTTACTATTTGTATTTGTTTTGGTCGTAATGAAAAAAAAAATGCATTTTAGAAAAAAGTCACCAGAAAATAACATTCAGAAAGCTGAAAATTAAATTAATATTTCAACTATATATATGCTTTCTGTATATACTTTCTCTTTGTTGTTTTTTAACTAGGGAGTAATGGAATTTAAAAGCTTTCTGTGAAACATAAACTGATCTTTTCTTTGTTTTCTGAGCTAATTATTAAACATTCTGAGCTAATTATTATCTTTCTAAAATGATACCATTTTGGCATGTTCCACATGAAGATAACATATTCACTTAGCTACTTTTTATATAATTACCCTAGTATTAAGCAACATAAGATATTAGTAAAAATAGCAAAACTTGCAACATGTGATCAGGAGGAGAAATGTCTTTGATGAGAGAGTGCCTACATTGATACAAAAGTATTATAAATAACTTAGCTAATAATTGCATTCCATTTCACTGGTTCTGGCTGCAAATAGCCAGTCTCCTACACAGAAGTTTTTGAGTAAGGTGAAATACTATTAATCCTAAAGTGGCTATTTTTATAGGCATTACTAAAAGAGGGAAAATGGGCTGTCATTCTGTTGCTTACAATTCAGGCTGCTTTGGTAAAAGTCTAATATGTATGCCAATAAAAGTAGAAGAAAAACCAGAGGTGGGACTTTCATATTTAATTACACTTTTATTATTCAAGAGATAGCCCATCTCCCACATGCAATCTTTTCTGATCATTGCAACCTTTATGATTTGCTTCTGAGAGAGAAGAAAGCATTGTTTAACGCTTAAATACTAACCTTACCTTAGGTTTCACTAGTATAGGAGACGGGTTTTGTTTCCTTATCAGATACTCTACTGCTCAGCAATTTTTGAGTGTATAGCAGACTAGATAACGCTGACAATGCAGCCACTGACCACAGATGATTGGTACAGAGTTGGCAACCTGACCTATGCTGGTTCAACTATATGTCCCTGGGGACTCAAAATTTGAATAATGAAAGAATGAATTATTTAGTTCTGGTGGGCCAAAGGCAAATATTATATGCATGTATTGAAAAACCAATTTACAGAAAAATGGGGATTGTAGATTTTTTTGTAGACTCTGTTGATTAGGTGTTGACACTCCTATTTAATATTAGTTTGCTGAATGTTCTCAATTCTAATCATAAGATGACTTTTGTTAAGTGCTTTTACTTCTGCATCTGTTGTGAAAAATCATGGAGTTTTTCTTCTTCATTCTATTACTATCGAGTATTACACTGATTATTTTTCCAATATTAAGCCAGCCTTGCATTCCTGAGATAAATGACACTCGTAAGGATGTTTTACATTTTTATACTATTAAATGTATTTGCAAACATATTTTAAGGATTATTGATCATGAAGAAAATTGGTTTGTAATGTCGTATAATGTCTTTGCCAAGTTGTGGTATCATAGTTGTCTTAGTCTCATGAAATAAGTTGGGAAGTGTTCCATTCTCCCCACATCTTTGAAAGAGTTTATATAATACAGATATTATCTTTTTCCTTAAATACTTGACAAAATTTATGAGTGAAACCATTAAATATTGATATTTTTAGTGTAAATTGTTGGTAATTCAATTTCTTTCAAAAATGCAGCGCTATTTAGCTTTATATTTTATATTGTGTCAGTTTTATTAGTGCAATTCAAGGAATTTGCCTTCCATCTAAGTTGACATTAATTGACAAAATTTGCTTACGTTATCACTGAATTAACCTTTAATATCTGTGATTTCTCTTTAACGATATCCTCACTTTAATGCTTAATATCAATAATTTGTGTTATCTCCCTTTTATCTTGCTCAGTATTGCTAAAAAGTTATTTATTGAAATTACGTTTTCAAGAAATATTTTTGCTGTGTTAATTTTCCCTAATTTTGTCTGGATTCTGATATGCGTTTCGGTGTGTTTTCCTTTTGTTAATATTCTACCAATTTGATTTATTTTGAGTTGATATTTAGATGAAATTTGGATTCAGAGTTAATGCTAGAATAGATTAAGACTTTTGGCATGCTGGGATGAGATAAAAGTAATTTGAATACAAGAAGGACTTGAATATTTGGAGGCTAAAAGGAGGACCATACAAGGTTGAATAGTTTTCTCCCAAATTCATATCCACCTAGAATCTGACTGAATGTGACTGCTATGGTTTGAATGTTTGTGTTGCCTCAAAATATGTATGTTGAAATCTTAACCCTCAAAGATGATGGTATTAAGAGGCAGTGCCTTCCTGAGGTGATTAAGTAATGAAGCTGAGCCCTCATAAATGGGATTGATGCTCTTATAAATGAAACCCCACAGAGATCTCCTGCCACTTCCACCAGCATGATCATTAACAGTATTCATTTAAAATTATGTAATTTATATGGCATCTACTATAATTTTGTTCTTCATTTCTTCCTGCATTTCTGTGCTTCTATCTTAATGAGCAACACTTTTTAAGACTTTATTTAGTTTAGTGTTTGTTAATTACCTCAGTTTTTGTTTTTCTGAAAGTGTTTTTATTTTATATTTATATTGGAAGACATTTGACAATATATAATTCTATCCTGGCACATATTTTATTTCAGTATATTGAGGATATCATTCTATTATTTTATGGCTTCCATTGTTTCTGATATAATGTCAGCCACTAGTCTTTCTATTTCTGTATTTTCAGTAACTTCTAATTTTAATATTTTAATATATTTTTCTTTATATTCTTTTTTTATTTTGAATAGTTTCACCATAAGTGACTAGATATAAATTTTTAAAAATATATATATTTTCCCATCTGGAAGTATGTAAAATTTATTGAATTTGTTTTTCATGAGTTGTGGCAAATTCTCTTAATTTATCCTTTCAAATATTGGTATTGACTCATTCTTTCTATCTTGTTTTTTGAGGTCTCCAATTTTCAGTTATAGTTTTTAACCTCTTCATTTCTTTGAAGTCTGTTATCCTCATTTCTACGTATTTTTTCTATGTATTTTTTAAAAATCTTTTATGTGTGTCAGTTTACACTAAACGTTTTCTTTTGTCATAATAAATTTACTGATTATTTAGATTTTTCTGAACTATTTTATTTATTCACTATTTATTTCTGCCTTATGTGTTGTTAAAACTATCCAAATAATTCTTAATTTCAGTTATTTTATTATTTAATGTAGAATTTTTATTATGATGTTTTTCATAGTTTCTTGTTCTGTCTTAGAATTCACAAACTTAAATTTTATCATCTTTGTCAAGTAAATGATAAGCTCATATGTTGTATATTTTTGAGGACTCGCTTCAAATTAAGAAAGCATTCACCACAGACAAAAACCAAGTCATGTCTCTTAACAACCCTCCCCCCATTTTTTAATTAAAGTTTATTGGGGTGACAATAGTTACTAATGTTATTTAGGTTTCAGGTGTACAATTAGCCCTTTGATGCCACCAAAGCATGAAAAGGTTTGCCTCCTATCTGTCCTCTTCAGCAGTGGCCTATCCCCTCAGGTAAACAGGGTTCCCAGATCCTTCTCTTAGAGCCTCTCTTCTGGTAATTATTTTATAATCTTAGGGCTTTAATTAAAATTTATTTACTTATTTAAATTATTTACTTATTTTGTTTAGAAGTAAATAATTTTATATATTTTGATTGAGTAGGAGAGTTGATCCAAATTACCTAATTTGCCTTGAATGGAAGGAGAAACTGCATTTAGGTCTATATCCATGATCATATTTGTTATTCTTCCATAAAGTGATTCATTTTTCCCTAGACCATCCGTATTAATTTTCTAGGTGTGCCATAACAAAATACCACAGACTGGGTGGCTTAAAGAAAATAAATTTATTTACTCACAGTCTGGAGGCTGAAAGTCCAAGTTCAAGGTGATCAGGGTTCATTTGTCCTATAGCATTTCTCCTTGGCTTGTAGACAACTGTCTTCTAGCTGTGAACACACATGGCCTTTGCTCTGCACATGCATACACCCGGTGTTGCTTTTTATTCTCATAAGGACATCAGATTAGGAACCCATCCTTATGACTTTATTAAACTTAATTACCTCTTCAAAGTCTCCATTTCCAAATACAGACATATTGGGAGTTAAGACTTCAACATATGGATTTTGGGGGAACAAAATTTAATTCATAACATTATCTATAAAACAAATGATATATTTTAAATGGATTTGCAGTATAATCTTTATTATTTACAAAATACACACACATCTTATAAGCACTTGATTCTTTTCTGTTAGCAATAGTGATTTGTCAAAAAAGAAGCAATATTTATTTTATTTATTTTTCAATTACAGTAGACATTCAATATTATACTGTATTATTCTCACTTGTATAAATTTGGACAACAAAGTGCATTACACACAGCAAAATACGGTATATCCACATTGTCACAAATGTCAAGATTTCAGTTTTTATGGATGAATAATATTGCTTTGTTTGTATATATGTGTATAAAATAATAAGAACTCTCTTCTCTCTCTCTACACACACACACCCCACGAGGTCAGACAATTAAGATTGCAAACTCATCCTAAAAAAAGTGCTGCATACCTCATTGCTGAATATCACTATGGTTACCTTTGAAGTACTCCCCTTAGGAGGCTATGCACCAATATGTGTGCCTAGTCCACCCTTCAAAGCAATTCTGGAACTCTTTTTCTAGAATGGGTATCAGAGCTGTCGTCTTATTACCCTTAATGTCTTGAATATCATCAAAATGCCTTCCTTTCAATATTTTCTTTATCTTTGGGTAAAGAATGAAGTCACTGGGGGCCAGATCAGTTGAGTAAGGAGGGTGTTCCAATACAGTTATTTGTTTACTGGCTAAAAATTCCCTCACAGACAGTGCCATGTGAAGTGGTGCATTGTCGTGATGCAAGAGCCATAGATTGTTGGCGAAAAGTTCAGGTTGTTTTTGTCTAAACTTTTCATGCAGCCTTTTCAGCACTTCCAAATAGTAAACTTGGTTAACTATTTGTCCAGTTGGCCCAAACTCATAATAAATAATCCCTCTGATGTCAGAAAAAGCTAGCAACATCATTGCAACACATTCCCAAACTTAATTGTCAGACCTCGTACGGTGGGTGTTTCCTATATTTGTGGATTGATTTTAACCAAGACAAATAGATAGTATTATCCTATTCTGCTTTTCTTCACGTTATTCAAGTTATAGATTGGCTTGAATCATCCCTCAAAGAATGCTGTCAATTTCAGTTTTTTTTTTAACATTATCTCTTTCTAAAAAAATGTAGATGTATGTTAGAAGGGTCATTTCATGGGATACTCTTAGGGAGACCCTGAGGTGTGTTAATCAGCATTTAGTTGTGTGTCAGAGACCAATATTCATGCTCTCTGTCTCCTTTCATAAGAGATCTCAATTGTTTTAATGATACACATGTGTTCGGCTAGAAGTTTTATTTCCAGTCTTTCTTTCAGGTGTGGCTATGTGACTATTTTCTGCCTAATGAGATAAAATGAGACATTTGTTTGGGTATTCAAAAAGACTTCTTAAGGGAATCTGAGAAGCTTCTTAATGTTTAATCTTAGATAAATGATTTATCCTTTTCTTCATTTCTAACACAAGTATTCAAAGCTACAAATTTCGCTGTAAACATTGCTTTTGCATCACCCTACAAATTTCAATGTGTTTTCATTTTTATTATACACCTGCATTTTCAATGTCATCTTTGAGAAATCACTTTTATTTAATTTAACTCACTTCTATTAGAGTCAGTGCCTGCCCATAGTGAAAGGCGTTAATGAAATATTCAACCAAATATTTAAATGTTGCTTTAGTGAAAAGCATCTTGACCTAACTTACATTTAAATAGAGTTCCATGAGAACGTCAAACCTTTCTTCTTTTCACAAGCATATTGACTAGGCTAACTGGTATTTGTGTCAGTAATGAATTATGCAAAGCTAAAATAAAATTTCTAGAATTTGCAAAGATAGATTTAAATTGCAGTTTAAGAACACACAAGGGAAGATTAGGGATAAGAAAGCTCTGTTTGCAGGTTATCTTGACTCAATGAGAAGATTGTTAGCCTATGTATGAGTCAGTGCCCTGTCATAGTTTTATGTCAGTAAAATCACTTTGCCTGAAGCTTTCCACTCACAAAAAGTTTTTAAAGAAAGTGTATCTGGCCAGTTGCTTTACAGAGGAATTCTGTAGGTAAGCTAAATGATTAGTAGAAAACCAGGTCTCAGAAGTCATTGAAAATATTATAAAATGGTTTTTATTGCATCTTATATTTACTATAACAAATAAAATAACTATAACTCTAAAAATATTTCCAAAATGGATGGACAAGCGTGTTAAAGTGTGCTAAAATGCAATCTCACTTTAGAACACACATTTTTAATTATATGTGTATTCTAAAATGAGATTGCATTTTAACACGCTTGCAAGTACATATACACATACATAATTATATACATATATAATTTATCTATACTTAAGTATGTATGTGTATATGTGATACATATAGTGAAGATTCTTTTAAAGGGAGTAAAGATAGTATGGGTTTAATATGGCTAAATGCCCATCTAATTAGTAGAAAAATAGTAGGTTGGTGCAAAAGTAATTGCAGTTTTTGCAATTATTTTTAATCTTTTGAACAGCAATTACTTTTGCATCAACCTAATAATTTGTAAATTTTAAAACTGAGTTATATAGTAATGAGACTATGCATGCTATTTAGTGTAGCTACTAGAAGACATGTTTAAAAACAATATAAGCAATTCCCTCTATAGAACAGAATTGGAGAATAAGTCATGGGACCTTTCTTGAATTACGATTTAAAAAATATACTTCCAATGACTTAACGGATATATATGTTTTGCCTTGATAAGAATAAAGGGAAATTTAAAAGTTGTTTAAATGTTTGTATTTTATCAACAGCAAGGTTTTGTCAAAATTTTTTGATATTCTTATACAACTAACAATTTATTAGACTCAAAATGGCAACTGCACAAATGCTAAAGTATTAAACAATGAATGTTCAATTATTTTATACAATCAATTTGAAGAAAATTATTAAGGAAAAAAATCACATTTTGAAAGGGAAAATAATTGTCAGAAAAGGCAAGTAAATCTTTGGTGATATATAATTTATCCATGCCATTGTTAAGACTATGTCAGGAGTATGAGTGATAGTACAAGTTGTTGAATTTTACAATGTTATATATCACTAAAAGCATTCACTCTTCTCCCAAGATTCCTTGCAAATGTCTCTGTCAACGTCAAGAGAATTGCATCAGCACAGAGGAGAGCCAAGACATTAGAGCAAAGAGAAAACAACAACAACAAAAACACATTTAAAAAGAGCAAATTGTTAAAGAATTCACCTTTGGAAAATCAAAATTATCATTAAGAGATTAAAATAAAATGTCCTTCTCTTCACAAGGAGACACACATGCACACTCTTTGTGTCATTTCACACAGTGTAATTATATACTAGTTTATACACATATACATGCTGATTAGATGATAAAATATAAAATCGTTTACATTTGGAAGATATGCCTTGTGTTTTTAAGTTATTATATTAGTAAAGATGTACAATTATATTATGTATGCATATATACATGCCAATATGACGTTCTATCATTTCTGTTTGTAAAGCAAGGTATTACACAGCTTAATTTGACAGGTATTTAATGTATCTAAATACAGTTTTAGATTAATCAGGCTCTTAATAAATTAAAGTAGCAGTTATTCTGCAGACCTGAATATAAAGAAATAGAAATATATCTTACAGCTCATATCCAGTTAATATAAACATATAGAGAGGTAAATATATCCTCAAAATTAAAGACACCAATAATGAAGGTATACATTAAGAATATTTAATATTTAAATATTGAATATTTTAAATAACTTTGCAGTCTGAAAATTTCTGTATGCTAAATTATGCAAATATATATGGACATTTAATTTCATTCTAACAATAATACCAACACTAGTTAACATTTAGACAACAGCTTTAAGATTTATTTTCAGTTGTTTCTTCCCCTTTCTTAGAATATATTCTGATTACTAATGTGTATACAAAATACTATGATCTATAATCACTTGAAAAAATTATTTTCAAATTGGATGTATCTGTCACCAATTTGATACAAATTATGTTTATTTGCTTTATTTTTCTCAATTTTTAGCCATTGCTTTTTTATCAATTTGAATATATGTTTTACAGATATGTTTTAAAATCTAAATATATAATAAAACACATTCAGACAATTTTCTCTTTCATTTCTATCATATCCACCTTTTCTCTATTACTCCCAGCTTTTCTCCCTAATGTCAGTGTTTCCTGTCACTATATAAGCAAATGTACATATATATATGTGTGTGTGTGTGTATATATATATATATATATATATATATATATATATATATATGTGTGTGTGTATATATATATATATATATATATATATATATACACACACACATATAGACATATATACACACACACATACATATGCATTTATATGTATGTGGTATATAAATATTATACCTATGTATAAAAGTAAAGGTATATGGAAATAATCAAATACTTTGAAAATCTTCTTTTACACCATGCTTTTTGTTTTATTTTTTATCTATTTTTATTTTTTTACATTTATTGTTTAATAAAATTTATTGGGGTGACAATGGTCAACAAAACTACATAGTTTTCAAGTGTACAATTCTATAACACATCATCTATATATTGCATTATGAATTCACCACCCAGAGTCAGTTCTCCTTCCATCACCATATATTTGACCCCCTTTAACCTCTTCTGCTACCCCCACCCCCCAACCCTCTGGTAACCATTAATTGTTGTCTATGTCTATGAGTTTTTGTTTCTTTACTTGCTTATCTTGTTCCTTGTTGCCTTCAGTTTTATATCCCACACATAAGTGAAGTCATATGGTTCTCGACTTTTTCTGTCTAACTTATTTCACTTAGTATACTGATCTTAAGATCCATCCATATTGTTGCAAATGGCAGTATTTCATCGTTTCTTATGGCAGAGTAGCATTCCATTGTGTATAGATAACAAGTCTTTATCCAATCATTCATTGAAGGATTTTGGTTGTTTCTATATCTTGGCCACCACAAATAATGTTGTAATGAACATTGGAGTACATATATTTTTATGGGTAAATGTTTTCAGATTTTTTGGGTAGATACCCAGGAGAGGGAGGATTTACTTTTCATTAATCTAAAAATAAATCCTGAAAATTATTTCATGAGGTTTTTTTTCTTCCCATTTTATGACATACTCCTATTTAGTAGATATGCTATTATAGTTTATTCAATCAGGCTTTTATCGGTGAACATTGAGTTTTAATCTTTTGCTATCACTATAAATACTATAATGGATAATCATGGCCATAAATTGTTTCACATTTTCCCAATACATTTTTGATATATTCTTAGTGATGGGATTATCAAAAAATAAATATATCAACATCTTATTTTTACAAATTATTTCTGAATTTCCCTCATAGGCATTATTTAATTTAGCATTCCCACCAGCAGGATATCAGAAGGTTTGATCTCTCATAACTTGCAAATTGGATGATGATGTTTGTGGTGATTAATTTTATGCAGCAATTTTATGCATCAATTTTACCTGCCCTGAGGTGCCCAGATTAAACATTAAATTACTGGGTATACCTGTGAAGATGTTTGTGGATGAGTTAGCATTTGAATTAATGGATTTATTAAAGTAGATTGCCTTCACCAATGTGAGTGGGTATGATCCAACCCCAAAGGCAGTGGAAGGTGGAGTTTGCCCCTTTTTGCTTCTTGCCTGCCTGCTTGATTGGGGACCTCTCATCACATCATCTCCAGCTCTCAGCCTAGGATTTACATGATCATCTCCCCTGTTCTCAGACTTTTGATCTTGGGCTAAATTATGCTACTGGTTTTCTTGGATCTCTGGTTTTATGGATAGCAGATTGTGGGACTTTTCAGTTTCCATAACCCTGTAGGCCAATTACTCATAATAAAATCTCCATATAAGTATAAATGCATATATTTATATGCAACATATATTATTATATTAATCATGATAGATAGATATAGATATAGACATAGACATAGATACAAATATAAATATAGATATAGATACAAATATAGATATAGATGTAGGTACAGATATAGATCCTCCAGGTTCTGTTTCTCTGGAGAACCTTGACTAATGTTATTGAAGTTTTGGATTTTTGCCAGTCTGTTTGGTGGGAATGCTAGTCCAGTATCATTCACTTTATATGTTTAAAAACCATTTTTATTTCTTCACTTGTGATTATTTCGTTCATCATATAATTTTGACTATTATTCTAGCAAGTTATTGTATTTATTTGTTTCCAATTTTTTTAGAGGTTCTTTATGTCCTAAGAAGTTGGCCCTTAGTCTGTGATGTGTAATTTTTTAAATGGAGTCAAGTTTATCAATCCACCTCCCCCTTTTTAAAATTGCAACTAGATTTTAAGGCCAGAAGCTAAAGAAAATTTTTTTTCAAGTTATAAAAGATATGATCCTCTCTCTTCTGTATTCTCTGAAATCATCCTGTTCACACTTGAAACAGCTCTAATCAATAATGCATTGCCCTGTACTCTACCATTTATTTTTCTGTCTCCTGCTCAAGACTAACACCTCCTTAAAGACTAGAAATATATATGTGCAACATTCTATCTCAGCACAGTGTCAGACACAGAATGCAAAGTCACTTAATAGTAAATAAATAGTTTAATGGATAAGTGAATGAATAAAATAAATTAATTAAGGATTGGCTCAATAAAAAAAAAATCCCTTTGAAAAGAAGAAATCGTCATATCCACAGACTACCAAAATTAAATAAACCCTAAAATAAATTCAATCGAGTATCTATATGTATATGTTAATATAGATAGCCAAAAAAATGTATACAAGTGGACACTTTGTTCAAGTAGTAGTTCACCGTAATTAGAAGTGTCTGGACGCTGATGGTAACCACTTTGAGCACCTCTTGTAATTGAAGAAGTCAAACGTGACTTGTATTCATCTTTTGTTATTGGTATATATTGAGTATTACAATTTTAATGCAGTTTTCCTTTCTTAAAATGTGTATACATTTTTTTGGCACTCTCTGTATATGTTATTTTTTATTGCATCACAATAAGTTACCTATTATGAGAAGTTCAAAGAAATAGCTATATTTGTTTATCTGTATCTGGTGAATCAAATATTTCTTATCTGTATTCTAAATTGAAATGCTGCTTAAAGTTTTCTTGGAAGAATTTGGGATATATAGGAGAAAGTGTGAAAAGCTGAAAGACTTATGTTCTAGTCACTCAACTGGGACTAGTGGGATAAACAATCAAGGAATACCATGTACACTTCAAGATAAAAACTTTTCAGAAAAGAAGAGTAGCAGGGATTGGTTACTTGAGAAAACTAAGGAATGTGATTCTGAAAATTCTTATATGATGGGTGACTGAGTGAAGAATGGAAAGGAAGGGGAGAATAAAGGTAACCAAAAGTCATAAAAAATTCTACCACGGTTATCCATGTAGAGAAGTCAAAAGATTAGGAAAGGGTTCTGATAGATCGGCCAATAAAGGAAAGTGCATGGTCAGGCAAGTTAAGAAATTTAAGAAATTTTAAGAAAGTCTATATTGTTAAGAGAAAGTCTGTCGGGTTGAGCAAAGACGGCTACGGCCTGGGCTGCACGTCTAAAGGAGATATGAAGCCCCGAGGGACGGGATGAGGAGGGTTTTATAGGGGGCTGTGCTGACAGGGTAACATTGTTTGAACAGAAAATGCTGACTGCCTGCAAGCCAGTAGCTGTTTTGTGGTGTTTTCTGTTATCGCAATTTTGGCTCTGTCTGCAGGTGCAGGCCAACAGACGTTTTGTTGTTTTCTTGCAGACATAGCTCTGTCTGTAAGTCAATGTCTCTGAGACCTACATTCAGAGAGCTAACATTAAGTCAAGGTCTCTAACATTCAGAGACCTAACAGGTTCTACAATCAAGATCTCCCAACAATAATACTTTCTAATCATGAAATTAGAGTAGGATTTGCAATGCTATTCTCTTAAGACTAAACAGTCAATCTCTCATGATATAATTAATGAAACAGAACAACTACGTAAGTGTGTGTGTGTGTATGTGTGTGTGTGTGTGTGTGTGTGTGTGTGTGTGTGTCTTCTCTAGCCCAAGATTTTCTAAAGTGAGACCAAAGATACAAATGTGGTTTGGGGTTCCAGTTCAAAGGTTAGAAGAGTAATTTTCAGGCCTAATTTTTATTATTATCAAACCTGTGTTCCTTTAAAAATTATGTAGATGCCTAGACCTACCTCAATCCTTTTGAAATGGATTTCTGGGCTAGATTTTGGACATTCTCACTTTTTAAAAGCTGTAACAGAAGTTTTGGTGTGTAGCTAACCTTGAGAATCTCTTGTTTAAAGAATGGAAGGCTAGAACTAAACAATCCATTGAAACAATTAATTTGTTAGTCATCCGTGTCTGGTAAAAGTTGAATTGTTTGAATTCAGTGTAGGGGCTAAGACAGAGTCCTAGTTATCTGGAAAGTTTTAATTGCTGGGTGTTAAGAGGTACAAGCAGAGGCAGACAAAAATTTTCATATGAAAAAAGGATCTAAGTGAGTTTCTTTCAAATACATGAAAGGATCTGGTAAACTTATTTGATAAACTTCTTGAGATCGTCTTTAAACATCACCATAAATATGAAAACTTTAAAATTCTGATTAGCAAGTAGTGGTCAAAAACAATTATTATTGCTTATGGGTATTTTTTATTTGATTAATCATTCAAATTCTTGTCTAAAATATGGATTAGATGATTTAGTGATCGAAGTTTAGAACTATACAATCAAAAAGAGTAACCGTATATCTGGTTTTAAGGAAATTAGATATTTTGCTTTAGAAACTCACTCCCCAGGATCAGAGATTCTATGATTTTATGCAGCACCACTTTGTCTATCTGGTTGCTTAGAAGATGTTTGACTCCTTACTTTATCAAAATAGCCACTCTGAATTCATAGATGACATTGTTTCACAAAAAATTTTTAGGCATCAGAAAAATGTCCATCAACCAATTAATGAATAACCAATTATTATGTAGCCATGCTGTTGAACACTTGAAGGCGATTTGGCAGAGGGAATAGGTTAGGACAGCACTTTCCTAATGATCTTGTATTATCTCCTTTATTCCTCAGGTTGACTAGGCCAGGACTTGGGACATTTGCAATCCCAGGGTCCATCACCTGCTGCCATAATCACTCAACTGGGGCTCCAAAAGAGCATAAATACTGTAATTTTCATATAGGCTCGGAAATGAAAAGATTAGGGTGGTTTATATATCGCTGCTCACCAGTATTTTCCATTTTTTCTTCTGGGTAATTGGTTTTAGGGTTGCCAAATAAAATGCAGGACACTCAAATTCAAAGTTCAGATAAGCAACAAATAATATTTTAGTATAAGTATTTTCGAAAATATTGTATGGGACACATATATTCAAAATTATTCAATTTTTTTTAGCTGAAATTCAAATTTAACTGGGAATCCTGTGTTTTGTCCAGCTTTATTGAGGCATAATTGGCAAATAAAGTTATAAGATATTTAAAGTGTATTTTTATGATGATGATTTGATATACATATACATTGTGGAAAGATCCCCCCACAAAATTAACACATCCATTACCCTTTTTTTTTAGAACGTTTTAATTTCAGAAATATGGCATCTATATTTGGCAACAATTTCATTTCTATCTTAAAGTTAGGTGTCATCGTTTGACTCAATATTGTCATTTAAATATGTTTCACTTCTCTGGGAGATCTATCTCAAGGAATCAATTATTTCTCAGGCAAACTAATGATTGCCTGAGATAGATTTCCCAGAGAACACTTTTCCTGACCCTACAATCATGGAATACTAAGATGTTGTAAAGAGTGAATGCTGAACCATCGTTTAGACACAACGGGCGTCTAGGAACCTCCTCAGTCTTGTTGCATATTTTGCTTGCATGAGAAGTAAGCCATTGTTTGTGTGTATGCTTAGATTGAATTTTAGGAGGTGCTTATTATCAGAGAATAACCTAGCTTACCCTGAAAATAAAGCTTAGAAGCACTGGGGTCCTAGGCAAGTGTAGATTTACCAGCATGACTGAAATTCCACTTGGTATTAGTGATCCTGAAATTAAAGTGACAGATAGGTGTAATGGTGTGTGTGTGTGTGTATGTGTGTGTGTTTGTGTGCGTGTGTGCACACACACATATGTATACGTGCAAACACATGTATATATGTTTCAACCACACTTACCTATGGAGAACTGAACTGAGCCTGAGTTGGAATTTCTCCCATTGAGTATGATTGAGGGAAAGGTAGACAAAGTTGTGGAGTATGATTACAATAAAAGAACAGAGTTAAACCGGGTGAAGAATGAAGTGGTGTTAGGAACAGTAAAATGGATGTAGAAATCAACACACTGCTGTCCTTGGTGGAGTCAAATGTAAAACAAGCTCATGATATAATACCGGGGGTGCCAAAAAAATGTATATACATGACTTGTATTCATCTTTTGTCATTGGTATATATTGAGTATTACAATTTTAATACAATTTTTTTCCTTTCTTCAAATGTGTATACATTTTTTGGCACCCTTTGTGTTTAATCTATTGTAACTTCTGATATACCTATATTGTAGAAAACATGGGTCCTTAAATAGCCCTCCCTTATAGAGTTATTTGAATTAATTGAATAGAACCTGGAAATTGAGAAAAAGAAGAAATATCACTTGGTTATTTTATGATGGAGGAATGATTGAAAATGGGTCTTAAATGTAGAATTTGGATAGTTTTCGAGAACAGCGAAAAGCATTTCAAGGAGGGTATTCTGACCCAATCTCAGATGAGTCACTACTAGTTAGCAAATCTGTTTTATTTCTCTTATTTTCATCAGTAGCAAATTCAAAGTTTTACCCTCCTCAACTCCTCATCCCATTAAGTCTCACAAATAAATGTGTATATGTTACTGGAGACTGTCAGATAAGTATGCTCTTAATTATTGTTCTTGCCTAATTACATCTACAGCAACACTTACCATTTCTTCATGTAAAACTTGTTATTTATGAAGATGTGTTTGAAATTCTGTATGATATAGATTTCCTAGAAAGATAAAATTCACCAAAACTACTGCAGTAGAAAAAATTGAGAGAGATCAAGTAATCAAACAGCTACCTTTACAAAAACAAAAACAAAACAAAATAAAGCAAAGCAAGCAAACAAACAAAACCAGCAATTCTTAGCTGGTTTCACAGGCAAACCATATAAATTTGCAAAGATAACCATGACGTTGTACATCATGCTCCTTGTAGTAGTATTGTTTTTTGTTTGTTGGTTTTGGTTTGTTTTTCCTACCTGCTAAAACTACTTATTAATCTGGATTATTTTCATGTTTGGTCATAATTGTGTCTGAACCATTCTATTTGATTACTTCATAGAAGTAGTTAACTCCAGTCATTAACACAGAAGTGCACAGATATTATGTCATTCAATATCAATACATTTATTAACCATTAGTACATATTATATGAATAAGGAGATTGACTATACAAAAACGCCACATCTGTACATCATTAATATTCAATATAGGTATACATAATGTAGTCTTTACTCCAGTCTACCACCCTTTGCTAGTTTTTAAAGAGCATACATATTTTTAGATAAATTTTACGATGTATTTGAGTTCTTTTGTTCATACATAAATAATTTAAGTCATGAAACAACATTAATTTATCAGAAATCTTAGTTAATTTGCATGAGTAAATAAGAAAATCAAGTTTAAAAAAGTTCATTCTTACTTGACCACATCTAAATATGACAATTAACATGAAATAACAACTGATACAATTTCTTAAAAAGAAGTTTTTTTATTTCACTCTGTAACTCATAAAAAGAGTAATGGAAGTAAGAGACTAGTAATGTTTTCACCAAATGTGTCTAAGCCATAAACCACAAGGCTTCAAAAGACTAACTGAAAATACGTTCTTCAAGAGAAGATACAGTAAAGAATATATCAGAGTAATTGCAGGTGGTAGTGGGGACATGACCCAGCTTCCATAAAGTCTTTAGAGTTCCAGATTTTATAAGTGGAGAGAGAATAATAATATCTAAGAAATAGAATAAAGCATTAGAAATCCAGTGGGGATCAGACAAAGATGGAGATAAGTAGAGAAGCATAGGTTGGGAAGTTAAGAAACTGGAATCAGTTACAAGATATGTATAGTGTGATGGTTCAGGTTCTAAAGTTTTGGACACTTTTCTGTTGGTGTTTCATTGCCTATTCTTCATCTTTTTGGTGAGGAAGGGTTTCCCTCCTTAGAGTCATGGAGATGTCTGAACACAGCACCCAGCACTGGAAAGATGAGATGGACTGTGGTCTGTCTGCCGCATGTACTCATAGCCTGGGTAGAAGACACATATGCTACTCAGGGTCTCATAGACATTGCACTTGGGAACAGGCTGTGGGAAGCAGATTGTGTACTCATAAGAGAGTGAGGTGATCCCTAAGTTCGATGGAGGATGTGATTGTCTTGTTTCAATAAATTCATTGACTGACAGGGAACTGAAGCCCAGTAATCAGAGATAAACAGACACTGTACCTGATTTCCATGATAAGGAGATCATTTGGCTAGGGGACCCCTTACCTGTGACCTTATGCCATTCCTGGAAATCTGTGTGTGTGTGTGTGTGTGTGTGTGTGTGTGTGTGTGTGTGATCTCACACTTCCCTACTTTCTGGCATGAGAATATACTCCTAGATCATCTTGTGTATTTCCTACCTGAGTCTTAGAATCAGCCACTTCTCAAGTAGCCCTGGCTCCTTTTATTGGGGAATATAATAATATTTTATATGAGACAATCTGGATATAAATTAAGCTAAACATGAGCCCATACCAATGTTTCCAATGAGAATGATTATGTGGTAATGGATTATAATTGGAGACATCAGTACGAATTTATTCTCAGGAGTCCTGCAATAAATATGGTAATAATTTTTTAGGTATGACATACATCTAAAGGAAAAAACAAACTTTGTTTCTCTAATGAATTTTTATATGAATACAAAATATTTTGTTCTTATAGTCCAAAACTCTTTTTATTTCTGATTATGTACAACTTTGACTTAAAGCATATAATCAAAAATTTAAAAACTGTTAGGAATCTTAGAGATTAGGTAATCCAACTATTCCACTTTACATGGAAAAATTAAAATATAGTACATTTAAGACATTTTCACAAATTTACATTTGAATAGGTGGCTGTTTTAGATTCAATTCAAAATGCCAGCCCACGATTTTAAAATACAAAACTGAATCCTGTAAGCTTGTGAATTGTAATTGACACTTGTCGATATTAATGAAACTCAAATAAAAAAAAGAGTTCAAGTAAACTATGTTTAATTAAACATCAACATGACTAAATAATAACGACAAAATGAGAATAGAAAAAAAGAGAGAACATTGAAATGAGAGTAACATACTGAGAAAAGTTTGCTCGTTAACACTTGATTTTTTTATTCACTCTGTCTGAATTTCTCTGATTTGAGAAGCAGTACCCTACATTCAAAGAACATTAGAGAATCAGAAAATCATGTCCTAGCTTTATAGTTCCATCTGTTTATTCAACTGTAAAATGAGATTATCATCTCAATGGTAACTAACTCTATATACTCTCAATATTTACAAAATTATTCCTAGTTGAAAATTAATCTGGTTTTTGAGAATTTTTTTTTAAGATTGTAGACATTCATAGATTATTTAGGTGATGATTCAAACAGAAATCAAGCAAGAAAGTGATAATAAATTTCAAATTTCCTGGTCTCTGATCAAGCCTGGATCTTACCCAAAACAATATTTAATTTGTTATTGTGTCGATAATAAAGTTTTATATCCCTAATTGCTTTAGTGGTTTCCAAGTAGTGGACAGCTTTGCAGTGCCTTAACTGACCTTTTTATTATGAATGTTATTTGCTAACAATTTATCAGGCGTGCTTTGTGTTTGCATAGATCTCTGTTGATATTCTGCCAGCCCAGTTAATGAGAATCAGCTCACTAACAATTTAAAGTCTTCGGCCACCGTGACAGTGCAAGCAGCTCTGTCAATCCAGACAGCTTGTTAATAGGTCCTCTTGTTTCCAAGCACATCTGTTTGCTTTTATCACACAAGAAACAATCTAGTTCCCATGTGTGCTTTTTAATTAGTTAAAATAGCATAGGTTCCAAACTAAGTACAGTTAAACTACCAGGATTTTTCCGGGTCAGCAAACAATGTCACTTTGATTACAGGCTTTCTAATGTCTAAATCATGTATTTATGAATGTAGAAAATAAAATATCTTGTTGGTAAAAATGAGACACATCCAGAAAATCTTGTACTCATTATGTTATTTAAAATTCATCTGGAAAACTTATAAATTGCAATGAGATATACTCCTTATTTATTGATCAACCCATAAAGAAACAAACACAGTGATTCTTGCTTTAGAATGCTAACAAGTATGTCGGGTGAACATTTTTTTTTTCAATGTTTTGAGAAAATACTATAAATATCCGGAGAATTGGTAATGGTTTCTATTTTCTGGCATGTCATCACAGCACATTTTATCACCTGAGGAATATGTGTAAACAATGTTCAAATTTTTGTCAATATTGGTTCTACTCCCAAGAAAAAAATTACTCTGATATAAAAGAAACTTCAGTTAGAACCCGGATGGATTCATTTCACTTTAGGTATGTTCTATAATTTCTTTGATTGATTTTGTACATTTTTAATCTTTCATAAGAAAAACTACCCATTAGGATTTCAATCAAAGTGTCAGACTGCATTATAGCAAAGACCTACTTTCAAGATCTCATTGGTGGTAACAAAACCTTTTTATTGTATTAATAGTTCAAACTGATCTGCTTTACACTAAATTTTATTCGGCTGTACCAATGACACAATTAAAATGAAAAGGTACTACATTGATTTACAAATCCACACTTTTGACATTGAGTGACAATTGGATATACTACCCATCTTGACAAAAGTTTATGAGAACTTTTCTAATTGGAATTAAGTTGCAACGTTTAACCTACTAACACAGTAATGTGTTTCCTTTTAAAATCCATGTATGCTTAATCTCCTTATGTAATTTAATAATATTAAGGATCGATGATTACTTGATTTTTTGTGCTTATTGGTAATTTGAATAATGTAGTTAGATTAATGAATATTACATATCTAAAATTCTATTGGTACTGTACAGTTAAATTTTTACCTATTTCCCATTAAAACATGAATGTTATAAAACAAAGAAAACAAAGCAGGTAGCATTTCTTATTGTAATTAGCACGGCTTATCTAAGGAAAAAATACCCAAGTGCACCAAAGGACTCCTTTACCTCCCTCTCCAAGATGTATGTATAGCTTTCACTTCTCCTTAAGGTAGAGGACAACAAAACCCAGCATAATTTGATGAACACATTCACATCTCATGAATGCAGTCTTAAAACATTTTTTTCCCTTCTCTCTGCTCTCTTATGTTTTAATTACTTAATCTCTCTCAATATTTAAATATTTTCACTTTTCTTACAAAAATAATTGAATATTACTGATTTGGTTCTCATTTAATAAACACATAAATATTCAACTATGTTACTTTCATTTTTTGTATTCATTTCTTTGCCTTAAACTTGTTTAAAATGAACAATTCCTTGATCACTGCCTGAAAACACATCATTTTCGTTGGGTTTATCTTAGACATACTAAAGATAAACGACTAAAAAAGTCGACTAAAGTTGACTACTTTAAAATATCTTTGCTTCATAGGGAAAAGCAAATTGGGACTATATCTAAATATTCTTGAAAACAGTAAATTGATATTTATCACATGATAGATATAGAAAATTTAAATACAGAAAGCTCAAAAGAAGAAAAATCTCACCCAGCTTCTCAATACTCAAGGATTAAATTTTTGTATTGTGTTTATGCATGTCTGTCTAGTATTTTATATGCATTTGGTAAACAAAATTCTCTATGAGTTAATGACTAATGATATTATTGTTTGCTTTTTATATTAATTAAACTCTCATAAATATTTAATCCTGTGGATGACGTCTCTTTATTTGACCTCAGTGGGATCACGTTTTCTTGGACTTCTTCCCAATCCTGTAGACATCCCTATCTGTCTCCTGTGAAGGTCCCGTCTTCTCCATAGGATGTTTACAGTCCATACTAACTGCTGTGTCCACAGAGCATGTATCTTGCCATATTCTCCTTCAGAAATCTCTAAGCATTTCCATGGCTTACTCACAATCCCTTTGCCCCCAAACTCTCCATCACCATGTGTAACTAACATTTCTTTTCCGATGTAGTACCTTCAGAATGCCTTCTAGCCATTTCTAATAGAAATTGAGGGTTTTAAAATTCTGTTGTTGTTGTTGTTTTGTTGTTGTTTACTATTCTCACAATTTCTTTTTACTGTTGTATTCTTCACCCTATGGCTTCATCTAGCTAACTTACATCCCTACTTCAAGTCTGCACATTGAAGTCACTCCCTCAAAAAGGACTTTATTTTGTCATTTCTTCCTGTCCATTCCTCTCCTTTCTTCTCATGCTCTATATAGATTAAGAGCCTCTGTTATGCAATTGTATAGCACCTGACACTTTTCCGTCTTTATATAAACTAATAAACTCAATGAAGGTTGAGATGATGTTTGACATAATAACCTTAATGTCCACAGAACCTAATATAGGACATGACATTTTCAGTTCTCAACATTTTATAATTTATATTTTCAGATAAATTTTCACAAGATAAACAAACAAATAAATGAAAAACCATAAGGAAAGTAGAGCAGCTATTACTATTAATGCTTCATCATAGTAGAGTAGGAATGAAAGTTCTCAAACATATTCTAAACTTGAATTCTGTTTT
Organism: Rhinolophus sinicus; assembly: GCF_036562045.2. Classification (NCBI taxonomy): domain Eukaryota; kingdom Metazoa; phylum Chordata; class Mammalia; order Chiroptera; family Rhinolophidae; genus Rhinolophus; species Rhinolophus sinicus. Next base: position 144,331,955 of record NC_133753.1, read on the forward strand.
TTTCTGACTATGATGAAATACTATATTAATCTTTAGAACATTAAAGCTGTATAACAAGAACAATATACTTAATAATTAATATGACTATGGATGAGTTACATATTTAAATGCATTTTGATGTTAATATTTACCAAAATAATAGATGAGATCTCTGTATGTTCCCCTTGGATTAATTCTTGTTTATGGTCCCTAAATTTCATCGTGTTTCAAAACAAAGTGATATAGGATCATGCAAGTGTGTTTTTACTGATTAGTTTCCATCTTTCAGTTTGGAAAACAGAGATGAAAATGGATAGGCATAAAGTCTTACTGCTGTAACCTTCTTCCCCTTATTACTGATAAATGAAATTAAAAACTCTTAGAGCAATCTTAGGCAATCTATTCAATAGAGTTCTCAAATAATCCAATTAACATTAAATAATTTAATTACCTCCACAAAATATTAATAGGAATTACTTTTCTAAAGAAATTATAGAAGATACAACCTGTCTTCAATTTTTTCTAAAATCCAAAGAATATCTAATATTTTAGAAAACATTTTAAACTATACTTTATATTTGTCTTTGTATCAGATGCTACATATATTAAAATCTGTGAACTGGAACTAAAATCCTTGGAGGTGATTTAATCTAGCAGGTCTCAATTGTAATGATAATAAGCCTACAATTAAAGATAATGAATAAAGAGAAAAAGAAAAAAACAGTTTTCAAATCCATCATTCACTTAGGAAAATTATTTTTAACCAAGATACATTTTTGGTTATCTCTGCTTAAGGTGAAATTCTTCTCTGGAAATCTATAGACATTAAAACAAAAATAACCACTTCATTTTCCCTGTTCTCTTCTCATTTGAAATCCCACTGTTGTAATCCAATCTATTCATATTATTTGTTTTTGCCCCTCCTGGGGAGCCTTCTAAACTATTTCGTTTTGCTATATATTTTATGTAAGAGATATGTGGAACCATTTAGAATGGTTTATTTATGACTAACTTGATTTAATTTCCTTACTTTACCATTTGTCATTATGTTTATAGTCTAAATCACTGAACCACAGTTAAATAATTAAACTAAAATATGGAAAAAATTGTTACATCACTTAAAATAATGGCAAAAATCAAGGAATGAATGAATTGGCATATATATATATATATATATATATATATATATATATATATACATATAATCAAAGAAAAAATCATTCTTCGTAAATGAAAACTGGATTTCATGAAGCATCAAAAAAGAATAAAAATTTACATTGGAGGAGGAAGAAAATCAGGGAAACTAAATTATGTATAAATGCATAAATATAATAAGAAATCATTGGTCTCATTATTATGGAATATGTATATCTTCTTTTCCATAAGTCTTCTTCGTGAAACTTTTATTATTACAGTTTTCTAAGTTATCTTTCAAAAAAAAGTATGATGTGGTTAAAACTGTCTTTCCTAAAGCTATGTGAAACACTTCTGTAGTGTTTTGATATTTTGCTCCTTATATTTGGTGAAACTTGAAATCAATATATTATTCCATATTACCCAGTGTTACATAGTTGGGAATCAATTTTATGTGGCGTGAAATTTAGTAATTCGGCTTTGGATAGTATTGATTTTCTTAACTCCTGATTTACTTTTGAAGTATGTTTTATTCTCACATCATACTTGAGATATATTCCAAAATCGATCAATGTAAAATCATGCAAACAGAACTCTGACAAAAATATACGAACTCTTAATTTTGCCACTTTTACTCTTTTAAATCTGAAAAAAATAATTGTCCACTTCAACTAGAAAATAAAGTATACTGAACTAGGGCAAATATGAAATAAATACAATAGTAGTGCAACAGGATTTTATGTTGCATAGGACCATATATGAATATCATATCTGATACTGAAGTTAATTTTATCGAAGTGAAAGAGGGAAGGATTTACCATGTCTAAAATGATCATTGATAGGAGAGTGGAACACTTTTAGGCAGAAATATAAGGGAACTCCAGGAAGGGGGAAGGAAATTGTCTAAGGCTCAAAGTTGAATGTAAACCCAGTGAGGAACTGAGATGCAAAGACCAGACTGCGTGCTGTGAAATTGCCATCTAAGAGACTAACAGAAGGAAAGCTGGCCACTTTTTGGCTCAGCAGCCACTAAAAATTGTGGAGGTTTATGAAATACTGTACATCAATATAAGAGAATGATAGATAGAGGATATGTCTAAGAGATGTTAAGAAGAGGAGAGAAAATTTGTGTGGTTTTTTCACTTATTTCTTGTGTTTCTGTGATGAGAGCCAAGCTTGTCATGATGTTAATGGGAACAAAAATTAATTACGGGGATATATATGACCACTAAAATATTGTCATGATATCATGACAGATTTGTGTGAGACTTAAGGAGGGACTCCAACATGATTTTAAATCCTGTGTATGTGACACATACAGCAACAGACTTTTAAAGGAGAAAATAAAAGATGAGTTCAGTAATAGATGGTTGAGTTTATGATAATAACAGAACACTCTAAGAGAGGCCTTAGAATTTCAGAACTAGTACTTTTGGATATGAACAATATAGCTATGTTTATTAGACATCGTTTTTGCTACTAATAAACATAAGAGAAAGATAAATTGCTATTTAAAAAGAAGTTACGTTACTTATGAATTTTGGGATGATGTGTGATAATAGGCAGATTCTTTTGAATAGGAAGGTGTATTAATTAACTGATATATTATGCAAAGTTTTGATATATCATGGATTAAAAGACATGTTTTGTTTGAGGGGTACCATTTCTAAGGAGAAAGGAAGACTGTTAGAGAAGAGGGAGGCATCAACAGCCAATCCAGAGAGAAATTTTCTGCCATAAAGTGGCAAAGTAACTTACATTTAATGTCTGATATTCAATCTTAATTTGTTTCCATTTATGTATTTTTCCTGGAACTACTTGTCCTGCTTTGTGACATTCTGTCAGTTATTGAGACTTTCCACACTAGATTGTAATACTTCCAGAGTTTGTCAGTGCGAGAAATAGGAAAAGACATTTCAAAATTACTAATAAAAGATACACTGACGAATATTCCTAAGTATCAGGAAAAATTTATTGCTCGTTTCTCTTTTCCTAAATTTACTACTCAATCAGAAACTACATAAGGGGAATGTAGCCCTGGGGTGAAGATAGACTTCTGTGACCCCAAATGTACATATTCGTATATTTCTCTATTCTATTGCTGGAGATAATTATTTTCCATTGTAATTAAGCTATATGACTTGGTGTCATCCAAATCTTCCTATTCATTTATTCAATAAACTCCTATGTAATGCTTACTCTTGGTCAGACAGTGCTTGACACACCTTACAAAAAAGTTAATTGAAATCTCCTAGCAATACTATGAGATTGATATTACCAAGTGCCACTTTCAGTTGAGGAGACTGAACATTTCTGAGTCATACAGCTACTTAGTTAGAGGTGGAGACCTCTAGCTCTTGAGTCTGTCGGCTTAACCAAAACACTGTGCTGTCTCTATGCCTGTAGGAATTAAAGTGTTCCATCACCCTAGATGAGACACCCTTAATTCTTCTCTGCCTGACTTGTACAAGTACAAAATAAATTTCACTGGCATTCAAATTGGAGTTCCTTCTATTTGGCATTTAACTGTTTTTCATGCAGAGGTGTAATACATATGTTCTGAGAACTGGCTTTGAATTGCTTTCCTTGAAATAAGGCTAAGCAGGTTCAGGTGACAAACTCATTAGCCTTTGTTCCTTGCTGTGAAAGTCTCTCCATATAATCAATTATATGCCAGAACTTAACATGTGATGCTTTGAATTTGAAAGAAAAGTGATGTTTGTAGTGTAGAAAGTGATGTGTTATTGGGAAAAGAAGTCAGATTGATAAACAACATGACCAAATCTTTGTAGAAGCTGGAGCTTAAGTGAGAGATAATAAAAAAATCTACCCATTCCAATAAATCTTAGGACTATTCTAGAAAATGAGAATGGTTTTAGATTCCCTAGGCCTTGACCTTGGAAGAACAAAAAACAGGAGAACAAATATGTCAGGCAATAGCAAAGGAGAGGGAAAAAGTCAACCAGGTTCTTATTTCATTCCTCCCTAAGGATTTCTGAGAGATCATGTCTGAGCTCAGGAGCAAAGGGGTTTTAATTGGATAATAAATCAATGATTTAGCATTGATAAGACCAGCTCCTTTTATTGTCTGAAAATAAAATGTTCATTAGGAGTTGTAAATGACAAGAGAAACTAAGAGTTATTCATAGGATTGCAATAAAGGTTAAAGAGTGGAGATCCCACAGAAATATAAAAGCACCAGTGTCAAAATAATAATTCTTTCAAAAATTCAACAAGCAGTCAAACTAGAATAAGAGACAGAAACACAAGGGCAGAGAAACAATGGAGACACTGAGCTACCAGAAAACAAAAGATAAAATGGCTACAGGAAATTCTTATATATCAATAATCACGCTAAAGGTAAATGGACTGAACTCACCAATAAAAAGACACAGAGGACGAGGACCAAACAACAAAACCCAACCATATGCTGCCTTCAAGAGACACTTCTCAGCTACAAGGAAAATATAGACTCGAAATGAAAGGGTAGAAAATGATACTGGATGCAAATCGCATCCAGAGAAAAGTGGGTGTAGTCATAGTTATATCTGATGAACTAGATTTCAAGATAAAAAAGGTAACAAGAGACAAAGATGGACATTTTATAATGATAAAGGGTACAATACAACAAGAAGACATAACACTTATCAATATATATTCACCCAACCTGAAAAAAAAAACAAAATATATACAGCAACTACTAACACAACTAAAGGGAGAAACTGACCAAAAACACAAAACAGTAGAGGACCTAAATATGCCATTGACAGTTATGGATAGATCTTCCAAGCAGAAAATCAATAAGGAAACATAGTCCCTAAGTGACACATTAGACCAAATGGACATAATCAACATTTACAAAGCCTTTCATCCCAGAATATCAGATTATACATTATTCTCTAGTGCATATGGGACATTTTCAAGGATAGACCATATGTTGGAACAGAAAAAGAAAAATAACCTCCATAAATTTAAAATTGAAATCATGTTTCAATTTTAAATTTAAGCATGTTCTCTGACCATAATGCTCTGAAATTGGAAATCAACTGCAAAAAGACAGCTTGTAAAAATCACAGATATGTGTAGATTGAACAACACATTACCAAACAACAAAGAGCTGGTGTTTTGACAATATTAATAAAATTTATAACCACCCAGCTAGACTCACTAAGGAAAGAAAGAAAGAAAGAAAGAAAGAAAGAAAGAAAGAAAGAAAGAAAGAAAGAAAGAAAAGAAAAGAAAATACACAAATAAAATCAGAAATGAAATAGGAGAAGTTATGATGGATACCACAGAAATACAAAGGATCATACAAGAATTCTGTGAAAGACTATATGCCACCAAATTTAATAACTTAAAAGAAACAGACAAGTTCTTACAAACATATAACCTTCCTAGATTGAATCACAAATAACTGGTAAAGCTGAATAGATAGATCAACAATAAGGAAATTGAAAGAGTTATCAAAAACCTCCCAAAAAGTAAAATTCCAGGACCAGATTGCTTCACTAGTGAATTTTACCAAACATTCAAAGATGATTTAATACTTTCCTCCTCAAATTCTTCCAGAAAATTGAAGAATAGGCAATAATATGTCCTAAGTCATTTTATGCAGCAAACATTACCCTGATACCAAAACCTGCTAAAGGTAACACACACACACACAAAAAGAATACTACAGACCAATATCTCTGATTAATGCAAATATAAAAATCCTAAACAAAATACTAGCAAATTGAATATAACAATACATTTAAAAGATTACACATCATGATCCACTGGGGTTCATTCCAGAGGTGCAAGAATGGTTCAAAATATGCAAATATATCAATGTGATACACCTTATAATCAAAATAAAGATAAAAATTATGTAATCATATCAATAGACGCAGAAAAGCATTTGAAAAGGTACAGCATCCATTTGTGGTTAAAATACTTAATAAAATGTGGATAGAAGGATAGTGCCTCACTATAATAAAGTCCATAAACAACAAACCCTCACCTAATATCATACTTAATGGTGAAAAACTGAACGTTTTTCTTTTAAGATCAGGAACAAGACAAGGATACCCCCTCTCCAAATTGTTATTCAACATAGTATTGAAAGTCCTTCCCAGATTAATCAGGCAAGAGAAATAAATAAAAGGC